>NC_091301.1:6682677-6845177 GCF_038502225.1 Cherax quadricarinatus
TGTGTGTGTGTGTGTGTGTGTGTGTGTGTGTGTGTGTGTGTGTGTGTGTGTCTGTACTCGCCTAATTGTACTCACCTAATTGTGGTTGCAGGGGTCGAGACTCAGCTCCTGGCCCCGCCTCTTCACTGATCGCTACTGGATCCTCTCTCTCTGCTTCCTGAGCTTTGTCATACCTCTTCTTAAAACTATGTATGGTTCCTGCCTCCACTACTTCACTTGCTAGGCTATTCCACTTGCTGACAACTCTGTCTGAAGAAATACTTCCTAACGTCCCTGTGACTCATCTGAGTCTTCAGCTTCCAGTTGTGACCCCTTGTCCCTGTGTCCCCTCTCTGGAACATCCTATCTCTGTCCACCTTGTCTATTCCCCGCAGTATCTTGTATGTCGTTATCATGTCTCCCCTGACCCTTCTGTCCTCCAGTGTCGTCAGTCCGATTTCCCTTAACCTTTCCTCGTACGACATTCCCTTGAGCTCTGGGACTAGCCTTGTTGCAAACCTTTGTACTTTCTCTAACTTCTTGACGTGCTGTGTGTGTGTGTGTGTGTGTGTGTGTGTGTGTGTGTGTGTGTGTGTGTGTGTGTGTGTTAGTTACCATTTGGTCGTAGGCACATGTCGATTAGACACTAGGCCTGTTGTATGTGTGTGTGTGTGTGCGTGTGCGCTCGCGCATGTGTGTGTGTGTGTGTGTGTGTGTGTGTGTGTGTGTGTGTGTACACACACACAGTATATACTGTACACCACATATTAACAGCCATATAACAACCTAAGCCTTAAAATGGTTGTATACTCTCAAGCAATCAGATTTTAGCATAACTCCAGGCATATTTTCAGGCCTCACAAATTAGAATAAATCTGAATCAGCAATCAACACATGCACTGTTTTCATGTTGTATGAGGAAACATGTTTATATACAAATTATTTTATCACCACGAAGTCACAAGTCTAACAAACAGAAGAGGGTAAATTAGACATTTCCTGCATAACAATCAACATGTGTAGTGTTTTCATATCCAAAGCATCATCAGAACTAAAATATGAGGTTACTGGACATAATGTTTATGTACAAATTATTTATCACCTCAGCAGTCAAAGGTTCTGAACACAATTATGTAAAGGGGGACTCAGCTTATATTTATATATTCTCTTGCTTCCCTCCATTTACATAATCAGGGTTAAAATGAGAGGACACTGGATACAGCATAATGTCAGTACAGTACCTACTGTACATATATTCTGCATTAATGTGGATATTTAAACTTGTATTTACTGATGATTAAACAGTTTCAATGGTGAGGCTTGGCTGCTGATGCTGTCAGTAATATTTACATATGCTCCTCCTTACCTCCTTTTCCTGATTTCTATTATTGAAAATGTGAGGAAAATATTTCAGACTTTTTATCTAAATAAAATTATTGCCCAAACTAAATAGTACATACTTACAAAGCAGTGAGACTGACTCAGAACAGTTCAGGGCTGTTGTAATCCTTTAGCCCAACAATAATAAAATGGCAATGGTGATTTCCTGAGTACTTTTTTTTTTATTTTCAGAATTTTTCGTATTTTTTTTGGGTGGTTTGCACTCAAAAGATGAGGGGCAATATTCTAGGCATATTCTAGGCATATTTATTTAGTGTGTGTGTGTGTGTGTGTGTGTGTGTGTGTGTGTGTGTGTGTGTGTGTGTGTGTGTGTGTGTGTGTGTGTGTGTGTGTGTGTGTGTGTGTCATATGTACTCCTGCACCTGTGTCAATCATTCTTGGTCTTTTGCACCAAGTTTCTAATAGTAGTTGAGCTGGTGGATATTTTAGCAAGTTTTCTGTCAAGAATTTTAGAAACTTTAGTTGCTGTGTCACCGACTGGTAAAACAACTGGATTGGTGTTCGTCTTGTGGAGGATGCGTGTCACACGTTTCCTGTAATCACGTATGAAGTGTAGGGGGAAGTTTAGTGACCTGAAAGTGTGATGTATGTGCATATAATGTACATGAATCACGGAATATTTCTGGCACAGGTGCACGAGTACACACTATATACAGAGTACAGTGGTCCCTCGTTTTTCGTAATTAATCCATTCCTGGAGCCGTTACTATAAACAAAATTTACGATTTACGAATCAATTTTCCCATAAGAAATAATGTAAATACAATTAATCCGTTCCTGACACCCAGAAGTATTAAAACAAAAAATTTTTTAACATGAAATATACATGTAGTACATAAACAATACAATGGGAAATGATGAATGAAACATTAACAGCATAACACTTGCCTTTATTGGAGATTCTTCTTAGTGTATGAGAGACTGGAGGAGAGAGAGTGGATTGTTTATAGTTTGGAAGGGGAATCCCCTTCCATCAACACCTCAGGTACCATTTGCTTTTCTGGGGTTGCTTCTCTTCTCTGTTTCTTAATGCCACTAGGACCACCTTGAGAGTCACTGGAGTCCTGTCTCGCAAAATAACTGTGGAGAGAGCTCTGTTTCTGGCGTCTCTTTAACACTTCTCTAAAATGGCCCAAGACTGTCACTGTACATGTTGCCAACCTGGCTTGCACAACCTTCTTAGGGTGATGTTTCTCCATAAAGCTTTCCATCTTGCCCCACATAGTAAAAATCTCTTTAATTTCTGAAGAAGGCACCTTCTTCCATCTCTTCCTTCTCCTCTGCAGCAAGATTCTGAGCTGCAATGTGTTGCTCTTCCTGCTGAAGCTCTTGCAGCTCCTCAGTGGTGAGCTCTTCATTGTGGTCTTCCACCAATTCTTCCACATCCTCCAGACTCACATCCAACCCCATGGAACTCCCCAGTGGCACAATTGATTTTACAACAGACATAGGCTCATTAGGGTCAGTCCTAAATCCTTCAAAATCCCTCTTATCCACACAATCTGGCCACAATTTTCTCCAGGCAGAGTTCAAAGTCCTGGTAGTCACTCCCTCCCAAGCCATACCTATAAGGGTTATGCAGTGGAGGATGCTGAAGTGTTCTCTCCAAAATTCCCTTAGGGTCAAGTGAGTGTCTGTGGTCACAGTCAAGCACCTGTGAAACATTGCTTTTGTGTAGAGGTTTTTAAAGTTTGCAGTAACCTGCTGGTCCATGGGTTGGAGGAGAGGAGTGGTATTCGGGGGCAAGAACTTTACTGTGATGAACCCAAACTCCTCGAAAATTAGGTCATCCAAGTTTGGAGGATGAGCAGGTGCATTGTCCATTACTAGCATGCACTTGAGATCCAATTTCTTTTCCAGGAGATACTCCTTCACACTAGGGCCAAACACTTCATTGAACCACTCGACGAAAATTTACCTCGTGACCCATGCCTTACTATTAGATTTCCAAAACACACAATTTACTCTTCATAACATTGTTTTTCCTGAACACACTGGGATTTTCAGAATGGTACACTAGTAATGGCTTCACTTTGAAATCCCCACTAGCATTAGCACAGAACATTAGCGTCAGCCTGTCTTTCATAGGCTTGTGTCCTGGCATTGCCTTATCCTCTTGTGTAATGAAGGTCCTCTTTGGCATTTTCTTCCAAAAGAGGCCTGTTTCGTCGCAATTGAACACTTGTTCAGGTTTCAGTCCTTCAGCCTCTATGTACTCCTGGAATTCATGCACATATTTTTCAGCCGCCTTGTGGTCTGAACTGGCAGCCTCACCATGCCTTACCACACTGTGTATGCCAGTATGGTTCTTAAATCTCTCAAACCAGCCTTTGCTGGCCTTAAATTCACTTCACCACTATTTGCAGGCAATTTCTTTACCAAATCTTCATGCAACTGCCTAGCCTTTTCACAAATAATCGAAGTCATAAAAGTATCTCCTGCTAATTGTTTCTCATTTATCCACACCAATAATAACTTCTCAACCTCTTCCAGTACTGGTGATCTCATTTTTGTCAGCATAGTTACTCCCTTTGCAACAACAGCATCCTTTATTTCATTTTTCTTGGCCACTATGGAACATAAGGTTGTGTAGGGTTTCTTATACATCCTGGACAGTTCGGCCACACTTGTACCATTTTCATATTGTTCAATGATGGTTTTCTTAAATTCAATCGTATTTCTCACCTTCTTTACCACAGGCTTGGCACTAGGAGCTTTCTTTGGAGCCATGGTAGCTTATTTAGTACTTGCAAGCACTAAAATAAATGGAATATTATGAAATATTTCGCTGGAGCACGTGAGGGGACCTTCGCTCACTGGTAAACAATGCCAGACTGGCTGCCGCCCCGGCTCACGCAGTGGGTACGCGTCCTGGACGAACTACGACTCGCGAGTCAACCTATGAAAAGCGAGTCCATGTTTATACGAAAATACCCCTATGATTGACGAATTTTACGATTGCCGGGAACTACGAAAAGCGGGGAACCACTGAATATACATATTTGCTCAGAGTATATACATTCCCCAGAGAGAAATTAGGTCTAATAATAACAATCCCAAATGGGTTAACAGGAGGCTAAAGCATCTAATAGGGGAGAAAAGGGGAATTTATAGGTGTATCAGAAGAGGAGAGGTTAACCTTACTGACCAATTTGTTCAGCTTAAAAGAGAAGTAAAAAAGGGGATTAGAAAGGTTAAACGTGACTATGAAATTAGTTGCTAATGAATCAAAGACCAATCTGAAGGGGTTCTTTCAAGTGTATAGGACGAAGGTGAAGGAAAAAGTAGGACCTCTGAAAATTGGGAATGGACAGCTGACTGATAACGAACTGAAAATGTGTTCCATGTTTAACCCTTTCAGGGTCCGTCCCGTAGATCTACGGCTTCACGTTGAGTGTCCAAACCGTAGATCTACGCCAAAATTCTAGCGCCGTCAAATTTAGCGCAAAAGCGCTCGTAAGCCTACATGTGAGAGAATGGGTCTGCGTGGTGGGTGTGCGCCATAAACAAAAAATCTAGGCGCCCGCATAGCATTGTGGGAACGCCGGCTCAGGTACCCTTGTTCACCATGCCTCGTCGCAAGTCAGCTCTCACTCCCCGGAAAATTGGGACTCTCCTCTTCCTATCTGATAGTTCTGACACTGATGGAAGTGGAAATGAAGACGAATTCTACGGCTTTGATCAGTTAGTGACTGAAAGGAATGACCAGGATATCGATAATAGTGCAAAAAACCCTGACGATCCTCAACCTTCTACCTCTGGTGTGGGCACTTGTGACTCATGGTCGGTTGTGCCTCAACGCAAGAGAAAACTAATATTTTTGCGTGGCCAGGCCTCTGACTTCAGTAATGATGATAGTGACATGGATTGTGATTTTATTGCGCTCGACGATCATTCGAGTAGTGATAGTGAGGAATCATATTCACCAATCAAGTGTCGGTATGTTCGCCGCTGCATGCGCTTGGGTAGTGTACCCTATGCTGTGCCCAGGGGACAGAGTACATCCCGTGGCCCTACACCAGCTTTAGGTAGTGATAATGAGGATGATGTGGCTACACTTGGCATGGATAGACAACAGGCATCAGTGGATGGTGGTAGTGGTGATGGTAGTGGCACCGCCATGCGTGACTCGCCAGCCCAGGCTGGGACCCATGCTGCTGACTCGTCAGTTCAAGGACAAAGCAGAGCGTCAGCCACCAGCCAACCACAACCACCCGCACAACCAGCCTATGATGTCCAGTATCCACCAGCAAACCGTATGTGGGATTGGCAGCAAAATCCCAATTTTGTTCCCAAGCCTCACCACTTTGATGACTCTCAAAGCGGAATTCTACCTACTTGTACCCTTGGAACCACGGCCAATGAACTGGAATTCTTTGAATTATTCTTTGACCAGCCATTGATGGAAACTATTGTCAGGGAAAGTAATAAGTATTTTGAGTACACCATGGCAAATAAGATCATATCACCACAGTCAAGACTACACAGGTGGAAAGAGATGACTGTTGCAGAAATGTATTTGCTTTTTGCAACAATAATGCTTATGCCTCATGTCTATAAGCATAATATAAAAGCATACTGGTCCACAGACCGGCTAATTTCTACCCCGGTCTTCAGTGAAATCATCCCAGTGAACAGGTTTATCTTACTCTTACGTATGTTGCACTTCTCTAACAAAACCAGGCCTGACAGAAGTGACAGGTTATATAAGATTAGAAATGTTTTCATGTATCTCAAACAAAAGTTCAGCATATACTTTTATCCATTCAAGAATGTTGTAATTGACGAGTCTTTGATTTTGTTCAAAGGTAGACTGTCATTCAAGCAGAATATACCGAGCAAGAGGAAACGCTTTGGTATAAAACTGTTTGTACTCTGTGACTGTGACAGTGGCCTGGTGTTGGATATTGTTGTATACACGGGAAGTAAAACATTGAAAGATACCAAGATGTTATTGGGTATCTCAGGTGACGTAGTGAGAAACACGATGGCACCTTATCTTGGTAAGGGGCATACATTATATACTGATAACTGGTACACAAGCCCATTACTCAGTGATTTCACGTGAGTGAACAAGACAGATGTGTGTGGCACAGTGCGTTCTAATTGTAAACATATGCCCAGGCTCAACGCAGGTGCTCGTGGTGATGATGTGCAGGTGTTTACTGCCAATGACATGGCATTAAGGTGGCATGACAAACGAGATGTCACATTGTTGACAACCATTCATCGTAATGAAATGCAAGACAGTGGCAAAGTTGATCGAGTGACTAATGAACGTATTCGAAAACCAGTGACAGTGATTGATTATAAACAAAACATGCGCTTGGTTGACAAATGTGACATGCAGATTGGTTTTGTTGACTGTGTTCGTAAGAGTTACAAGTGGTACATGAAACTTTTCTTCCATCTCATGGACATTTCAATGCTCAATGCATATAATATGTACCAAATAAAGACTGGCAACAGACCACCATATGGTGAATTTTGTTTGTCTGTTGTCAGACAACTCATAATGAAGTACCAGGTAAGAACACCTGCTATACAACAAGGTCCTCGAATTACTCAGGATATACCCAAGCGTTTGAGGAGGGAAGGTGATCATTTCATAATACAGCTTCCTTCAACTCGGAAGAAATTTGCTCAGAAGAGATGCATCGTCTGGGCACAAACAAAACGACAGCAACAAAGACGCAAAGACACTCGGTTTATGTGTGAGGAATGTAAGGTGCCTCTGTGCATGGTGCCTTGTTTCAAGGAGTTCCACAAGCTCCAGCAGTTCTAAAACCATGTCTAGTGATTGTAAATATGTAAATATATGATAGAACATTAGTATTATACAAGATTTGTGCATGTTTATTGTAATAAACAACAGTGGTAAACAATATGATAATAACTTTAGTGCGGTTATTGTGTTCAATACAGTGAGTTTATATATATACATTATATACAGTATTGGTCTCTCAGGCCCCAAATGTTAGTAGGAAAATAAAAAAATTGGAAAAAAAAAAAAACTATAAAAACCACTAAATAATGTAATGCGCGTATGTGGAATTCGTCGATGTTGCCGCCACCACATCATTTTTGACAAACTTCTTGGCACTGTATCTTGGTAAGTACTGATCAGAATTTTTTTTTTGTCTTATTACCTTCACAAAAATATGCTCTTTAATTCTGTAAGAAAAAATTATTTTTTTTTTTAAATTTCTTGGACACTGGAGCACCACTTCAGATTTTGGCCTTGGACCCTGATGGGGTTAATGACTATTTTTCGTCAGTTTTTACACAGGAAGACATAAATGAGATTCCAAAAATTAGCAACTATTCAGTTCCTGACAAATTAAAATTGACTAATATTACTGTCACAGGGACATGGTTATCAAACAGGTAGACAAACTGAAGCAAAATAAGTCCCCAGGGCCCGACGAGTTACTTTCCAAGGTACTTAAGGAATGCAAGATGGAACTTAGTCAGCCATTAACAAGTGTGTTTAATGCATCCATCCTTACTGGTGTTCTGCCAGAGTTGTGGAAGCTGGCTATTGTGGTTCCCATGTTCAAATCAGGGGATAGGTCCGTTCCTTCAAATTACCGTCCAATAAGCCTGACGTCTATAGTGGGCAAGTTACTAGAATCAGTTATAGCTGACATTATTAGAAGTCACCTTGAAGAGCATAACTTGATAAATGAATCTCAGCATGGGTTCACGAGAGGTTCCTGCCTGACAAATTTATTAACGTTCTTCAATAGAACATCCGAGGCAGTGGACAGTGATAAAGAATATGATATTGTTTATTTGGATTTTAGTAAAGCCTTCGATAGAGTATCTCACAAGAGACTCTTAAGAAAAGTAGCAGCTCATGGTATAGGAGGTGAAGCTCTAGCATGGATAGAGGCATAGCTTACCAATAGAAAGCAGAGAGTTTCAATTAATGGGGTCAAATCTGAATGGGGATTAGTCACTAGTGGCATTCCACAAGGATCAGTTTTAGGCCCCCTTGAAGGGATTATGAGTGACATGAGCAAATTTGCTGATGATACAAAGATAGGCCGTATGATTCATTCTGAGGAGGATAGCAATGAACTCCAGGAGGATTTGGACAAATTAATGTCTTGGTCTGAAAAATGGCAGATGAAGTTCAATGTGGATAAGTGTAAGGTACTTGTCCTTGGTAATGAAAATGATCCTTGAAGCTATAAACTAGGTGAAGTAGAGCTTGATCATACAGAATGTGAAAAAGACTTGGGAGTTATGGTAAGCAGAAATCTAAAGCCAAGACAGCAGTGCCTTAGTGTGCACAACAAGGCTAACAGATTACTTGGATTTATCTCAAGAAGTATTAGTAACAGAAGTCCAAATGTTATTTTATAGCTCTATACCTCACTAGTGAGGCCTCATTTGGATTATGCTGCTCAGTTTTGGTCTCCTTACTACAGGATGGATATAGATTCATTGGAGAACATACAGAGAAGGATGACTAAAATGATTAACTGTAAGGAATCTCCTGTATGAAGATAGACTTAAAGCCTTAAATCTCCACTCTTTTTATTTTTATTTTTATTTATTTAGTAATTTAAGCATACAAACAGAGGTACAAAAAATACAGGTAAGAGCAGCATGCCAAAGCCACTTATATGCATAGCATTACGGGCTGGCTTAAAATTAACTTAAGATTAACTAAGCAATGATGAAATCAGTGATAAAACATTATTGTAAACAGATAACTATAAAGCACAAATGAGTATTACAAAGACAGGTCATATGGTTGCTTGCATTGCTGTACATTCAGTCGAATGGAGTATTCTGTTAGGTAGTGTATTTAAAAATAATAATAAAGTTAGATTGGGTCCTAGGTTTAACATTTGTGATATAATTGTGAGTAACATATAGGATATACAATTTATAAGGTTCAGTTATTCAGTATTTATTTGGTTTTGAGTGAGTAAGTGATCTTTGAGAAGAGACTTGAATTTATAAACAGGTAGTGTTTCTTTTATATTTACAGGTAATGAATTCCAGATTTTAGGGCCTTTTATGTGCATTGAGTTTTTGCATGGCGTGAGATGGACACGAGGAACATCAAAGAGTGATCTGTGCCTTGTGTTATGGTCATGTGTTCTGTTGAGGTTGGCAAGGAGATGTTTGAGGGGAGGGTTAATATCAGAGTTAAGTGTTCTATGTATGTAATAGGTGCAATAATAAGTATGGATGTTTTGTATGGTGAGTAGGTTGAGTGTTTTGAATATTGGTGGAGTGTGTTGCCTGTAGTGAGAATTTGTTATTCTAACTGCAGCCTTTTGTTGGGTAATTAGTGGTCTGAGATGGTTAATTGTTGTTGAGCCCCATGCACAAATTCCATAGGTGAGATAGGGGTAAATAAGAGAGTGATAAAGGGCCAGGAGGGCTGACTGTGGAACATAGTACCGTATCTTCGATAGTATGCCTACAGTCTGGGAAATTTTCTTAGAAATTTGTTGTATATGTGTATGAAATTTGAGTCTATTATCGAGGTGGATTCCTAGGAATTTTCCCTCTGTTAGCTTTGTGATAGGTGATCCGTTTATGTTAAGAGGTACATCTGTAGCTCTGTTACCAAACTGAATGAAGTAGGTTTTGTCAATGTTTAGTGTAAGTTTGTTTGTCCTCATCCAGGTAGATATTTTCTGTAATTCGGTGTTTACAGTATTGGCTAGCGTGACTGGGCTCGGGTGAGAGAAGACGTATGTAGTGTCATCTGCAAAAAGTGTGGGTTTGAGTAATTGCGAAGCATTTGGTAGGTCATTTATGTATAGGAGAAAGAGAAGAGGGCCAAGGACACTTCCCTGTGGGACACCAACTGTAATTGGTTGTGCGGAAGAGCTTGCCCCATTTGCGTACACATGTTGGCTTCTTTTGCTGAGGTAAGACTTGAGGTAGTTGAGGGAGTGCCCTCTTATACCATAGTGTGACAATTTTACGTGGAGCAAGTCATGGTCAACTGTATCAAAAGCTTTACGTAAGTCAATGAAGATCCCCAGTGGGACTTCTTTTTTCTCTATTGCAGTGTATATATGTTCTAGCATGTGTATAATAGCATCATTAGTATTTTTATTAGGCCTGAATCCAAATTGGCAGGGGTTGAGAATGTTTTGGGAGATGAGGTAGGAGTAGATTCGTTTAGGAATTAATTTTTCGAAGATTTTTGAGAGAGGGTGTAAATTGGATATTGGCCTATAGTTATTCAACTCTGTTTGGTCTCCTCCTTTATGGATTGGGGTGACCCTTGCTATTTTGAGAACTGTAGGGAAGGTGGAGGATTCAATGGATTTGTTAAAGAGTGTTGCAATGATTGGTGATAGTACTTGTGACGCTTTTTTGTATATAAAGGGTGGTAAGGTATTTAAATCTCCTGCCTTGTTTTTCAGTGCGTTGATAATAAGGGAGACTTCGTATGGGTTAGTCGGAGCTAGGAACAGTGTGTTCGGGTAGTTGCCAGTGAGGTAGTCATTTGGTGAGGTATCTGAGCTTGGGATTTTATTGGCAAGGTTTTGACCTATAGTGGAGAAGAAATCATTGAGTCTGTTTGCTGTTTCTGTTGGTGGGAGTTGGGGTTCATCTGATTTTGCTAATTTTATTTCGCTATGTCGTGATATCTTTTTTGTTCTCAGAATTTCTGATAGGGTCTTCCAGGTCTTTTTTATATCACTTCGTAAGTTGGATAATCTGTTCTCATAATACAATTTTTTTGCCCTTCTTATCAGGCTGGTTAGGATTGACGAGTAACGTTTTGTTTGGTCTCTGGTTATGTGACCCATTCTGTACTGTTTTTCATATCGGTGTTTTGTATTTATGGATTTGAGAATGCTGGGTGTTAGCCAAGGACTGTTCAGTCTCTTAGCTGTCATCTGTTTAGTTTTTTTAGGGCAGTGCTTGTTATAAAGGTATTGGGTCTTTTTTAGAAAATTATTAAAACATTCGTCAATATCTGTATAGATTTCTAGCTCAGTGTGCCAGTCAATGTTTGTTACTGCTGTTGTGAAATTATTAATGGCTGCCTCATTGTGAAGTCTGAAGGTGACTTTAGTAGTGTCTTGGGGTATTTTACCAAGAGTTGTTATGAGGAAAGTAGGGTAGTGGTCTGTGGTATTATCTGTAATTATGCCTGATTTTAAAGGGGATATGGTGTTGGTCCAGATGTGGTCAAGTAGGGAAACACTAGTCTCTGTAACTCTTGTAGGTTTTGTTACTGTTGGTAGCAACATGCAGTTACTCATTGTGTTTGTGAATTCAGAAACGTGTGGGTCCTGGTCTTGCAGGAGATTTATATTGAAGTCACCTGAGAGTAGTAAGTGATCTTTGTTCATGCGTGCATCAGTTATCATACTTCCTAGGTTTTGACTAAATTGGCTAATGTTTGATTGTGGAACTGTGTAGATGTTTATCACTGTGAGAGGTTTTTGTAGGTATTTGGATTTGAATTTAGCTATTATATATTCCCCATGTTCATCCCTTGTGCTAGTATTAGTGGTACATTCTAGTGGGTCTGAGTAGTATATAGCAGTGCCACCCCCTTGTTGGTCTGGCCTACAGTTGTGTATGGCTGTGTAACCAGGAATGGCATAGACATCTGCAGTATCAGGCTTTAGCCAGGTTTCAGTTAGTGAAATGATGGACATATTGGGATGCAAGGAATTTAGTAATGCTAGGAGGTCATCATAATGCTTGCTTAAAGATCTGATATTGTAGTTAAAGATAGTTATGTTGTTGTTATCTCTGAGAAGTGCCTTTGATTGTTCTGCTGTGTAGTAATTACAGTAACTGTTTGAATCATTTAAGTCATTAAATAAGAGGTTGGTATCAGGATCAATGCTTGTAATCATAAGATTTGTAGTGAATCTATAGTTAGAATTAAGTAAAAAATAAAGTAAATATTCTAAAGCTAAAAAAAAATAGCACTCTCTGGAGAGACTTAGAATGAGGGGAGATATCATTGAAGTGTGAGGGTGGGGCATAAACAAAGGAGATATTAATAAAGTACTGAGGGTGTCGAACCAGGTAAGAACCAGAAATAATGGATTTAAGTTGGATAAATTTAGATTTAGAAAGGACATAGGTAAGTACTGGTTCTCTAACAGAGTTGTGGATACGTGGAGCAATCTTCCCAGTAGGGTAATAGAGGCTAGGACCTTGGGTAGCTTTAAAAAGAGATTGGACAAATACATGAGTGGGAGGGGCTGGGATTGACTGGTGTCATTGGGTACAGGAGTTAATTCTTGGGTAGCTTTGGTTTGATAAGGACCTGCCTTGTGTGGGCCAGTAGGCCTTCTGCAGTGTTCCTCCATTCTTATGTTGTTATACCATGTGAGGGGTGACACGGTGTATGTGGAGGGAGGGGACACCCAAATCTCTGGATATTAGTATCAGGGAATGCAAGAATGCTTGCAACCATGAGGACCATAGAAATGCGTGTGTTAACACGGACGACGTTGGACCCCTCGTGAAATTCTGTGAGGCTAGAATAGTCATTAAGGAAGATGATTTAAGATGGCAAGAGTGTATAGAGGCTGTTCTAATTGCTGTCAGTAACACTATCCATCAAAAGTCCAGAAGATGCACACTATCCAAATTTCTGATCAACCGTATATTACCCAGTCTGGAGATTGCTATGACACGATGTTGACAGGTCCTCCTCAAACCCAGCCCCCTCTCTCCACAATTGTACTACTACCTACACAACCTTCCAACTGACTCTGCCACTATATGCTATATTCTTTTTGTAGTTAACTCTGTATTAGGACTGAAGAAGCCACTCATGACAAAATGTTTCCTTTAATGAATGTTCTGAACTGTACATAAGTGTCTTTTCCACACAATAAGATACTAGTTCCTCTAAAGTGCTTTGCAAAATGTCAAGCATTTATATTATTACATCATTTAGGAGCATAGAAATTACAAGACTGTATGGAGATATGAGAAGTATAATTAAGAGTTGATGAGGGTTTGTGCAGAATGGGTGATGGTGAGTGTGTTTTTTCTCATCCTACCTTGGCAAGAAACAGGCAGTGAGCAGTTTAGGCAATGCATTTAGAAATTATTTAAATACAGTGGACCCCCAGTATACGATATTAATCCATTCCTGAGAGCTCATCGTATGCCAAAATTATCGGAAGGCGAATTAATTTTCCCCATAAGAAATAATGGAAATCAAATTAATCCATGCAAGACACCCAAAAGTATGAAAAAAATTTTTACCACATGAAATATTAAGTTTAATGTACACAAACTGAAGAAGACATGCACAGTTTGTAGTACTCTACTAACAATAGAATACATGACACTTACCTTTAATGAAGATCTGGTGATGATTGATGGGATGGGAGGAGGGGAGTGTGGATAGTGTTAGTGTTTAGAAGGGGAATCCCCTTCCATTAGAACTTGAGGTAGCAAGTCCTTTTCTGGGGTTACTTCCCTTCTTCTTTTAATGCCACTAGGACCAGCTTGAGAGTCACTGGACCTCTGTTGCACAATATATCTGTCCATAGAGGCCTGTACCTCTCGTTCCCTTATGACTTTTCTAAAGTGGTTCACAACATTGTCTTTGTAATAGTCACCAGCACGGCTTGCAATAGCTGTGTGAGGGTGATTGTCATCCATAAAGGTTTTCACCTTTGTCCACATTGTACACATTTCTTTAATCTGTGAAGTAGGCAACTTCCTCAATTTCTCTATCCCCTCCTCCGAAGCAGTTTCCTCAGGTCTGGCCTCTTGCTGTTGAAGATGATCTAGCAGCTCATCAGTGGTTAGTTCGTCATTGTTCTCCTCCACCAACTCTTCCACATCCTCTCCACTAACCTCCAACCCCAAGGACTTCCCCAATGCCACAGTGGTTTCCTCAACTGGCATAGGATTCCCAGGGTTAGCCTCAAACCCTTCAAAATCCCTTTTGTCTACACATTCTGGCCACAGTTTCTTCCAAGCAGAGTTCAAGGTCCTCTTAGTCACTCCCTCCCAAGCCTTACCTGTAAGGTTTACACAATTGAGGATATTAAAGTGATCCTTCCAAAAAACTTTGTCAGTCGAATGTCTGTGGTCACTTCAAAGCACTTTTGAAACATAGCTTTTGTGTACAATTTCTTGAAGTTGGAAATGACCTGCTGGTCCATGGGCTGCAGGAGAGGAGTGGTATTAGCAGGCAAAAACTTGACCTTAACCCCTTCAGGGTCCAAGGCCAAAATCTGAAGTGGTGCCCCAGTGTCCAAGAATTTTCCAAAAAAAAAATTTATTTTTTCTTATGAAATGGTAGAGAATCTTTTTGTGAAGGTAATAAAACAAAAAGTATGAAATTTGATGGAAAATTGACAAAATTATGCTCTCACGAATTTTGATGTGTCAGCGATATTTACGAATCGGCGATTTTGCCGACTTTGACTCCCATTTTAGGCCAATTACATCATTCCAGTCGACCAAATTCTTAGCTATTTCACTAGTATTACTTCTATTCTATCGATTGAGCACAAGAAATCGCCAAGTCAACTGTTTCAACTACAAAATAGCGATCGGAAATTGGTAATTTGGCCAATTCAACACAAAGTTCAAAATACGTATTCCAATTTCAAAATAGCGTCCAGAATAAACAATGTAGGCATTCCTGGCACTAAACTAACATTTCTTCTGTTCATTAGTTACGTTTTGAGGCTTTACAAATAAATCCCATTTTGATTTTTTATTCACATAATGAATTTTTATTCATACCAAAAAATAGAAGATTTACTGTTATGCAATATTGTAATACTTGTATAAATATCATCACCACATTTGTGAGTGTATATTAGACCCACCAGCTGGCGTGTATTAGACGTGTGAGGTCGTTTGTTTACTCTTGAACATCGGCAAAAATTGAACATTTCCGCTACTTTGAGCTCAGTTTCAAGCCATTTCCATTGCTAAAACCAATCAAAATCTTCTCTATTTCTGTAATATGTCTTCCATTCTATCAAATGAGACCAAGAAATTGAAAATACAACTATAAAAAACATACGAAAAAACACTGCAAAGTTGCTGTTTTAATCGAAAATCTTGTTTTTTTTTTTCTCTCATTATACACAGTGTGCTGCAGGATTTGTTTTATGTGGTGCACACATACCACATAGATGTATTCTCTCAAATCTAGGCCCAAATGCACCACTCGCAGTTTATCAGAGTGAGCTGAGCTCATGACATAGATCTACGGTTTGGACCCTGAACGTAAAGCCGTAGATCTACGGGACTGACCCTGAAAGGGTTAATGAAGCTCGTGTCCCCAGAAAGTCGCTCTGCCAAGTCTGTAGGATGACCAGGGGCATTGTCTAATACCAGGAGGGACTTAAGGTCTAATTTCTTTTTAATTAGGTAATTTTTCACATTGGGGGCAAATTCATGGTGTAACCAGTCATAGAAAAAGTCCCTAGTGACCCATGCCTTACTGTTTGCCCTCTACAGCACACACAAATTAGCCTTGAGGACATTCTTTTGCCTGAATGCTTTGGGAGTTTCTGAGTGATACACCAATAAAGGCTTCACTTTGCAATCACCACTAGCATTGGCACACATCAGAAGAGTAAGCCTGTCTTTCATAGGCTTATGTCCTGGGAGTGCCTTTTCCTCCTGAGTAATGTAGGTCCTGCTTGGCAATTTCTTCCAAAACAGGCCTGTTTTGTCGCAATTAAACACTTGTTCAGGTTTAAATTCTTCACTGTCTATGTAATCCTTGAATTCCTTCACATATTTTTCAGCTGCTTTTTGGTCCGAACTGGCAGCCTCACCATGCCTAATCACACTATGTATGCCACTATGATTCTTAAATCTTTCAAACCAACCTTTGCTGGCCTTAAATTCACTTGCATTACCACTAGTTGCAGGCATTTTTTCAATTAAATCCTCATGCAACTTCCTAGCCTTTTCACAAATGATCACTTGAGAGATGCTATCTCCTGCTATCTGTTTTTCATTTATCCACACCAATAAGTCTCTCAACATCTTCTAACACTAGCGATCTCTGTTTCGAAAACAGACATGCACGTTTTGCAACAACAGCTTCCTTGATTGCCGTTTTCCTGGCCACTAGAGTAGCGATGGTTGACTGGGGTTTTGTATACAACCTGGCCAGCTCCGACACATGCACTCCACTTTCGTACTTTGCAATTATCTCTTCATTTCAATAGTCATTTGCACCCTTTTTCTTGAAGGGTTGGCATTAGAAGCTTTCTTGGGGCCCATGGTGACTTATTTTGCAGAAACAAGCACCAAAAACACTGTGATAATATGGAATATACCGAATGTATGTTTAGATGCGAGCACACTGGCTGGCTTGTAAACACTGGCACGCATGGGGCAGTTCAGGCCACTCGTGGACACGTCCCGGACGAATTGCGTGGCAGGTTTTTTAACGAGTGGTGAGGCAAAATTTTTGCTTTAAAATGTATCGAATACCGAATTTAACGTATACCGATGCCATTGAATACCGGGGGTCCACTGGAATTGCCAACACTGTTTTTGATAAGATTTATCAAGGATCAATAGGGAACAAGATATTTTGCTGGTGCAGACCATCCTGTTTTATGCATCTGGTAGTTATGTACATGCCAAGTGTGGCATCAGCCTGTAACATCCTTCGTACATTTAGTTCTACAGTAGTGTTGAGCAGTCACTTTTTTTTTTATTGGTGGATTTTTGGTTTTTGCTCATCCCATTGGTACTTCTTTTTATTATAGTGTGACTATTCCTAGGAGTTACCTTTCTAAAGAGGGCTCATGTGTTGGCCTTGAAGGAAGAGAGCATTTCCACAAAGGAAATAGCACGGCAAACGGAATGATCTGAGTCGGCTATTATTTCCTCCAGAGGTCACGTGACCTGCCTGCCATTGTGGTTCCTGTTCCTAAACCTATCCCAGGTTGACTTAAGAGAATGCAACCTTATCTGTTCAAAGAAGTGTGAGGGGACCGTATGCTACAGGTTGCAGACACCTCTACCTTCCCTTGTGGTGCACAACTGTGAAACTCCTGTTGTCAAAGGCTGTGATTATCAAGAGATTGAACTTTTGGAATAAATACAAGCATTAGGGTCCAGAGCAGTGGAGGAAAGTGATGTTTAATGATGAATCCAATCTAGGTGCATCAGTAGTACCCCAGGGTGAGTTTGTCACCCATGGTAGCAACAGGTAGTGACCCAACATATGCAAAGAAGTGTTAAACACTGAGTATATGGTGTAGGATGCTTTCAGTGGTGGGGAGGGAAGGGCAGGCCTGGCCTGTTTTTTTTTTACCCCCTCAGTGAAATATGAATGGGATGCAGTATATTGAGGAACTAGAAAGCCATCTGAAGATGCAGTTTGTTATTTGCAGCTGCAATTCTTTTTCAAAATCAACTATGCATTCTGTGACCCATCCAAAATTAGTTATCAAGTTACTCAGTGATAGCAATATTAATGTGCTTGGCTAATCTGATTTGAATCCAATAGAAAATGTATAGCACAAGATGAAGAATGACTTAAAGGTGAAACTCTCCAGGCCATGGCTGAAAGAGGAGCTGAAGATGTTGGTCACTATGGATATTGCTTATTTTTTTTTATCTTAGCAGACTCTATGCTCAGGCACATACAAGAAGTTGTCAGAATGTAGGGGAAGATGACAAAATGTGAATGGTAATGCTATATAAATTTTATAGTACTTTTTTGGTGTTCACTAAATTCGTGTAAAACTAGGTAGGGGTAAGGTTGTTTGCTGAAACTGCACCACTCGCACTATACTAGAAAAGGTCATTCTTTATGCATGATCAGGATAGTCTAACATAATATTTTAGTTTAATAATACTGAATTCTTTAGGTAGTAGGTTGGTAGACAGCAACCATCCAGGGGGGTACTACCGTCCTGCCAAGTGAGTGTGAAACGAAAGCCTGTAATTGTTTTACGTGATGGTAGGATTGCTGGTGTCTTTTGTCTGTCTCATAAATATGCAAGATTACAGGTATACCGTCTTGCTACTTCTACTTACACTTAGGTCACACTAGACACACATGTACGAGCATATATATGCACACACCCCTCTGGGTTTTCTGCTATTTTCTTTCTAGTTCTTGTTCTTGTTTATTTCCTCTTATCTCCATGGGGATGTGGAACAGAATTCTTCCTCCGTAAGCCATGCGTGTTGTAAGAGGCAACTAAAATGCCGGGAGCAAGGGGCTAGTAACCCCTTCTCCTGTATATATTACTAAATGTAAAAGGAGAAACTTTCGTTTTTCCTTTTGGGCCACCCTGCCTCGGTGGGATACGGCTGGTGTGTTGAAAGATAGAATACTGAATTCTGAAAGAATAATAATACTGAATTCTGTTAGAGGAATCCATGAAAATTCCCTTAAAGGTAAATGCTTCTGTGGCAGTGCAAAAATCATTTTTTAAAAGTGCATTATGAAAAATGTTTATTACTGTGGCATTCTAATGTCTGTGATAACCACTCTTAGAAGCCCTGTGGGAGACAGGAAGCCTGCGGCTTAGGAAAAGTTTCCCAGTTTTTGGTTATGCGTGGAGTTTTGAGCACTTCTATTTCTTTGATGACTTAGGTGGGCAGACTTCTACTTAGGTTTATGACTCTGTAGAAAAGATTTTCTCCTGTCTCTAGTGTACTGAGATTTGACATGGCCAACATCTCATGTTGGATATTTTACAGTTGGTATGCTAAGTTGTAGTGGATTAAAATAAAAAGTTAAACAGGGATGATCTGTATTGTCTTAGTTTTAGAAACAAAGGTGCTTTGGATTAATGAGAAAATAATGGAATTAGTGGTAATTTATGCAATATTAATTAATAAAAGTTTGATTTGTGTAAAATTTTATTGATGCTTTTTTTTTTCTCTCTCTTTTTAGGACTTCATCGGTATGTATACTTGGTTTATAAGCAAAAGAGCAAGTTGACCTGTGATGAACCAAGACTAACAAACACCTCAGGTGAGAATTTCATTTGCAATATTCAGTCAGTCTGGGCATATGCAGATAGGATTGGAGTTTTCTGTAAATGTGTATTTCATGCTTTCATTTTATGTATAATGTGTGGCAGTCTTTTATCTTAAGGTTGCACAATGTGTAGTAAGTTTTGAGGATAAACAAAATTTGCAGTAGTCAGCCTAATTTCATGGATTGTTTTGTTGGATTTTTTTTTTTTTTTTTTTTTTTAAACTAAGTACATTATAAAGAAATTGTGATTCCAGGTGAAAAATACATGATCCCTAAATGAAGTATTTGACCCAAAAAATTATGTTTAAAGCTTAACCTTGCAGTAGATGAAACTACATTGTTTAAGCAAATTACATCCACTTAATCGAAAGTTTAAAATATAATGAATTGTTTGCCAAAGCAGAGACAACTTCCCTCTGTCTGTTTTCTCAGATGTTGACTGTACATATGTTCACTTAACATCTCTCTTTTAGACCATTAAAAAAAAAAACTTGACAGTATGTTGTGTACCTAAAGTTTTATTAAAAGTTTAATTACTGGTACTTGACTGCATACTGAAACCATAAATGCTGATAAATTTTAGAGAAAATTTTGGATTGATTTTGGACTGTTGGTTCCAGTTTGCCAGTTCAGACTTCATGTGCTGCTATATTTTGGGATATTGGTTTCTGAGAGAAGAGAGTATTACTCAATAGAAAATGTTTCTTAGAAGGTTTGAATTAGTTGTCATTTTTATTGAAGAAATTGGGATATTAGTCTGTGATAACTTGTGAATACCCAACCTGTTTTGCTTCAAATCTTCCACACAAATATGTAATTGCATTAGAAACTTGTGCTGCCCTCTACACTGTGTGTAGTATTGACATGCAAGAGACTGGGGGTTATGCAATATGAGGATACCTTCCTCTGATAGCATAGACCCTTATTCTAGTTTAATGTAGCATGTTGTGTAAGGTAATTTGTTACTATGTGTTTGGGCCCAATGTTTTTGTTCTTGAGCTAAATCTTTGGAGGAAATATAATTTATACTTGTAATGGTATTTAATGAAATACTGTACTGGCACTCAACTTATCTCAAATGATAGTTTTTTAAATTTCTCTCCCATTATTTAAGGATTTTCTACAGTGTACTGTACTGACACTAGTAAAAATAACAGTACCGCAAAATGTCTGGGAATAGATTTTTTTTTTTCCTCCAACAAGTCGGCCATCTCCCACCGGGGCAGGGTGGCCCAAAAAGAAAAAATCCCCAAAAAGAAAATACTTTCATCATTCAACACTTTCACCTCACTCATACATAATCACTGTCTTTGCAGAGGTGCCCAGATACAACAGTTTAGAAGCATATATAAAGATACAGTGGACCCCCGGAATAAGTAATAATCGCAATAAGTAACATTTTTGCGTCAAAATATTGGCTCTGTGAAAGTCGCTGAACTCAGAATAAGTCATTCATGTCAGGGCCTGAGCTGCCCAGTAAGGACAATCCCACGTGTTCATACGGTACATTTTGTATTATTCCATTCTTTTTAGTGCTTGTAACTGCTAAATAAGCCACCATGGGCCCAAAGAAAGCTTCTAGTGCCAGCCAGCCCTTTGGTAAAGGGCTGAGAGAGAGGGGAGAATGTACCTTTATCAGTGATTCTGCAATATGTATGATACTAAAGCAGCAGGAGTCTATAAAGGCTATAGCACCAGCCAGCGATAAAGTGTAGCATTAATTGTAGCAAGTAAGTTAAGCGATTAATCGATAGAAAAAGGACAGCACAAACCTAACTTCTCCAATGTTGTTGGAGTTATATAGGGCAACTGAGAACACTGCCGTCTCTAGTCTACCGCTGCTGTCACCTCCACCATCACTATGTACAGCTTATGTCTCAGTGGCCCTTATACACCCAGCAACAACACAAAAACTCGTGACATACCTAATGACGTCTTTTATTCATTCTAGAGTATATGTCACGTTTCTGTTATTAATATTGTTTATTATATCATGTTAGATGAATTCTGCTAAATAAATAAGCTGTAGAGCTGATATTAGTGTCATATTGAAGGACTATCTTGTCCTGTCTCCCAACACAATTCCTAACATATGCCAGAAAGAGCTCTCTGGAAAACTTTTGAGTGACAGGGGTCCAGTGACACTCAGGCTGGTCCTAGTGGCATTAAAAAACAAAGGAGGAAAGTAACCAAGGATAAGGACTTGGTACCTGAAGTCTTTAAGTAGTGGGATTTCCCTTCCAAACGGTTGTAAACTCCTCCATCCTCTCCCGTCTTCCATACATCACCATGTCTTCAATAAAGGCAAGTGTGATATTATTGTTTTATTCTTCATGTATCATTGTTTTCTGTGTAGGTAAATGTATATTTCATGTAGAAAACATTTTTTTAATACTTTTGGGTGTCTGAAATGGATTAATTGGATTTCCATTATTTCTTATGGGGAAAATTAATTCGGAATAAGTCAGATTCGGGATAAATTACTCTCTGGAACGGATTAATTTCGTAATCCCGGGGTCCACTGTATATAACAAATCCCTCCAAACTGCCAGTATCCCAAACCCCTCCTTTAACCCTTTCAGGGTCCGTCCCGTAGATCTACGGTTTTACGTTCAGGGTCCAAACCGTAGATCTGTGCCAAAATCCTAGCGGTGTCAAATTTAGCGCAAGAAGGCTGGTAGGCCTACATCTGAGAGAATGGGTCTGGGTGGTCAGTGTGCACACCATAGAAAAAATCTGGACGCCCGCATGGCATTGTGGGAACACCGCCAAAGTAGCTTTGTTCATTGTGCCTGGCAGCAAGGAAGCTCTCACTCCCCACTCACTCTCTGGGTGAATTCTGACTCCTCTTCACAACTTAGTTCTAAGACTGATGGAAGTGGAGATGAAGACGAATTCTATGGTTTTGAACCATATGGTACCATTGTGCCATATGGTACAATGGTACCATATGGTATAATGGTGCCATGTCATACAATGGTATATGGTACAATGGTACCATATGATACCATTGTACCATATAGTACATTGTACCATATGGTACATTATACCATATGGTACAGGGTACAGGGACCCTAATGGAAATAAGTCTGTCTGACTTTTTTGGGTTATCCTAGGTTCTCCAAACATATGCTGCTAAGTATGATATTCTATGTAATTTTATTTGTGTATAACTAAATAAACTTACTTATGATGCCACATGCACTTGAGTAAGTTTATTCAGGTGTACAGAAATACAGTTACATAGATTATCATACATAGCAGCATACACATAAAATCCTAGGATAACCCAAAAAAGTCAGGGTGACTTATTTCCATAGTTATCCCTGTATCTGTACCATATGGTGTCCTGTACTGTATGGTACCCTGTGCCATATGGTACCCTGTGCCATATGGTACCCTGTGCCATATGGTACCTACCCTACATCATATGTTATCCTGTACTGCATGGTACCCTATACCATATAGTACAATGTACCATATGGTACCCTGTAACATATGATACCGTGTACCATATAGTCAATAGGTGTTGGTGGCATGAGACACCAGCCAAGACTGAGTGAGTGGCGATGCAAGCTAGCTACTTACTCCGCAGTTTCCCAGTTTCCGAGACAAAGCGCTTTGTCATCCACCTCAAGGAACACATCAAGTTCCTGTACACTTGTAAATATATAATGGAACATTACTAATATGCAACATTTTTGTATATTTTTATTGTAAACAATTATTGTAAACAAAATAATGAAAATATTAGTGTGTTTATTGTGTTGAATACAACAGTACCATATAGTACAATGCGCCATATGGTATCATTGTACTGTATGGTACAATGTACCATATGGTACCATTGCATCACATGGTACCATATGGTACCATTACACCATATGGTACCATAAGGTACCATTGCACCATATGGTACCATTGTACCAAATGGTGCCATTGTACCATATATCATTGTATCATATGGTACCATTGTATCATGTGCCATTGTACCATATGGTACAATTGTATCATATGGTACCATTGTACCATGTGCCATTGTACCATATGGTATTGTATCATATGGTGTCATTGTACCATATGGTACCATTGCACCCTATGGCACCATTGTACCATATGGTACTATATGGTACCGTTGTATTCAACACAACCGCAATAATATTTTCATCATTTTGTTTACAATAAACTTGTAAACAAGTTTTGTAAGCAATATAATGATAAAACATATTAGTGCAGTTATTGTGTTGAATACAATGAGTGTACACTTACACAATATACATTATATTGGTCTCACAGGCCACAAATGTTATTAGAAAAAGAAAAAAATTAGAAAAGAAAAGAAAAAAGTATAAAAAACGTAAAATAAAAAAATGGGATTTTGCGGAAGTCATGATGTTGCCGCCACCCGGTCATTTTGGGTCAACTTCCCACCACTGTATCTCGGTAGGTACTGATCAGAAATGTTTTTTTTTGTCTTATTACCTTCACAAAAATATACTCTTTAATTCTGTAAGAATTTTTTTTTTTTTTTTTTTTTTTTTTTTTTTTTTTTTTCAAAATTTCTTGGACACTGGAGCACCACTTCAGATTTTGGCGTTGGACCCTGAAGGGGTTAAAGTGCAGGCATTGTACTTCCCATTTCCAGTACTCAAGTCTGGCTATATATAAATAACCAGTTTCCCTGAATCCCTTCACTAAATGTTACCCTGCTCACACTTAACAGCTCGTCAAGTCCCAAAAACCATTCGTCTCCATTAACTCCTATCTAACACGCTCACGCATGCTTGCTGGAAGTCCAAGCCCCTCGCCCCTCCTTTACCCTCTCCCTCCATCCTTTTTGAGAATGACCCCTACCCTGCTTTCCTTCCCGTACATATTTATATGCTCTCCGTCATTCTACTTTGATCCATTCTCTCTAAATGACCAAACCACCTCAACAACCCATCTTCAGCCCTGACTAATACTTTTATTAACTCCACACCTAATTTCTACACTCCAAATTCTCTGCATAATATTTACACCGCACATTGCCCTTAGACAGGACATCTCCACTGCCTCCAACCGCCGCCTCGCTGCAGTATTTACAACCCAAGCTTCACACCCATATAAGAGTGTTGGTACCAATATACTTTCATACATTCCCTTCTTTGCTCCCATAGATAACGTTTTTTGTCTCCACATATACCTCAACACACCACTCACCTTTGTTCCTTCCTAAATTCTATGGTTTGGTTAACCTCATCCTTCATAAACCCATCCGCTGACACGTCAACTCCCAAGTATCTGAAAACATTCACTTCTTCCATACTCCCTCTCTCCTATGTGATATCCAATTTTTCTCTATTTAAATAGTTTGATACCCTCATGACCTTACTCTTTTTCTATGTTCACTTTCAATTTTCTACCTTTACACACCCTCCCAAGAAGCTCGTCTTCTAACCTTTGCAACTTTTCCTTAGAATCTCCCATAAGCACAGTATCATCAGCAAAATGTAACTTTTAGTTTTGTACTTGATTCCCCATAATTTAATCCCACCCCTCTCCCCAACACCCTAGATTCATAAATTTTAATTAATACATTAATTAATAAAAAAAAAAGTGCTAAACCTACAAGGGTCATACAGCACTGCAGGGTAGGAATTGATGCAGGATCTAAAGATAAATAAGGGGCTGTGAGAAGTGCTCAAGGAAGGATTATCAAAGTTTGTGTATAAATCAATTGCTGTCAAAAATTTGAAGAGGGAGCCTGTGTCGAAGGTGGGTCCGTCAGCAAGGAGGGAAAATGAAGTAAGGGCATTGTAAATTTTAATACTATTCCTGGTGCACATCACATATTTGTGCTTGACTGTGATACATTTGCAGTATATAAAAAATTGTTTTGTGATTGGGTTTTTATAAAAATAACTTTAACATGCAAATTTTCCATTTTCAGGTGCAAATCGTGGCTGTTTCAGTATTCGCAAGTTTGCTGCAAAATATGGCTTAGAGCTGGTGGCTGGTAATTTTTACCAGGCAGAATATGACTCTTATTGTGAGGAATTGTACAAGCAACTAAAGGGTTGATGAATTAGTGATAATGAAGTTCAGTACTGTGATAATTGTTTAAAATGAAGCAGTTTAAACTTTATGGTACTTGTTGGCTAAATTTGTTTAAAATACGTTATACAGTACAGTGGTCCCCTGAGTTAAGATACTAATCTGTTCTAGAAGACAGTGTACCTCAAAACTGCCATAACTCAAACATCAAAATACATAGTTTTATGGTTATTTGTTCCCAGAAGTGTAACTTACTGTACCATGCACACTGTCCGATACTTAAACTTAAAGGCACCATCTCCTTGCATCTGTTTCTCTTATCCACAATTGCAATAGTCTTTCCATTTCTATGATAATTTCTCTGCCATTTTTCACTAGCTTTGATTTGTCAGCCACTTTAATATTTTTTATTTCTTTTTGCTTGATAATAGTAGATGGTCTTTGTGGAAAGCCATGCTAGCACACCAAGGCACAATTTCTTGGTTGATCTTCAGAGAAATTGTTCGTTTACTGCACACACTAGGGGACATGATGACTTGGTAATGCAAAAGTTGGTGTAATTAATGCATTTGTAAAGGGTAAAAAATACAGAATTGGTGTAAGGGGGGGGGAACATGTGGTAGCTTTAAACTGAAGAGTAGACATTATAGTACAGTACAGACTATTGGCCGAGTTGCTACCTTACATGCATTCAACCCATTGCTGATTGACTGCTAAGCTACCCTCACAGACCCAGACTATTGGCTCAGATGTACAAGATGCAAGCTATTGCATTGCTGATAAAGTAAAGACCACCCACACAAGTACTGACACTTGTTGGCTTGAATGCTGCCCAGGAGGCAAGCTTCCACATCGCTCATTGGCTGAGGCCTGCCTATGCTGACCATAATGTAGTAGTAGTAATAATTTTACAAGTACATGATACATCTATTACAGACCTAGTTGACATCACTGGCATACTACTGTATATAGAAAACATCTGGTTATGCAGAGCATTTCAATCAACTTAGGTTTATCTCGTTCCCCAGAATGCCACCCACAACAGTCCTACCTATTTAGGCTTATCGTATCTAATTTTTTCATTGCAACTCGAAACTAAATTCCTTCGAGGGTAAATCGTAACTCAAGAGACCTCTGTATTGCATAACTGACATTGAATTTGTTAATTCATTAGTCCTACCAACAGTTTTAACTACTATTGCTGTATATCTGACATATTGTAATAGGAACAGAATTCTTCCTCCGTAAGCCATTCATGTTGTAAGAGGAGACTAAAATGCCGGGAGCAAGGGGCTAGTAACCCCTTCTGTATACATTACTAAAGTTAAAAACAGAAACTTTTGTTTTTCATTTTGGGCCACCCTGCTTCAGTGGGATACGGCCGGTTTGTTGAAAGAAGAATTCTGTAAAACAACAAAGCATATAAAGAAGATTGCAATCTGCATTTCTGCCTACATTAACTAGTTCCCTCTTTAAAGTTATTAATTTCTTTCATGTACCCTACTTTTTAAAATGTCCATGTGAGCTGAAAAAATAAAGATTGGCAGTGTAAAAAAAAAAATTCCCTTTTTCTGTCAAAAGCAACTACAATTAACAATCCCAGTTGTAAATTACTATACAGGTCAGTGAAATTGGAAGCTGTAATGTGCAGTCAAATTTGTGAGGAAATGTAAATATTATTTGGATACTTGGAAAATATGTAACCAGTAGCAAGGAGTTTTTCATTCATTAATGTGTAATTACTCCAAATCTAATCGGTTTTCTTTAAAAAAATAGTGTAGATTCAGCTCTGGGATTACATGCTTTTCTAAGGAAAGCCTCTTATGCAAGGCATTTCAGGCAGACTAAAACTATTTTGATTGGGGAAGCAGTAAAGTCATAGGGGCCATAAAGCATGTTGGGAATGGGTGGTATTCAGGTTCCATCTAAAGGAAGAAGTAAGTCCAGTTCCTTGGATTAAGAACCCCTCACCAGGAGACTAGTGCTTGCAAACTCCTGAAAATTACTAGTGATTTGTTGAAAAGTACAGTAAATGTCATATAAAATGGATTAATAGGGAGAAGGGGTGTCCAGTTTAGTGAAAAATTAGTAGTGTTGTAAGTTTCCACTTAATTGATAGACGACCAGACACGGACAAATGCTCAATACAACGCTTGTCATCATGACAACGGAATGACCTGACAGAAAACTAATGCAAGTATGCTTTGATCTATCTATCTATCTATATATATCTCTCTATCTCAACATCTATCTCTCCCCTCTTGCTGATGGCACCACCTTTGACTCAGACTCCCTCTTTGACTTTTTGACAGCAACTGATTTATTACTCCTCAGCCCTTTATATCTCTACCTCTGTTATCCTCTCCACCCTTGCTGCTGTATAATCCTGCAACACCCCTCTACCCTGCAGTGCTGTGTGACCCTAGTGGGCTTAGCATTTTGGTTTTGATTATTATCTCCTTTTGTACATAGGCTTCATTGAAGATTAAAATAGATTCAGTGAGAATGTTAGCATGGGCAAAGTAGGCTTCAGGCACCGATGAAATCCAAGGAAAAACGAGGCCATCTTATGCTAAAATGACTTTTTTTTTTTTAATACCCTAAGTGCATATTCTTTATCAACAAATAGAACTGTGATTTTAACCTTTAAAATGTCCAACGTACTAGTATGCACAATTTTTCCTACCTTCAACTCTGCCACCTGCCAATATTTTTGACCTCAGCATAACTATTTGGGTCTTCAATCTATTTATACATTTGAAAAAAAATCTAAAGCCAGCAGGGTCCACACTGTATCATGGTTAACTACTCTGGTGATGTCTTGATGTACTAGTACACCTAACTAGCAAAAATAAATGAAATCAGCAGTTATTCATCCACCATGTCAGGTTCCAGCTTCTGTTAGGCATATTCTGTTGGACTGCCCACTGTATCAGCGAGCACACAGAATTTACCTCCATCGTCGTCACCGCTCTACTACCCTTACTTTACCTTCCCTTCTTGCTGATGGACCCTCCTTTAACCCAGACTCTCATTGACTTTATGACAGCAACTGATTTACTGCACAAACTCTGGTGATAATAACTAGCACTCCTCACAGTCCTTTCTACCTCAATCTCTTGCTACCCTCTATCCCTGCACTATCCACTGCCCCCATTGCACTCCATGCCCTAATAATAATCCCTCTCTTGCTACCCAATACCCCTGTATCCTTCCCTGCCCTGCTGCACTGTATGACCCTTGTAGGTTTAGCACTTCTTTTTTTATTATAATATTGCCATCTGTTTTTGACCTTGAAGGCATATGACACTACTAGGAGGTATATCATCTTGGCCCAGGCCCACTTGTTATGCTTCCAAGGCAATCTATCATTTTTCCTTGAGAACTTCTTAACTGAAAGACATTTGTGTGTTTGGGTTAATGAGGTGTCCCCCAGGGGTGTGTTCTGAGCACAGCACTTTCTCCTTGCTATAAATGATCTGGCCTCTGTTCTTCCATCCAATAGCCCTTGTGGCTTAGCGCTTCTTTTTGATTATAATAATAATAATCTTCCATCCAATACTTGGTCGTTGCTTTATGTTGATGACTTTGCTATAGCTTGTGCAGGTGCTGGGTGTCACCTCATTGCATTATTATTATTATTATAATCAAGGGGGAAGCACTAAACCTGTAGGATTATACAGCGCCTATGGGGGGATGGAAGGCATTCAGGCTTAATTCAGGGAACTGGAGCACAGATCTAATTCCCTAGATCAAGAGCCCCTCACCAGCATCAAGGAGCCTTCCTTGAGGGGATCACCTCACTGCAGTTTCTCTCCAGCATGCGGTCATCAGTGTTTCCAACTGGGCCACCACTCGTGGGTTTAAATTTTCTAGTACTAAAACTCTCCAAATTACTTTCACTAGACGTTCTGTCATCTCTATCATCCGTTGTACCTATATGGCTTGCATATCCCAGAATGTGATGGTCAGGTTTCTAGGCCTTCTGTTTGACCATAGGTTATCCTGGAAGCCTCACATTTCCTCTCTGAAGGAAACTTTTCATAGCTGGGTGAACCTCCTTAAAACCCTCTCATCTTTCATGGGGGGGGGGGGGGCTGATTGTAGAACTCTCCTTTGCCAACATTCAGCCCTAATTTTATCAAAACTCGATTATGTCAACCAGATATATTCGGCAGCCTCTCCTGCAACTCTTTAGCCTTAATCCCATCCATCACCAGGGATTACGTTTATGCCTCTGTGCTTTTCACTTCACCGGTTGAGTCTATGCAGAGGCAAATATTCCATCCTTGTCCGAGCGCCGTGATGCTCATTGCCTTTGCTATTATGTTCACTCTCATGACCTCCGCAATCCTTCCATATATAGGATAGTCACTGATATTAGTAGACTGTCTTAATTTGTTCATTGCCCCTGTTTACTCCGTCCCTTTTCACCTACATTTGCTCTAGTCTTCAGTTACTATGTTTCTATGCTCATGTAGCATCTCTTTTCACTACCCCCTTGGGAAGTTCCGACAGTTGTCTGTTCTTTCCCACTGCCATGCACGAAAACCCAACTGCCTACGGTGGATTCTCGCTCTTTGTTAACCATTTCCGATCTCATTCTCATGCCATTGCAGTATACACTGATGGTTCCAAGTCTTCTGACGGCATCAGATTCGCAGTGGTGTTTCCGGACAGCACCGTGCGAGGTCATTTATTATCCCCAGCTAGCATTTTTACAGCTGAATTGTATCCCATTGTTGTACCACTTATATGTATTGCATCTGTGCCTGTGCCACCATTTGTTGTTGTTTCAGGCTCCCTTAGTGCTTTACAGGCTGTACGAAAATTTGATACACTCATCCCCTGGTTCTTCGTATTCAACTTTGGTTACACCGTATCTCTAGCATGTTGATATACAGGGCAATGAACAGGCAGACACTGCTGCATGGTCAGCAGTACATAACCTCCCAGTTTCATAGAAGTGCTCCATTCACAGACTATTTTGCTGTAATTGCTACCCACCTTCGCACCCATTGGCAACAGTGTTGGTCTGATCTGCTCTATAACAAACTACATCCTGTTAAACCGAGTATGGGTTTCTGGCTGTCTTCTTACCAGTGTCGAGGTTGGGAGACTACTTTCTCGTCTTTGCATTTGCCACACTAGTCTTACTTGCAGGTATCTCATGGAGAGGTGTCCTGTTCCACTCTGAGAATTGTCTGGTTCCTGTTTTAGCTATATTCTGTTGGACTGCCCACTGTATCAGCGAGCATGCAGAATTTACCTCCGTCATCACTGCTCTACTGCCTTTACCTTCCCTTCTTGCTGATGGACCCTCCTTTAACCCAGACTCTCGCTGACTTTTTGACAACTGATTGACTGCTCAAACTCTGATGATAACTAGTACCCCTCACAGCCCTTTCTACCTCAATCTCTTGCTACCCTCTACCCCTGCACTCCATGCCCTAATAATCTTGCTACCCAGTACCCCTACATCCTTCCCTGCCCTGCTGCAATGCATGGCCCTTGTAGGTTTAGCACTTCTTTTTGATTATTATAATCATCCACCAGCTTTCCTACCAGCAAACAGGGTGTGAAGTGGCACTAATTATTATTATAATCAAAAAGAAGGAAGTGGCACTAAGATGACTTGCTTCAAATTTATTAAAATTTTGTGATGCTAACAATGGAATTAAACCACAAAGCACACTAAGCATATTGAACCTAGGATAACCCAGTGACTTATTTCCATGTTTTGAGTATTTCACTCGGTTGTAATAAAAGTGCTCCTCGTACATAGCCTTAACCCTTTGTGTACTACAGCTTTGAAGCCAGGGTCGACCCTGTAGTTCTACGCCATGAGCTCAGCTCGCTCAGATAAGCTGTGAACGGTAAATGGGGCTGTGTGGTAAGTGCACTATATATAAAAAAGAAATCCTGCAGCAGGCAGTGCATAAGGGGGGGGGGGGCAGGATGTGACAGTATTTTTGGTTTAAAACTAGTGACTTTGCGGTATATTTTCGTATGGTTTTTTATGGTTGTATTCTGTTTCTTGGTCTCCTTTGATAGAATGGAAAATATATTACTGGTCAGAAAGCCCATTGTAAGTAATAGGTAAACGACTGTCGCTAAGTGAGGAGAGACTGTAAATTATTAAAAATGTACTAACTACTACATAAAACTAAAAAAAAAAAAAAAAAATTCTAGAAGAAACTAAGTGAAATACTGTACAGTAAATGAAAATTTTGACTGCCTCATACATGTCAGAGAGCAGCTTGTGGCATACTGGAAGCTGGAGGTAGAAAGGAGGAGGGGGTATATTACTGCTTGGAAGGAGTCACCTATTATGTCAGGCAACTGTCCTGGTGTTTCTCATCTCTCTTCACCACATACACCTTGTTCTGGCTCACTGGTTCTCTAAAAACCTGTCCAGTGAGGTTTCTTTCAGACTGTTTTAACACTCTTCTAAATTGAGACATTGAACTGTCATTGTACATGTTAGAGATGAATGACCACTGCTTTGTCTGGCACACATTTCCTTAACAAGTGCAATGGTAATGGCTTCTCACAATAAAAAAAAATTGCACCAAAACTGCAAAATAAAAAAAAAAGTTAGATGCACAACAAAAGCTCGAGAGATGCACATTTACGAGTGAGTTAGTGGTTATCCTGACTCGGGCCCATGCTGTAGACTCGTCCATTTCACATTCTGTGAGCATGTTCCACGTTCAAAAACCAACTTGTTCAAGTAATGCAGTTGACAACTGAGGTTCCACTGTATTGGGTCCCCTCAAGGAAGGTTCCTTGATGCTGGCAAGCGGTTCTTGATCTAGAGAATTGGATCTGTGCTCCAGTCACCTGAATACCTTCCACGTCCTCCCACAGGCGCTGTATAATCCTACGGGTTTAGCGCTTCCCCCTTGATTATAATAATAATCCACTGTATTGGAAATGTTCATTTTTTGCTGATATTCCAGAGTACACAAATGACATCACTCGTCTAATAAGTATATATGCCCAGTCTAATGTGCGTTTAGGAATGCATTGACGTTATTTGTACAATTACAGTACATTTTACAATAATGTGCTGTATAGTCCTTGTGGCTTAGCGCTTCTTTTTGATTATAATAATAATTTACAATAATGCACTAGTCTGTATAACAGTAAATTTTCTATTTTTTTTTTTTTTTGTTTGAATAAAAATTCTAAATGGAATTCATGTAATAGAGATCTAGGAACATAAATAATGAATAAAGGAAATGTTATTTTAGTATCAGAAATGTCTGCATTTTGTTCTGTACCTTATTTGGAAACTGGCATTTCTTGAATTTTGTTAAATTGGCCAAATTACCAATTTTTGACAACTATTGGGGAGGTGAATGGGTGGTTTCTTGTATTTAGTCACTGGAATGGAAGGCATACTAGCAAAATAGCTAAGAATTTGCTTGACTGGAATAACGTAATTGGCCTAAAATCGGACTCTGTGTGCAAAATCACTGATGCGTAAATATTGCAGACAAAATTCGCAGAAGCATTTCATTAGTTTTCCAACAGATTTGATACTTTGTTTTATTACCTTCATAAAAAGATTCTCTACCATGTCATTAGAAAAAATTACTTTTTTTAACCCTTAAACTGTCCAAACATAGATCTATGTTTTTTCAACATTTGAAAGTATGTAAAAAAACGTAATCTTTTTTGTTTTTTACATTTCAAAACGTGTAAAAAAAACTGATGTACGTTTTTTGTTATACAGTGGACCCCCGCATAACGATATTAATCCGTTCCTGAGAGCTCATTGTTATGCGAAATTATCGTTATGCGAATGAATTTTCCCCATAAGAAATAATGGAAAAAAAATTTTTACCACATGAAATATACATTTTCCTACACACAAAGAGAAGGATACATGCACAATAGTAGAGTAGTACATGCACAATATATATTGTGCATGTACTACTCTACTAAATGAAGAATAAATGACACCTTTATTGAAGATGCAGCAATGACTGATGAGACACTGTCCTGGGAGTGCCTTTTCCTCCTGAGTACTATAGGTCCTGTTTGGCATTTTCTTCCAGAACATGCCTTATCACACTGTGTATGCCACTACGATTCTTAAATCTCTCAAACCAACCTTTGCTGGCTTTAAATTCACCAATATGAGCACTAGTTCCAGGCATTTTTCCCTGTTCACCTGGGTGTTAGTCGACTGGTGTGGGTTGCATCCTGGGAGACAATCTAAGATTAAGGACCCCAATGGAAATTAGTCTTCGATGACACTGACTTTTTTGGGTTATCCTGGGTGGCTAACCCTCTGGGGTTAATTGTTTATTGGTATTCTCAATAAGCCACACCAACAGTGCTACAGCAGCAGCAGACGGTGGTACAGCAGCAGCAGCTGACGGTGCTACAGCAGCAGCAGTTGACAGTACTACAGCAGCAGCAGACGGTGCTACAGCAGCAGCAGCTGATGGTGGTACAGCAGCAGCAGCAGCAGCTGACGGTGCTACAGCAGCAGCAGTTGACCATTGTACCACAGTATTTCGATAATATTTCTCACCCTTTTTACCACAGGGTTGGCACTAGAAGCTTTCTTGGGGCCCATGGTCACTTTTTTTGCAGATAAAATAAAAAACACTAATAATATGAAATGTTCCGATTGTATGCTTGGATGTTACTGCGGAGGCTGGCTTGTAAACAATGCCACCGGCGGAACATGTGAGGCTGGCTCAGGCCGCACATTAGATGCGTCTCGGATAAATAGCGTTGAGCGGGTTTTTTAGCGGTATGAGAGGCAAAATCTTAGCGATAAAATGTATCGGTATGCGGATTTAACGTTACGTGATGCCAACGGTATGCGCGGGGTCCACTGTATTTGAAAATATGGAAAAAAAACTTAGATCTACTTTTGGAGCACTACGCATGTGAACATAGATGTTTGGACAGTTTAAGGGTTAAATTTTTCCGATCCTGAGGGGTTCTGTCAGGTTAGGTTAGGTTCTGACTCTTGAAGGGTTAAAAAGACCAAAATAGTAAAAATCATACTGTATATTCAAACAGAAGGAAGCATAGGATATATAAATCTTGGGAGTCCCTCTCTCTATGACCCTTGTGGGTTTAGCACTTAGTTTTGTATATAAACATTGTCTCAAGTATCCTAGCATTTTAGCACTTTTTGCAAAGGATATGAAAGCTGCATGTATTGATTGGTATGCAGGAAACTAATTTAATCATTTATTGACTTTCTCCATGTGCTGTATGATCCTTGTGGGTTTAGTGTATACTTGTGATTATTATTATAATGTTGACTTTCCCAAGACGGTGATAATGTATAAATGGTGGTCCCCTGCATTTCGAACGTGTTTATTTTGGCAGTGCCACAAGATTATTCCTTCACTTTTTTTGCTTACTGCATGTACTACACTAATATCAGTTATTAACACATTCAACAGTTGTGTAAATACATATAGGGTAAGTGACTGACTGAATGGCACAGCAAAATGTAGTTAGTGAAATCAGTGGGTACTAGCCTTCTTGTATGGGCTTTTAGCTATTTTTCCCTGTAGTTTCACTGTCAGAAATAAAAATCACAACATGACTGAAAACTCGCCATAATTCTTCAATTATCGTATAGCAAAAACATTACAGAAGATAATGTCTTAACAGTCTACTGCCTATGACACCTACTGTATATGTATATATACATGTAATGAACACAGATGAACCTACATGCAGTCATACAGGGAAATGAAGTTTGCTGTATATTTTAACCACCTGAGGTCTTCCTCAACATTACAAGGGTTAGAGGAAATCCTGGTTATACTGACCTAGTGTGCCAAATACCCAACACTCAGCTGAGCATAAGATTACTTACGTTAGGTGCATTGGAAGATGTTAATATTCTCTTCTAGGTGTTAAACCCAAAAGGGTCATACAGTGCCGCAGTGGGATCTGCTAGAGGAGGAGTATGCAGAGGTCAGAACCTAGTGTGGGGCAGAAGTGTGTAAGAAGCAGGGGTAGTGGAGTGTGTTGAAGGTAAAATACAGTGGACCCCCGCTTTACGATCAGCTCCCAATGCGACCAATTATGTAAGTGTATTTATCTAAGTGCGTTTGTATGTGTATGTTTGGGGGTCTGAAATGGACTAATCTAATTCACAATATTCCTTATGGGAACAAATTCGGTCAGTACTGGCTAGTGAACATACTTTTAGAATGAAATAATATCGTAAACCGGGGGTCCACTGTATAAACAAAAGTTGGTGTTTGCATTGGAAGAAATTTTCCGAAGCAGCAGAGGTATGGAATAAAACGCCAAATATGTAAAAATATTTTATCTAATATAGATATGGCAGCAGCAGCTACAACAAGAGTAACAATAACAACAAGTCTTAGATGTGATAGTGTATTGCTACAACCGGAGGGAAATACCTGTACACTAATGTAAGAGTCTGTAAGTGACTGGTTGGGCAGTCCCTTAAACATAGTACATATTACAAGTCCACCAGCAACACTTGATGGGAATATATGAAGCCCAATAGCAAACTTTGATAGTCATGTACAGTACTCATCGCCAACACTACTGATGGGAACACAGTGAAAATACTGAGGCCCAGAACAGACTGTTAGCAATACAACTGATGCAGAAAGGGAAATGATTACCTTTAACTGGGAAAGAGGTTACATACTTCATAAACTTGTATTCTGGGGACTGAGGGTATGAAGGTGTAATAAGTGTATGTACACTATAACCAAAAGACATTATTATTGGTGTGATAGAGGGGTGTCGATTATGTACTGGAGAAAATGAGATTCTGGGTATTACAGTATGCCATCTGACACACTTTGGCAAATTAATACAAGATATTCATAAAACTGCTAGACCCATGTGCCATTTAGCTGGCAAATCACAAAAAAGTAGAAATTCTTATTTTGTTAAAACTTAAAAATACTATTACTTGTATTTAATATCAAGATGCAAGGTCAAAAGATTATACTTTAACCACACTCAAAAGATACTAGGAAAAGCACTACTCAAAAGCATATAACTTATCATTATTATAATACAGTGATCCCTCGAGTTACAATATTAATCTGTCCCAGATGTAGTATTATCTCAAAACTATCATAAACAAAACCCAAAATATATGGTTTTATGGTAATTTGTTCCAAGAACCCAGAAGTACAACTTTTACTGTACCTTGGTCTTGCATGCTCACAGGCACTATCTCCCTTCATCTGCTTCTCTCTTGGCCCACAGTAACAGCAGTCTCCATTTCTATGATAATTTCTCTGCCTTTTTTTGCTAGTTAAGATGTGTCAGCCACTATTATCCTGTATAATGTCTTCTTGCTTGATAGTAAAGATAGTGGATTGTAGAAAGTCATACTCAAGCATCATGTTTTTCAAACTTTCTCATCTGATAATAAGACATTCCCTGTTTACTATGCACTTTAGGAGTCATGATGACTTGGTAACACAAAAGATGGCATGATTAAATCACAAATGCATACTGTATCTCATTTTTCATCACAACTCAACACTAAATTCCTTTGAGGGCAAATTGTAACTCCAGTCCATCGAAACTCGAGGGACCACTGTACTATTTTCACAGAGCACTTTGATTATAATAATAATAACTCACAGAGCACTAAATTACGAGCAATTTAGCGCTACAAGACAAAATGGTGCTGAGGTTCGAGGGTAGGAGGGAGGTGAGCACTTGAAGAAGCATGATTATTATTATAATAAAAAAGAAGCACTAAGCCATAGAGAGAAGCATGATAATTTAAGATACATATACCTTCAAATGGCAATGGTAAAGGAGGATAGTGAGAAGCCTAATTGCAATTTTATTAAATACAGCTATATAATTGAAAACTTTGACCAATTACTTGGTAACTAGTTTAAGTGCCAAGTCAGTGTTAGAAAATCAGGAAAAGGCAATTCCCAAGGAGGTGGGTTGATGAAGTCTATGCAAAATAAAGTAAAGAGGACATTAATAAATTTAGGAAATGAACTGATGGGTGGAATTTAATATAGAAAAATGCCATATCATCAAAATGGGACATTATAATAGGCCACATAAAAGAGTCGGATTGTCTGATAAAATATTATATGCATTGAAGAGCTCGGTAAGGCATGATCAAATATTCTCGCTAGATGACTATGTGAACAACGCGGGAAATTATCCTACAGTACTAAACTGGCAAATTATAAAAAGATTTAGATATATGGATGGGATAAACCATAGAAATGAAGAAAGGAAAAAGGTGGCCAGGGCACCGAGACATCTGTGGAGACAACATTACCCATAGAGGCAGAGAGGGGAATGTACGAGAGTATAGTGGTTCCAACACCCTTATATGGGTGCAAAGCCTGGGTTGTGAATACTGCAATGAGGAGGTTGAAGGCAGTAGAGATGTCATGTCTGAGGGCTATGTGTGATGTAAATATTTTGCAGGGAATTCGTAGTTTGGAGATTATGAGGAGATGTAAGATAAGATAAGATTTTGTTCGGATTTTTAACCCCAGAGGGTTAGCCACCCAGGATAACCCAAGAAAGTCAGTGCGTCATCGAGGACTGTCTAACTTATTTCCATTGGGGTCCTTAATCTTGTCCCCCAGGATGCGACCCACACCAGTCGACTAACACCCAGGTACCTATTTGCTGCTAGGTGAACAGGACAACAGGTGTAAGGAAACGTGTCGAAATGTTTCCACCCGCCAGGAATCGAACCCGGGCCCTCCGTGTGTGAAGCGGGAGCTTTAGCCACCAGGCCACCTAAAGTTACTAAAAGTATTATCCAGAAGGCTGAAGAGGGGTTGTTGAGATGGTTTGGTCATTTAGAATGGATGGAGCAAAATAGGATGTCTTGGAGGGTGTATAAATCTGTGGATGGAAGGTAGGGTAAGGGTTATCTTAGGAAAGGATGGAGGGAGGGGGTAAAGGAGGTTGTGTGTGCAAGGGGTTTGGACATCCAGCAAGCATATTAGGAGTGGAGGCAAATAGTTTTTGGGACCTGACGAGCTGTTGGAGGAAGCAGTGTAACATTTTGTGAAGGGATTCTTGGAAACAAGACAACTGATCTTGAGTCCTGGAGGTGGGAAGTACTATAGTGCCTGCACTTTAAAGGAGGGGTGGGGATAAGTGCTGTCTGGAGGGATATCTGAACTGTCGTATCTACACACTTCTGGCAAGATAGTTATGGTGTGAATGATGGTGAAAATGTTTATTTTTCAGGTCGCCCTACCTTGGTGGGAGATGGCCAGTGTAAAAAATGATTTTCTGGGGACCTGACAAGCTGTTGGAGTGTGAGCAAGGTCATATATTTGTGAATGGATTTGGGGAAACCTGTTATCCAGACTTATTCCTGGAAGTGGGAAATACAGTGCCTGCACTCTAAAGGAGGGATTTGGGATATCTGCTGTTTAGAATGACATCCAAACTGTTGTATCTGCATGCCTCTGGCAAGACAGTGATAGTGTGAATGATGCATTTTTTTTTTTTTTGGGGGGGGGGGGGGGAGGGGATGGGTCATTCTGCCTTGGTGGAAGATCGCTAGCATGCTAAATATATATATATATATATATATATATATATATATATATATATATATATATATATATATATATATATATATATATATATATATATATATATATACACACACACACACACACACACACACACACACACACACACACACACACACACACACACACACACACACACACACACACACACACACACATGCACGTATAAATTAAGTGGTGATGAAAGGATACAGGAAAGCTTTTTTTACATACAATAAATGAACAATAGAATAGTTTACAAAAGATGTTGGTAGTGCTACCACCATTGGAAGCAGTAAAATATTGAGAGGCAGTACCAGAGAAGCAACCCCCAACCAGCATAGTTGTGCTCCTGTACCTACAAACAGGTAGTAAGTCACATACAAGATTATTAACGGCAGTTTTTACTAAACAGAAAAACGAGAGTACATAAAAAATAAGCGAGACTTATAGTGGGTGTAGGACAGGTTTTTAATAAAGGATATGCAAAAAGGAACAGCCACAAAAATGTACACACACATATGTGCATGCTTACAATATGGGAGAAAGGGAAGTCAGGGATGGGATGAGGAGAGGGAGTACAGGAAATTTCTTAGAACCAGGGAAGAACAAGAGCTCACAACTGCACATTATAAAAAAATAAGTGGTGCCAAATAGGACAAGCCTGCTGGAATGGGATCCAAGTAACATCAGCGAGTGTGTTAAAACTACGGAAAGCTAAAAGTAGGTACTCACACAAACACTGAACTAGAAAAATAGGTTTGGACACCCAATCCCAGTCACTAAGGACAAAACACCAGCTTCTCTTTCTTGGCTAGACTATACAAGCTTTTATATTTTGTTTACAATCTCTTACAAACAGCTCCCAATTATGTACAAATAGAAAACTGAATATTATATACTCAATTATTATTATTATAATCAAAAAGAAGCGCTAAGCCACAAGGACTATACAGCGCTGCAGGGCAGGAAGGAAGCGAGGGCATCAGGTAGCAAAAGGGAGATGGATGAGTAATAGGTTACGGATAACAGCGGGGTAGTGGATGGTGAAAGGGTAAAGGGCAGCAAGAGACTGAACTAGAAAGGGCTGAGGGGAGTGCGAAAAGTATCATCAGAGTTTGTGGAGTAAATCAGTCGTTGTCAAGAAGTCAATGAGAGAGTCAGGATTAAAGGAGGGTCCATCAGCAAGAAGGGAAGGTAAAGAGAGAGTAGTAGAACGAAGACGACGTTGGAGGTAAATTCTGCGTGCTCGTTGATAGAGAGGGCAGTCTAACAGAATGTGGCTAATCGATACTGGAACTTGACACTGCTCACAGAGAGGAACAGGGTGCCTCTCCATGAGATACCCATGAGTAAGACGAGTGTGGCCAATGCGAAGGCGGGAGAGAGTGGTCTCCCAACCTCGGCACTGATGACAAGAAGACGGCCAGTAACCTATGCTCGGTTTAATAGAATGAAGTTTGTTACCGAGCAGAGTTGACCAACGTTGTTGCCAACGGGTGCGAAGGTGGGTAGCTATTGCAGCAAAATAGTCCAGAAATGGAACACCTCGATAGGAAATTGGTAGGTCATATACTGCTGACCGCGCAGCAGTGTCTGCCTGTTCATTGCCCTGTACGTCGACATGACCAGGGACCCAACAAAAAACAATATCTTTATGTTTGGTAGAGATACGGCGTAGCCAAAGTTGGATACGGAGAACTAGGGGATGAGATGTATCAAATTTTCGTATAGCCTGTAGAGCACTAAGGGAGTCTGAGACTACTACAAATGATGACACAGGCATAGATGCGATACGAATAAGTGCTGCAAGAATGGCATACAGTTCAGCAGTAAAAATGCTAGCTGAAGATAGTAAATGCCCTCGTACGACGCTGTCCGGAAACACTGCTGCGAATCCGACGCCGTCTGAAGACTTAGAGCCATCTGTGTACACAGCGGTGGCATGAGAATGGGAGTGGAAGTGATCAAGAAAAAGAGAGCGGGAAGCCACCGTAGGCAGTTGAGCTTTCGAGCAAGGGAGTGAGAAAGAACAGACCCGAACAGCTGGAACTTCCCAGGGGGGTAGGGAAAAGTGAGATGCTACATGAACATAAAAAGGTGGTAACTGAAGGGAAGACAAGAGTGAATGTAGGCGAAGAGAAAAGGGACGGAGCAAACAGGGGCGGCGAACGAATAAAGAATGTCTACTAATATCGGTGACCATTCTATAAATGGAAGGATTGTGTAGATCGTGAGAGCGTACATAGTAGCGAAGGCAATGGGCATCACGGCGATCAGACAAGGATGGAACATTTGCTTCTGTATAGAGGCTCTCAACAGGGGAAGAGCGAAAAGCACCAAGACACAAACGTAAGCCTTGGTGATGGATAGAGTTAAGGCTAGAGAGAGTAGCAGGAGAGGCCGCGGAATAAATCTGGTCACCATAATCGAGTTTCGATAAAACGAGGGCTGAATGTAGGCGAAGCAGAGTTCGACGATCAGCTCCCCAGGAAAGATGAGCAAGGGTTTTAAGAAGGTTTAGCCGGCTGTGACAAGTTGCTTTCAGAGAGGTAATGTGAGGTTTCCAGGTTAACCGACGGTCAAAGAGAAGGCCTAGAAACCTGAATGTATCACGTCCGGGATACGGGAGCCATAGAGATACAAAGGATGATCGGAGATAACAGAGCGTCTAGTGAAAGTAATTTGGTGAGTTTTGGTACTTGAAAATTTAAACCCATGTGTGGTGGCCCAAGTGGAAACACGGTCGACCGCATGCTGGAGAGAAACTGCAATAAGGTGACAGTCAGCGCCTGCACAAGCAATAGCGAAGTCATCAACATAGAGTGATGACCAAATATTGGGTGGAAGAACAGAGGCCAAATCATTTATAGCAAGGAGAAAAAGTGTTGTGCTTAGAACACATCCCTGAGGGACACCTTCAGCTTGGACGAAGTCCGGGGAAAGAACATTATTGACTCGAACACGGAAATGTCTGTCAGTTAAAAAGTTCTTAAGGAAGGATGGTAGATTGCCTTGGAGGCCTAAGGAATGGGCCTGGGCCAAAATATTATACCTCCAAGTTGTGTCATATGCCTTCTCAAGGTCAAAAAATATGGCAATAACTGAGTGATTATTCGCAAAGGCATTACGAACATACGTATCCAAGCGTAGTAAGGGGTCTATGGTAGAACGACCCTTACGAAAGCCATATTGACTAGCGGAGAGACTGTTGTGAGTCTCTAAATACCACATTAAACGTCGATTTACGAGGCGTTCCATCACTTTGCAAACTGCACTAGTAAGAGCGATGGGGCGATAGTGGGAGGCATCATGTCCTGTAGTACCCGGTTTGCGGAAAGGGAGAACAATGGCAGATTTCCACAGCTGGGGAAGAACTCCTTGTGCCCAAATAAGATTGAAGAGGTGTAAGAGGACTACAAGGGCTGACCGATGTAAATGTTGTAACATACGAATATGAATGTCATCAGGCCCAGCTGCCGATGATCGACAAGCTGAGAGCGTTGCCTCCAGTTCTTGAAGTGTAAAAGGCACATTATACTGTTCTTCTCCGAGAGAAGAAAAGTCCAAGGGTACTAACTCTCTGGCAGACTTTGAGGAAAGAAACGAGGGGCATAGATGGAGCCCCCGGGAAATACGGACCAGATGTGTGCCAAGTTCAATGGCAACGTCGAGAGGATTTGCTATATCAACACCAGTGACCCGTAGAACAGGAGCCGGGTCAGGAGAGTATTTACCACTCAATTTCCTCACTTTTTTCCAGACTGCACTCATAGAAGAAGCAGAGGTGATGGTGGAAACATAGTCTCGCCAACAAGTGCGTTTAGCTTCACGGATGACACGGCGAGCGATCGCACGCTTCTGCTTAAAATCAACAAGTCTCTCAGCGGTTCTATTGTACCGGTACCTGCCCCATGCAGCACGTTTCAAACGTACTGCACGAGCACAAGCAAGAGACCACCAAGGCACGCACTTCTGAGAATGCCTGCCTGAGGTTTGGGGTATAGAATGAGAAGCTGCGGTATAAACTGATGTCGAGAAGATGTGTAGGAGCTCATCAATGGAGGATGAAGAAGGAACCTCACTAAAAGCAGTGAGGTGTGAGTAAAGATCCCAATTTGCCCGATCAAATTGCCAGCGAGGGCTACGGAAAGGTGGTGAATAGGAAGGAGAAGTAAGAATGATCGGAAAATGATCGCTGTCATGTAAGTCTGGTAGAACAGACCAGGTGAAGTCTAGTGCAATGGAGGAAGAGCAGACTGATAGATCGATGCAAGAGAGAGTATGAGTACGAGGATCAAAATGGGTGGGAGTACCCGTATTTAAAACATGGAGGGGGTGAGAGGCAAGAAAAGCCTCCAACTGAATGCCACGTGAGTCACAATGAGACCCCCCCCAGAGGAAATGGTGGGCATTAAAATCACCAAGTAACAGAAGTGGTGGTGGTAAGGATGAAACAAGAAAGGCAAAGTCTGGGATAGAAAATGCTCGAGAAGGAGAGAGATATAAAGAACATATTGTAAACCACTTATTCAAGTGGATACGGGCTGCAGTGTAATGCAGCGAGGTATGGACAAATAGTTGACAGTACGGAATATCATTGCGTAGAAGAAGGGCACTTTCATTAAAGGTCCCATCTGAGAAAGGATCCGAAGAATACAATAAATTATAGCCTGAGATAGGTTGGAAAACAGCCGAGTGTAATTTTGGTTCTTGTAAGCAAGCACCAACAGGGGAAAACCTGGAAAGCAACATCTGAAGCTCACCCCGATTACCCCTGAGGCCGCGGATATTCCACTGTAAATAGGCCATGATTGGCGATGAAGAAAATATCAGGAATCTGTAGGTAAAGGCACCTACGGACTAGAGGGGTTAGAAAAGTCAACGTGTGGTGGCATTGGAAGATGTTCAAGTAGCGAAGGAACGGAGCGTTGCGAAGAATGGGGTTGTGAAGATGGAGGAGAGGGAAGAGAAGGAACAGGAAGTGAATCAGTGTCCATTGAAGGTTTAGTCTCTGCAATATATTCTGAAATGGCTTCAAGTGTTTCTGAATTCAAAGATGTATGGGAGACCATATTGGAGATAGGAGGAGGAGGGTGAGTAAAGATTGGGACAGTAATGGACTGTACCAAAGTAGAGGGGGAGGGAAAAGTGTAAGGGACTGGAGATGAAGTGTGGGGGGGGACAGAAGAGGCAGAAACCTGGGAGGTGACAGAAGAGGGAGAAACTTGGGAGGGGACGGGGGTGGAAGGCATAGTACGAGGAGGAGGGTGAATCTCCACACTTGTAATAGAGCCAGAGAGAGGGGAAGAACTAGGTACAGAGACTGGAAAGGTAAAGTGTGGAGGTGGAAGAAGGGAAGGAAGGGGCAAAGAAGATTTGAGCAATGTGGATTTTTTGGACTTCTGAGTAGAGGGGCGATTGGTATTAGGTGTCGTACGAGGTCTTGTCGATACTGGGGCTTGTGAGGAAGGACGCGAAGATGTGAGAACAGACTGAGTTGTAGTCGGGACGTCAGAGCCAAGGACAGCAAAAGGATTAGATGCCGTAGTGGCTATGGGAGGGGTAACAACAGAGGAGGCTGCAGAAGATGGGACCCCAGAAGTGGGGGGACGTTTGGAAACACGAGAATAAGAAACACGGGGTAGTCTCCCTTGGAGGCGGAGATGAGTAACTGCCATAGCATAAGGGAGACCTTCTGCCTCTTTGAGGCAACGGATTTCACGTTCATTTAAGTAGACCTGGCAACGGCGGGAGTACGAAGGGTGAGCTTCATTACAATTAAGGCAAGATGGAGGTTGACTGCAAGATGTATTAGAATGGTCGTCGGCACCACAGACTGGGCATTCGGCCATAGATCTGCAATATTTCGCTGGGTGACCAAAACGCCAGCAATTTCTACATTGTTGCGGTGTAGGTATCACCTTTCGAACTTGTAACCGATGTCCCGCGACATATACAGAGGACGGGAGTTCTCGGCTGTCAAAAGTTAAACGAGCCACATTGCAAGGGTAACGTCTCCGCCCCCAGGCAGGAAGGACATAAGTGTCTACTTTGAGGATTGGGAGATCCTGGAGTTCCAGTTGTTCAAAAATGTCATTGCCACATGACTGGAAATTCTGTTGGACTATGGTATGGGGCAGAATGACAGTACCACTACAAGAATTGAGAGAAAGATGTTTTTCAATAGTGATAGGAGTAGTATCGATATTCGAAAGGAGAGAAAGATCATGAGCTTGGGTAGCATTCTGGACAGTGACGATGCGCGTACCGCTCTTGAGAGCGTGAAATGAAATATCTCTGCCAACATGACGCAGGAGCGCTTTGGCAATACTATGGTCAGAAAGGTAGGCAGAAGAAGAAGTTGGTCTTAAAGTAAAGAATTTAGTCCATTGTGTGGTCCGAAACTGAGCGTGGAGAGGGAGTGCTTGACGTGTCGGTCGTTTCCGAGTAGAATGGGAAGGTAACGACGGAGCATCATCAGGAGATTGACGTTGGCGTTTAGGAGTAGGACCGGAGTTGGTCCGGCATGAAATGGGTGGGCGATTCGAAAATTGCCGTACCGTAGAGGGAGAAGCCGGAAGCATAGTCAAAGGAGAGCGGAGTTCAGACAAATCGAAGGAGTCAGTCGAAGCCCCGGTACCTGAAGCGGGTGAGGAAACAGCACCAGCAAGAGGTACAGGGGCATCAGGAGTGTCCGAAGAGTGGTCTAAACACAAGGCAGGGTCAGAATGGGGTGCGGTATCAAGAAGGGGCCCGGGGGTAGTGGTTTCATGGACTAGGGCTGCCATGGTTAGGTTACTCCTTTCCTTTTTGTTTTTAAGAAAAAAAAAAGAAAGAAGAAAAGAAAATAAAAATAAAAAAAAGAATAAAAAAAGGGGGGAGCGGGGAGGAATAGTTCCCAGGAGGAATGAAAGGGCCGGAAATCCCCCTCCGCGCCCAAGAGGACTCGACACCGCTAGTAGCGCAGATGCAGCATGGAACCCGTGCCATACCCTACCCTTCATGCCAGTAAACCAGCAATCTGGGATAGCAACCTCACATCTGCCGAGCTACCTCGGTGGACAAAAGAGAGGGCGGCCGGATATCCGCCACAAAGCATACCTCCTTCAGCCACCACCCCCGGAATCCGAAAGGTGGCTTCCAGAGATACACCCGTCGCCCAAAAGACACCCAAAGCTACTCCGGGATACCGGAGAGGGATCGGGACATCCCTAGGCAATCCAGATTCCACGGCAAACTACGCCACCGCCAAGAAACCTCAACGGAATGGGATGGACCCCGGTGTCCTTTCCCCTACCTAGGAACTAGCGCGCCTGTGGGAGAAATCACGAAGGCTAAAAAGAGGAAGGGCAAAAGGGAGGGGTGAGGAGGAGGAGGAGGAATGGAAAAAGGGGAGGATGGGGAGGATGGGATAGGGGAGGGGAGAATGGGGGGTAATTAGGTTCGGTCTGAGGAAGAAGACCGACAGGGCTAATTCCTCAGACCAAGAGCCTCTTCACCACGCCAAGGAGCCCCCCTTGAAGAGGATTATATACTCAAGTTTTCTCTTCACTCACATGGAATCATTATTCCAGCAATAAGAGCCCAACAATTCCATGCAAAATCAACACAATAATATTCAGTGATCTACCTTGTTTGAAATATATATATCATTACTCAAATTGCTAGTTCTTAACTGTTTTCACAAAGTATTAATGACTTCATTCTACAATGTTATACACTCCAGGTTATTAAGTGGTACAACAAAATGAATAGCAAGGAGACACACACACACAACAGGCCTAGTGTCGAATTGACATGTGCCTTGGACAAAATGGTAACACACACACACACACACACACACACACACACACACACACAAAATGGTAAGTAACACACACACACAAATGTACAGCCCAACACAGAACAGCAGGAGGCCTAGAGAAGAATATGAAGAGAACAACAGAGCAATGGTGGTCACACTAGTTGATGTGGCCAGAAGGGCTCACATGAGTAGGGCAAAGTTACTAGCTATGGGTGATTTCAATCGCAAGGAGATTAATTAGGAAATCCTGAAGTCACATAGGGGACCCAGAACATGGAGAGCCAAGATGATAGAGGTGATACTGGAAAACCTCATGCACCAACATGTTAGGGACACTACCAGAGAGAGAGAGGATGAACCACCAAGACTGGACCCTGTATTCACCTTGAGTAGTTCAGTCATCGAAGACATAACATACGGAAGGCCCCTCACAGCTAGTGATCAAATGGGTCTGAGCTTTGAATACATAGTAGAGTTACAAGTGGAGAGGGAAGCAGAAGTAAGATGGGAGAAGCCAAACTACAAAAGGGTGGGCTACATAAGTATGAGGAATTTCTTGCAAGAGGTTCAGTGGGAAAGTGAACTGGTGGGAAAATCAGTACATGAAATGATACACTACTCGGCAACAAAATGCAAGAAGGTAGAGGAAAGGTTCGTTTCTAAGGGCAACAGAAATAATGGGAAGACCAGAACGAGCCCTTGGTTCACCCAAATGTGTAGAGAGGCAAAAACTAAGTGTCCTAGAGAATGGAAAAAAAGTACAGAACACAAAGGACCCAGAAAAATAGAGATTAGTTGAGCCAGGAACGAATATGCACAGATAAGGAGGGAGGCCCAGAGGCAAAGGGAAAACAACATAGCATCGAAAGCTGTTATACAGCCACATCAGGAGGAAAACAACAGTCAAGGACCAAGTAATCAGGCTGAGCAGGGAAGGAGAGGAATTCACAAGAAACAACCGATTATTATTATAATAAAAAAGAAGCGCTAAGCCACAAGGGCTATACAGCGCTGCAGGGCAGGAAGGAAGCGAGGGCATCAGGTGGCAAAAGGGAGGTGGATGAGTAATAGGTTATGGATAACAGCGGAGCAGTGGATGGTGAAAGGGTAAAGGGCAGCAAGAGACTGAGCTAGAAAGGGCTGAGGGAAGTGCGTAAGGTATCATCAGAGTTTGTGGAGTAAATCAGTCGTTGTCAAGAAGTCAATGAGAGAGTCAGGATTAAAGGAGGGTCCATCAGCAAGAAGGGAAGGTAAAGAGAGAGTAGTAGAATGAAGACGGCATTGGAGGTAAATTCTGTGTGCTCGTTGATAGAGAGGGCAGTCTAACAGAATGTGGCTAATCGATACAGGAACTTGACACTGCTCACAGAGAGGTACAGAGTGCCTCTCCATGAGATACCCGTGAGTAAGACGAGTGTGGCCAATGCGAAGACGGGAGAGAGTGGTCTCCCAACCACGGCACTGATGACAAGAAGACGGCCAGTAACCTATGCTCGGTTTAATAGAATGAAGTTTGTTACCAAGCAGAGTTGACCAACATTGTTGCCAACGGGCGTGAAGGTGGGTAGCTATTGCAGCAAAATAGTCCAGAAATGGAACACCTCTATAGGAAATTGGTAGGTCATGTACTGCTGACCGCGCAGCAGTGTCTGCCTGTTCATTGCCCTGTACGTCGACATGACCAGGGACCCAACAAAAAATATCTTTATGCTTCGTAGAGATACGGCGTAGCCAAAGTTGGATACGGAGAACTAGGGGGTGAGATGTATCAAATTTTCGTATAGCCTGTAGAGCACTAAGGGAGTCTGAGACTACCACAAATGATGACACAGGCATAGATGCGATACGAATAAGTGCTGCAAGAATGGCATACAATTCAGCAGTAAAAATGCTAGCCGAAGATAGTAAATGCCCCCGCACGACGCTGTCCGGAAACACTGCTGCGAATCCGACGCCGTCTGAAGACTCAGAGCCATCTGTGTACACAGCGATGGCATGAGAATGGGAGTGGAAGTGATCAAGAAAAAGAGAGCGGGAAGCCACCGTAGGCAGTTGAGCTTTCGAGCACGGGAGTGAGAAAGAACAGACCCGAACAGCTGGAACTTCCCAGGGGGGTAGGGAAAAGTGAGATGCTACATGAACATATAAAGGTGGTAACTGAATGGAAGACAAGAGTGAATGTAGGCGAAGAGAAAAGGGACGGAGTAAACAGGGGCGGCAAACAAATAAAGAATGTCTACTAATAGTAAAAGTAGGCCTTAGACAAGGATGTGTGATGTCACCGTGGTTGTTTAATATATTTATAGATGGGGTTGTAAGAGAAGTAAATGCGAGGGTCTTGGCAAGAGGCGTGGAGTTAAAAGATAAAGAATCACACACAAAGTGGGAGTTGTCACAGCTGCTCTTTGCTGATGACACTGTGCTCTTGGGAGATTCTGAAGAGAAGTTGCAGAGATTGGTGGATGAATTTGGTAGGGTGTGCAAAAGAAGAAAATTAAAGGTGAATACAGGAAAGAGTAAGGTTATGAGGATAACAAAAAGATTAGGTGATGAAAGATTGAATATCAGATTGGAGGGAGAGAGTATGGAGGAGGTGAACGTATTCAGAAATTTGGGAGTGGACGTGTCAGCGGATGGGTCTATGAAAGATGAGGTGAATCATAGAATTGATGAGGGAAAAAGAGTGAGTGGTGCACTTAGGAGTCTGTGGAGACAAAGAACTTTGTCCTTGGAGGCAAAGAGGGGAATGTATGAGAGTATAGTTTTACCAACGCTCTTATATGGGTGTGAAGCGTGGGTGATGAATGTTGCAGCGAGGAGAAGGCTGGGGGCAGTGGAGATGTCATGTCTGAGGGCAATGTGTGGTGTGAATATAATGCAGAGAATTCGTAGTTTGGAAGTTAGGAGGAGGTGCGGGATTACCAAAACTGTTGTCCAGAGGGCTGAGGAAGGGTTGTTGAGGTGGTTCGGACATGTAGAGAGAATGGAGCGAAACAGAATGACTTCAAGAGTGTATCAGTCTGTAGTGGAAGGAAGGCGGGGTAGGGGTCGGCCTAGGAAGGGTTGGAGGGAGGGGGTAAAGGAGGTTTTGTGTGCGAGGGGCTTGGACTTCCAGCAGGCATGCGTGAGCGTGTTTGATAGGAGTGAATGGAGACAAATGGTTTTTAATACTTGACGTGCTGTTGGAGTGTGAGCAAAGTAACATTTATGAAGGGATTCAGGGAAACCGGCAGGCCGGACTTGAGTCCTGGAGATGGGAAGTACAGTGCCTGCACTCTGAAGGAGGGGTGTTAATGTTGCAGTTTAAAAACTGTAGTGTAAAGCACCCTTCTGGCAAGACAGTGATGGAGTGAATGATGGTGAAAGTTTTTCTTTTTCGGGCCACCCTGCCTTGGTGGGAATCGGCCGGTGTGATAATAAAAAAAAAATAACTAATATCGATGACCATTCTATAAATGGAAGGATTGTGGAGATCGTGAGAGCGTACATAGTAGCGAAGGCAATGGGCATCATGGCGATCAGACAAGGATGGAACATTCCCTTCTGCATAGAGGCTCTCAACAGGGGAAGAGCGAAAAGCACCAAGGCACAAACGTAATCCTTGGTGATGGATAGGGTTAAGGCTAGAGAGAGTAGCAGGAGAGGCCGCTGAATAAATCTGGTCACCACAATCGAGTTTCGACAAAACGAGGGCTGAATGTAGGCGAAGCAGAGTTCAACGATCAGCTCCCCAGGAAAGATGAGCAAGGGTTTTAAGAAGGTTTAGCCGGCTGTGACAAGTTGCCTTCAGAGAGGTAATGTGAGGTTTCCAGGATAACCTACGGTCAAAGAGAAGGCATAGAAACCTGACTGTATCACGTTCGGGGATACGGGAGCCGTAGAGATACAAAGGATGATCGGAGATGACAGAGCATCTAGTGAAAGTAATTTGGTGAGTTTTGGTACTTGAAAATTTAAACCCATGTGTGGTGGCCCAAGTGGAAACACGGTCGACCACATGCTGGAGAGAAACTGCAATGAGATGACAGTCAGCGCCTGCACAAGCAATAGCGAAGTCATCAACATAGAGTGATGACCAAATATTGGGTGGAAGAACAGAGGTCAAATCATTTATAGCAAGGAGAAAAAGTGTTGTGCTTAGAACACATCCCTGAGGGACACCTTCAGCTTGGACGAAGTCCGGGGAAAGAACATTATTGACTCGAACACGGAAATGTCTGTCAGTTAAAAAGTTCTTAAGGAAGGATGGTAGATTGCCTCGGAGGCCTAAGGAATGGGCCTGGGCCAAAATATTATACCTCCAAGTTGTGTCATATGCCTTCTCAAGGTCAAAAAATATGGCAATAACCGAGTGATTATTCGCAAAGGCATTACGAATATACGTATCCAAGCGTAGTAAGGGGTCTATGGTAGAACGGCCCTTACGAAAGCCATATTGACTAGCGGAGAGACTGTTGTGTGTCTCTAAATATCACATTAAACGTTGATTTACGAGACGTTCCATCACTTTGCAAACTGCACTAGTAAGAGCGATGGGACTATAGTGGGAGGCATCATGTCCTGTAGTACCCGGTTTGCGGAAAGGGAGAACAATGGCAGATTTCCACAGCTGGGGAAGAACTCCTTGTGCCCAAATAAGATTGAAAAGGTGTAAGAGGACTACAAGGGCTGACCGATGTAAATGTTGTAACATACGAATATGAATGTCGTCAGGCCCAGCTGCGGATGATCGGCAAGCTGAGAGCGTTGCCTCCAGTTCTTGAAGTGTAAAAGGCACATTATACTGTTCTTCTCTGAGAGAAGAAAAGTCCAAGGGTATTAACTCTGGAAGACTTTGAGGAAAGAAACGAGGGGCATAGATGGAGCCCCCGGGAAATACGGACCAGATGTGTGCCAAGTTCAATGACAACGTCGAGAGGGTTTGCTACATCAACACCAGCGACCCGTAGAACAGGAGCCGGGTCAGGAGAGTATTTACCACTCAATTTCCTCACTTTTTTCCAGACTGCACTCACAGAAGAAGCAGAGGTGATGGTGGAAACATAGTCTCGCCAGCAAGTGCGTTTAGCTTCACGGATGACACGGCGAGCGATCGCATGCTTCTGCTTAAAATCAAGAAGTCTCTCAGCGGTTCTACTGTACCGGTACCTGCCCCATGCAGCGCATTTCAAACGTACTGCACGAGCACAAGCAGGAGACCACCAAGGCACGCACTTCTGAGAATGCCTGCCTGAGGTTTGGGGTATAGAATGAGAAGCTGCGGTATAAACTGACGTCGAGAAGAGGTGTAGGAGCTCATCAATGGAGGATGAAGAAGGAACCTCACTAAAAGCAGTGAGTTGCGAGTAAAGATCCCAATTTGCCCGATCAAATTGCCAGCGAGGGCTACGGAAAGGTGGTGAATAGGAAGGAGAAGTAAGAATGATTGGAAAATGATCACTGTCATGTAAGTCCGGTAGAACAGACCAGGTGAAGTCTAGTGCAGTGGAGGAAGAGCAGACTGATAGATCGATGCAAGAGAGAGTATGAGTACGAGGATCAAAATGGGTGGGAGTACCCGTATTTAAAACATGGAGGGGGTGAGAGGCGAGAAAAGCCTCCAACTGGATGCCACGTGAGTAACAATGAGACTCCCCCCCAGAGGAAATGGTGGGCGTTGAAATCACCAAGTAACAGAAGTGGTGGTGGTAAGGATGAAACAAGAAAGGTAAAGTCTGGGATAGAAAATGCTCGAGGAGAGAGATATAAAGAACATATTGTAAACCACTTATTCAAGTGGATACGGGCTGCAGTGTAATGCAGCGAGGTATGGACAAATAGTTGACAGTACGGAATATCATTGCGTAGAAGAAGGGCACTTTCATTAAAGGTCCCATCTGAGAAAGGATCCGAAGAATACAATAAATTAAAGCCTGAGATAGGTTGGAAAACAGACGAGTGTAATTTTGGTTCTTGTAAGCAAGCACCAACAGGGGAAAACCTGGAAAGCAACATCTGAAGCTCACCCCTGAGGCCGCGGATATTCCACTGTAAATAGGCCATGATTGGCGATGAAGAAAATACCAGGAATCTGTAGGGAAAGGCACCTACGGACTAGAGGAGTTAGAAAAGTCAACGTGTGGTGGCATTGGAAGACGTTCAAGCAGCGAAGGAACGGAGCGTTGCGAAGAATGGGGTTGTGAAGAGGGAGGAGAGGGAAGAGAAGGAACAGGAAGTGAATCAGTGTCCATTGAAGGTTTAGTCTCTGCAATATATTCTGAAATGGCTTCAAGCGTTTCTGAATTCAAAGAAGTATGGGAGACCATATTGGAGATAGAAGGGGGAGGGTGAGTAAAGATTGGGACAGTAATGGACTGTATCAAAGTAGAGGGGGAGGAAAGAGTGTAAGGGACTGGAGATGAAGTGTGGGGGGAAGGGACAGAAGAGGCAGAAACCTGGGAGGTGGCAGAAGAGGGAGAAACTTGGGAGGGGACGGGGGTGGAAGGCATAGTACGAGGAGGAGGGTGAATCTCCACACTTGTAATAGAGCCAGAGAGAGGGGAAGAACTAGGCACCGAGACTGGAAAGGTGAAGTGTGGAGGTGGAAGAAGGGAAGGAAGGAGCAAAGATGATTTGAGCAATGTGGATTTTTTGGACTTCTGAGAAGTAGAGGGGCGATTGGTATTAGGTGTCGTACGAGGTCTTGTCGATACTGGGGCTTGCGAGGAAGGACGCGAAGATGTGAGAACAGACTGAGTTGTAGTCGGGACGTCAGAGCCAAGGACAGCAAAAGGATTAGATGCCGGAGTGGCTATGGGAGGGGTAACAACAGAGGAGGCTGCAGAAGATGGGACCCCAGAAGTGGGGGGATGTTTGGAAACACGAGAATAAGAAACACGGGGTAGTCTCCCTTGGAGGCGGAGATGAGTAACTGCCATAGCATAAGGGAGACCTTCTGCCTCTTTGAGGCAACGGATTTCACGTTCATTTAAGTAGACCTGGCAATGGCGGGAGTACGAAGGGTGAGCTTCATTACAATTAAGGCAAGATGTATTAGAATGGTCGTCGGCACCACAGACTGGGCATTCGGCCATAGATCTGCAATATTTTGCTGGGTGACCAAAACGCCAGCAATTTTTACACTGTTGCAGTGTAACCGATGTCCCGCGACATATACAGAGGACGGGAGTTCTTGGCTGTCAAAAGTTAAACGAGCTACATTGCAAGGGTAACGTCTCCGCCCACGGGCAGGAAGGACATAAGTGTCTACTTTGAGGATTGGGATTATTATTATAATCAAAAAGAAGCGCTAAGCCACAAGGACTATACAGCGCTGCAGGGCAGGAAGGAAGCGAGGGCATCAGGTGGCAAAAGGGAGATGGGTGAGTAATAGGTTACGGATAACAGCGGGGCAGTGGATGGTGAAAGGGTAAAGGGCAGCAAGAGACTGAACTAGAAAGGGCTGACGGGAGTGCGAAAAGTATCATCAGAGTTTGTGGAGTAAATCAGTCATTGTCAAGAAGTCAATGAGAGAGTCAGGATTAAAGGAGGGTCCATCAGCAAGAAGGGAAGGTAAATAGAGTAGTAGTAGAACGAAGACGACGTTGGAGGTAAATTCTGCGTGCTCGTTGATAGAGAGGGCAGTCTAACAGAATGTGGCTAATCGATACTGGAACTTGACACTGCTCACAGAGAGGAACAGGGTGCCTCTCCATGAGATACCCATGAGTAAGACAAGTGTGACCAATGCGAAGGCGGGAGAGAGTGGTCTCCCAACCTCGGCACTGATGACAAGAAGACGGCCAGTAACCTATGCTCGGTTTAATAGAATGAAGTTTGTTACCAAGCAGAGTTGACCAACGTTGTTGCCAACGGGTGCGAAGGTGGGTAGCGGAAGATTGCAAATGTAGTCCCAATTTTTAAGAAAGGTAATAGACATGAGGCATTTAACTACAGACCAGTGTCACTGACATGTATAGTATGCAAAGTCGGGAAGTAGATTATCAGGAGGAGAGTGATGGAGCACCTAGAAAGGAACAAGTTTACACATGACAACCAGCCCAATTTCAGGGAAAGGAAATCCTGTGTCACAAACCTACTGGAGTTTTATGACAAGGTAATGGAAGTAAGACAAGAGAGAGAGGGGCGAGTTAATTGCATTTTCTTGGACTGCAAGAAGGCCTTCAACACAGTTTCACACAAGAGATTAGTGCAAAAGTTAGAGGATCAGGCACACATGACAGGAAAGGCACTGCAATGGATCAGAGAATACCTGACAGGGAGGCAACAAGAAGTCATGGTATGTGACAAGGTGTAAGAGTGGGTGCCTGTGACAAGTGGGGTTCCACAAGGGTCAGCCCTAGGATTGGTACTGTTTCTGGTATATGTGAATGACATGCCAGAAGGGATAGACTCAGAAGTGTCCCTGTTTGCAGGTGATGTGAAGTTAACAATTAGAATTAAATCGAATGATTATCAGACAGGACTACAAAGGGACCTGGACAGGCTGCAAGCCTGGTCCAGTAACTGGCTCCTGGAATTTAACCCCACCAAATGCAAAGTCATGAAGATTGGGGAAGGGCAAAGAAAACCATAGACAGAGTACAGGCTAGGGGGGCCAAAGACTGCAAACCTCACTCAAGGAAAAGGATCCTGGGATGAGTATAATACCGAGCACATCTGAGGCGCACATCAACCAGATAACTGCTGCAGCATGTGGACGCCTGGCAAACCTAAGACTGCCATTCCGATACCTCAGTAGGGAATTATTCAAAACTCCGTACACCATGTATGTCAGGCCCATATTGGAGTATGCAGCACCTGTTTGGAACCCACACCTGGTCAAGCACATCAAGAAATTAGAGAAAGTGCAAAAGTTTGCAACAAGACTAGTCCTGGAGCTAAGGGGTATGTCCTATGAGGAGAGGTTAAGGGAAATCAACCTGATGACACTGGAGGATAGGAGGGATAGGGAAGACATGATAATGACATAAAATACTGTGAGGAATTGACAAGGTGGACAAAGACACAATGTTCCAGAGATGGGACAAAGCAACAAGGGGATCATAATTGGAAGTTGAAGACTCAGAAGAGTCAGAGGGATGTAAGGAAGTATTTCTTCAGCCATAGAGTTGTCAGGAAGTGGAATAGCCTGGAAAGTGACGTAGTGGAGACAGGATCCATACATAGTTTTAAGGCGAGGTATGATAAAAAAGCTCATGGAGCAGGGAGAGGGCCTAGTAGGAACCAGTGAAGAGGCAGGGCCAGGAGCTATGACTCGACCCCTCCAACCACAATTAGGTGAGTACCTACACACACACATACACGTACACACATGATAATATATAAAATACTGAGAGGAACTGACACGGTGGACAAAGACACGATGTTCCAGAGATGGGACACACCAACAAGGGGTCATAATTGGAAGCTGAAGACTCAGATGAGCCACAGGGATGTTAGAAGTATTTCTTCAGTCACAGAGTTGTCAGGAAGTGGAATAGTCTGGAAAGGGAGGTGGTGGAGGCAGGATCCATACATAGCTTTAAGAAGCAAAGAGGGAGTGACCTAGTAGCGACCAGTGAAGAGGCGGGGCCAGGAGCTATGACTCGACCCCTGCAACCACAATTAGGTGAATACATGTACACATACATACACGAGCCCGCTCACGCGCACACAAATATATATATATGTATATATGTATATATATATATGTATATATATATATATATATATATATATATATATATATATATATATATATATATATATATATATATATATATATATATATATATATATATATATGTTGTGTATCTTTATACATATATGCTTCTAAACTGTTGTATCCTGAGCACCTCTGCAAAAACAGTGATAATGTGAGAGTGTGGTGAAAGTGTTGAATGATGATGAAAGTATTTTCTTTTTGGGGATTTTCTTTCTTTTTTGGGTCACCCTGCCTAGGTGGGAGACGGCCGATTTGTTGAAAAAAAAAAAAAAAATATATATATACAGTGGACCCCCGCTTTACGATCACCTCCCAATGCGACCAATTATGTAAGTGCGTTTGTACGTGTATGTTTGGGGGTCTGAAATGGACTAATCTAATTCACAATATTCCTTATGGGAACAAATTCGGTCAGTACTGGCACCTGAACATACTTCTGGAATGAAAAAATATCGTAAACCGGGGGTCCAATGTATGTATGTATGTATGTATGTATGTATGTATGTATGTATGTATGTATGTATGTATATATATATATATATATATATATATATATATATATATATATATATATATATATATATATATATATATATATATATATATATATATATATATATATATATATATGTATGTATATATATATATATATATATATATATATATATATATATAAATTAAAAGAGGAGGCAGTTAGGGAAAGATATAATGTGTATGTACGTATGTATGTATGTATGTATGTATGTATGTATGTATATATAAATATATATATATATATATATATATATATATATATATATATATATATATATATATAAACTAAAAGAGGAGGCAGTTAGGGAAAGATATAAGCAGCTATTGGAGGATAGATGGGCTAATGAGAGCATAGGCAATGGGGTCGAAGAGGTATGGGGTAGGTTTAAAAATGTAGTGTTAGAGTGTTCAGCAGAAGTTTGTGGTTACAGGAAAGTGGGTGCGGGAGGGAAGAGGAGCGATTGGTGGAATGATGATGTAAAGAGAGTAGTAAGGGAGAAAAAGTTAGCATATGAGAAGTTTTTACAAAGTAGAAGTGATGCAAGGAGGGAAGAGTATATGGAGAAAAAGAGAGAGGTTAAGAGAGTGGTGAAGCAATGTAAAAAGAGAGCAAATGAGAGAGTGGGTGAGATGTTATCAACAAATTTTGTTGAAAATAAGAAAAAGTTTTGGAGTGAGATTAACAAGTTAAGGAAGCCTAGAGAACAAATGGATTTGTCAGTTAAAAATAGGAGAGGAGAGTTATTAAATGGAGAGTTAGAGGTATTGGGAAGATGGAGGGAATATTTTGAGGAATTGTTAAATGTTGATGAAGATAGGGAAGCTGTGATTTCGTGTATAGGGCAAAGAGGAATAACATCTTGTAGGAGTGAGGAAGAGCCAGTTGTGAGTGTGGGGGAAGTTCGTGAGGCAGTAGGTAAAATGAAAGGGGGTAAGGCAGCCGGGATTGATGGGATAAAGATAGAAATGTTAAAAGCAGGTGGGGATATAGTTTTGGAGTGGTTGGTGCAATTATTTAATAAATGTATGGAAGAGGGTAAGGTACCTAGGGATTGGCAGAAAGCATGCATAATTCCTTTGTATAAAGGCAAAGGGGACAAAAGAGAGTGCAAAAATTATAGGGGGATAAGTCTGTTGAGTATACCTGGTAAAGTGTATGGTAGAGTTATTATTGAAAGAATTAAAAGTAAGACTGAGAATAGGATAGCAGATGAACAAGGAGGCTTTAGGAAAGATAGGGGGTGTGTGGACCAGGTGTTTACAGTGAAACATATAAGTGAACAGTATTTAGATAAGGCTAAAGAGGTCTTTGTGGCATTTATGGATTTGGAAAAGGCGTATGACAGGGTGGATAGGGACGCAATGTGGCAGATGTTGCAGGTGTATGGTGTAGGAGGTAGGTTACTGAAAGCAGTGAAGAGTTTTTACGAGGATAGTGAGGCTCAAGTTAGAGTACATAGGAAAGAGGGAAATTATTTCCCAGTAAAAGTAAGCCTTAGACAAGGATGTGTGATGTCACCGTGGTTGTTTAATATATTTATAGATGGGGTTATAAGAGAAGTAAATGCGAGGGTCTTGACAAGAGGCGTGGAGTTAAAAGATAAAGAATCACACACAAAGTGGGAGTTGTCACAGTTGCTCTTTGCTGATGACACTGTGCTCTTGGGAGATTCTGAAGAGAAGTTGCAGAGATTGGTGGATGAATTTGGTAGGGTGTGCAAAAGAAGAAAATTAAAAGTGAATACAGGAAAGAGTAAGGTTATGAGGATAACAAAAATATTAGGTGATGAAAGATTGGATATCAGATTGGAGGGAGAGAGTATGGAGGAGGTGAATGTATTCAGATATTTGGGAGTGGACGTGTCAGCGGATGGGTCTATGAAGGATGAGGTGAATCATAGAATTGATTAGGGGAAAAGTGTGAGTGGTGCACTTAGGAGTCTGTGGAGACAAAGAACTTTGTCCTTGGAGGCAAAGAGGGGAATGTATGAGAGTATAGTTTTACCAACACTCTTATATGGGTGTGAAGCATGGGTGATGAATGTTGCAGCGAGGAGAAGGCTGGAGGCAGTGGAGATGTCATGTCTGAGGGCGATGTGTGGTGTGAATATAATGCAGAGAATTCGTAGTTTGGAAGTTAGGAGGAGGTGCGGGATTACCAAAACTGTTGTCCAGAGGGCTGAGGAAGGGTTGTTGAGGTGGTTCGGACATGTAGAGAGAATGGAGCGAAACAGAATGACTTCAAGAGTGTATCAGTCTGTAGTGGAAGGAAGGCGGGGTAGGGGTCAGCCTAGGAAAGGTTGGAGGGGGTAAAGGAGGTTTTGTGTGGGAAGGGCTTGGACTTCCAGCAGGTGTGCGTGAGTGTGTTTGATAGGAGTGAATGGAGACGAATGGTTTTTAATACTTGACATGCTGTTGGAGTGTGAGCAAAGTAACATTTATGAAGGGGTTCAGGGAAACCGGCAGGCCGGACTTGAGTCCTGGAGATGGGAAGTACAGTGCCTGCACTCTGAAGGAGGGGTGTTAATGTTGCAGTTTAAAAACTGTAGTGTAAAGCACCCTTCTGGCAAGACAGTGATGGAGTGAATGATGGTGAAAGTTTTTCTTTTTCGGGCCACCCTGCCTTGGTGGGAATCGGCCAGTGTGATAATAAATATATATATATATATATATATATATATATATATATATATATATATATATATATATATATATATATATATATATATATATATATATATATATTATACTATATATATATTGAAATGCTCACAAAAATTCATAATTGATGAGAAAAATTAGTCATTAGTTTTGAAAATATCTGAAAGTTTGAAAAATAGAAGCTGGTGTAGGTTTAATGTAACACTTAGAATTCTTTCATTTTTGAGACTTTATAACAGAATATTGTCTTGTGATTATTGTTTCAAATACATGAAATATGAAAATTTTCTCTTCACTACCATAATGAAGTACTGGCACCTTATAAACAGAAAATACAACAACTCACCATCTTATTAAGAATATGTGCACTTGTAACAATTTACAAAACACGAAAAAAAAAAAAAAGTTTCCCAAGGAAGACAAGATTGGTTTTCCAACTTTACTGTTTGTTACCAAACATCTTTCCAGTCTATGTGGCCACCCTTACTTAAGATAACATACCTCCTGGCCAGGAATTGTTTTAATATCTTTTACAAATAGTTACTTTTGATTAATATACATTATACTAATTTAACCTAAACTAACAAAGTGAAGTGGATTAAGATGGAAAACATTGTTTTTCACACATTCTTTCAAAAGTTCCTAAGTGCACACATTCCAAGGAAGACAGGTTGGATACAATTACTATAATACACTATACACACTAAAGTCAAAATAGGTGCAAATTTTCCTTTGGAGATCAGCAATCAGTACATTAATATTTATTATGGTATTAAGCTTATAAAAAAAAGTTTCTGGGTGATAACTAAAAATATAATTTATCCAATAAAAAATCTTTAAAATGTGTATGTGTGATTCAGTAGGCCTTATGAGTAACTCGTGAAGTACCCACTAACACAATGTGTATCAAGTATATGCCTGTGATTCATGTCCAATAAATATATCAGTATGTACAGAAGTGATTCAGTATCTCCATGGGTATCATTTATATACAGTATATATTTGACATGGCATATATATTGTAAAAAATGTGTATATGATTCAGCAGCACCAGGAGTAACACACGAAGCTATAACATAGAGCACACAAATGTTGCACGAAACATGTTTATGATTTAACACACATTGAATGACTAAGAGCAATAATTTACACACACACACACACACACACACACATATAAATAAAATATATATACACACACACACAGGTTGTACAAAATAAAATATGAAGGCATATGTTCATCCTCTTCATAATAGAGCAATATTAATTACATCTCTCTATTGTACCTATAAATTACCATCTTATGAATCTTATGAAGGTATGTAACATTTATAACAGTATAGTCACAACAATTTGAATTTGGTTTTGGTTTATTCCTACTTCAGCCAATAGCTAGACAATGCCAAATACAACCTTTACCAACGATTAGTTATAAAAAAATTTTTTGTTTTTTCAGTGTTCCAACTATCACAGAGCTGTAACAGAATGTTAATGTAGTCACATAAATCTGTCAGCAGGATTTATGTCTAATGTACTGACAAAGAATTTACTAGTCATTCATTGCAATAACACCAATTTGCTTTACAAACATATAAAATAGCATGGCATAACACACACATTACCAACTACTCCTGTTATACACAACAGCAAGGTGTAACACAAATTACTAACTCCTGCACATACAAACACAACATTGTGTCACAAATTACCAAATCCTGTACATACACCACACAGCATAGCATAACAAATTATTAACTCCTGTATACACATGCAAGATAGCATGGTGAAACACACAAATTATACTAACTCCTCCTTTCCATACACCCAACATAGCATGGCATAACACAAATTACCAACTCCTGTACAAACAACATAGCATGGTTTTACATATATACATTACTAAGTCTTGCTTGACACACCATATAACATGACCTTACATATAATATACATTACAAACTCTCCAATAACCAAGAGTTCTTTGAACTTGGAAATCATGCTTAAATATGATCATAATGTAATAATGTTGGCAGAATTACCAACAATATGTAAAGTAAAAGGACACAAGTGCAACTAATGTGACATTTTATGGTGGCAACGTTTCGCTCTCCAGGAGCTTTGTCAAGCGGCTTGACAAAGCTCCTGGAGAGCGAAACGTTGCCACAATAAAATGTCACATTAGTTGCACTTGTGTCCTTTCACTTTACATAAATATGATCAACATTCTTAAGAAAGTGTTACTAGGTACTTCATCATAAATGAGCAAGAGAATTAAATGTTTCATTTAATTATGAATTTGTCTCATTAAGTCATGGACATTAAAGACACACTTGTACTTCAGAGAATATGGCAATGCAATATTCTCATTAGTATACACAATTGTAATGATATTAAGTACCATAACTTCATTACTGCACTAATGTAAATTTGATATACAGTAATGAAAAGGGAATAGAAAACTCATATCCATAACTATGCAACTGACTGTTGCATGACCCATACAGGTTTGGTGCTTTTTTTTCTTTATGTAATTAAATACAACTGATTCATTGATACATATACCTTGTAAATACATTTTGAAGAAAAGTAAATACTAGAACAAATGGGTATAAAAAAATTCTTCACAATCAAAAACCAAAAGTGATGACTATATCTCATACACTACATCTGGCCCTTTCAGGTGTAGCACCTCATTTTATTATCTCATTATTTCACCTGCTACAAGAACTGTTCTTATAGTGGCTATTATGAAGAATTATGAAATTTAAGTTTACCTTTTAGATACATCAGTGGCATCAATGCCTACTTTAATTACATATGGTATCAATCTCTGTTGGTCATAGAGGGTTTGTGAAAAATTCTTGTAGAATGCATTTGAATAAAAATCTGAAATAAACACTTAAAAAACATATATTCCTCATATTGTATAGTACATCTACTGATTATTTTTAAAGCATCAGCATATTTAAACAATATGCTTTGGAGGAAATGAGAAATTTTCCATCTGTAGAATTCAAAATATAAATACGAGTTTTTCATTACACCCAGCTGAATCATACATGTACATGTTTAATAAATTTCTTAAGCAAGCAGTTATTTGCCTGAATTTACCCGCCCCCAACCCTACCATCTCATGGAAGACATGAGTAATAAATGCAATTGTTTTTTCTTCCAGATAATAAATGGTACCACGTGAGGCTAATGGTTGCTATACCTAATGCACAATCTCTTAATGCAGGTACAGGTATGACCTTGCACATATACTTGCATGCTTATTAAAACAAAGTTGTATGCTACTGTTATAAATATCAAATACAGTATCATAAATGTTTTAAAACTTATGCAAGATTGTTAATTGGCACACATTTTGTACCAGAGTCATGTGAAACTGATGCTAATTTCATCATGACCTCTCAAGGTTTCCTTGATGCTGGAGTCAGCAGAGGCATTCCTTTCCCAGACTACTGTTCAGTGCTCTTTCAGCAACTCTGAAACTGCTAGCAACACTGTTAATTTGAATTAGAATGCAACAAATTATTTTCTATCAAACCACAATGGGATTCTGGCCACGATCATCCTACCATTGTCAGGTTTAGTCAACTGCACTTTCACAATCATGAACGACCACACACTTCTCTCACATGGCTACCACATGAAATATCCTAACACCACTCTTAGTTCACCATAGCTTAACAGTGTCCTACAAGCAGGCATGCAGAATTCATTTCCAACATCTACAATGCCCTAACACACTCATTAACTTACTTCCTTGCTGAAAGCCCCACCTTTAATGCAGATTCACTCCAACGTTTTAAAAGAAACTTAACCTACTGTACAAACTCTGATTTAAATTTTACATGAATTAACCTCCACCTCCACTAACCCCTACCACTTGCCCACCCTAACCTTCACACACACCCATAATTCTGCATGACCTATATAGGTTTAGTGCATTAAAATATTATCATCATTATTAGAGAGGAGCTCTTGACCCAAGGAACTGGACTCCTCTTCCTGGGAGTGACTCTGACTGCTTCCCCATTCTCCAGGTGCTGTATAACCTCCTATGGGTTTAGCACTTATCCTCAATATAATAATTATAATTGTAAATAATAATAATACAGTAATAATAATTCCATCATGATTATTCTTTGACAAACAAACCAATATTAAACTGTTCCTTCCACAGCATTTACAGAAGCTGAAAATATAATAACAATTATGTACATCATTACTATTTTTTAACAAATAAATCAGTGCAATATTAAATTGTTCCTTTTATGTAGTACAATAGGGCCCCGCCTTACAGCATTCTGCTAATACGGACATTTCAAATTATGACAAAAACTCGCTATACGGCTCCCCCCACCTGACTTTCTAATACAGTCACTGTACCCCACCTGATTTGTTTACGTTCTCCATGAGCTCTGTGAGCACCGCATCTCTCCATTATGTCTGGAAACTTTCCAAAATTTCAAGTTTAAAAGTTATTTCATGTTTTATATAAACCCTGATTATACTTACGTGTACCCGAACCTAAATAAACTTACACACTGTGCTGGCATGCAGGTACACATTAAAATCACTAAGAGTGTCTTATTAGTCTTGAAGATGCCATATTGATAATGGTGGTAATAATAATAATAATTTTTTTTTAAATAAATCGGCCGTCTCCCACCGAGGCAGGGTGACCCAAAAAGAAAGAAAATCCCCAAAAAGAAAATACTTTCATCATCATTCAACATTTTCACCTCACTCACACATAATCACTGTTTTTGCAGAGGTGCTCAGAATACAACAGTTTAGAAGCATATACGTATAAAGATACACAACATATCCCTCCAAACTGCCAATATCCCAAACCCCTCCTTTAAAGTGCAGGCATTGTACTTCCCATTTCCAGGACTCAAGTCCAGCTATATAAAAATAACTGGCTTCCCTGAATCCCTTCACTAAATATTACCCTGCTCACACTCCAACAGCTCGTCAGGTCCCAAATACCATTAGTCTCCATTCACTCCTATCTAACACGCTCATACACGCTTGCTGGAAGTCCAAGCCCCTCACCCACAAAGCCTCCTTTACCCCCTCCCTCCAACCTTTTCGAGGACAACCTCTACCCCGCCTTCCTTCCCCTACAGATTTATATGCTCTCCATGTCATTCTACTTTGATCCATTCTCTCTCATTAATAATCATATTAAATGTTATATATTACATTAATATAAACATTTTCAATAACCCTTTGAGCATTTCAGTCGTATATATATGTCTTACAAGCCAGTGTTTTTGACGTATTTATACTCCAAAATTCTAGTGGCTTCAAATCAAGCAGGAGAAAGCTGGTAGGCCCACATGTGAGAGAGCGGGTCTGTGTGGTCAGTGTGCACAGTATAAAAAACAATCCTGCAGCACGTAATGCATGAGAAAAAAAAAAAGATGGTGTTTTTGGATTAAAACACTCACTTTGAGGTGTATTTTCATATAGTATTTATGTTTGTATTCTTGTTTTCTTGGTTTCATTTGACAGAATTTAAGACATATTACAGAAATAGAGATGATTTTGATTGGTTTCACGAAGAAAAGGACCTTGAAATTGAGCTCAAATTAGCAGAAATGTTCGATTTTTGCTGATGTTCAAGAGTAAACAAATTATGTCATTGTCCAATAAGTGTCCAATTAAGCCATTCTAATATGCAGTCATGAACAGGTTGACATTATTTATACAATTATTGCAATAATGCAGTAGTCTGCATAACAGTAAATCTTCTATTTTTTGTGTGAATAAAAATTCAAAATAGAAAGCAAGAGTAATATAAAAGGGGCCTGGAGAAATGACTGATGAACAGAGAAAATGTTATTTTAGTGCCAGGAATGTCTGCATTGTTCATTCTGGACCCTATTTTGAAACTGGCATCTTTTTTAATTTGAATGAAATTGGCCAAATTGCCAATTTCTGACCACTTTATTGGGTAGTTGAAATCAGTAAATGGGCAGTTTCTTATACTCAATCGATAGAACAAATGGAGTTCTAGAGAAACAGCTATGAGTTTGGTCGACTGGAACAACAGAATTGGCTGAAAGTAGGGCTCAAAGTGGGTGAAATCGCCGATGCGTAAACATCGCTGAGATCGCTAACTTTGCAACAGCGTAATTCTGTAAGTTTTCCATCAAATTTCGTACTTTTGGTGTCATTAGCATCGAGAAAAGATTCTTTATCGATTGAGTAGTTGTTTTTGTTTTTTTTAAATTTTGCAACACACACTTTCGGGTTTGGGGTTGCGACAGTCAAAGGGTATTTTTTTCAAAATTATATAATAAACATGCTACATAACATATAAACATGATAAATACACCCCATAGTAGAATAAATTAACATAAATATGAGATGTTAAGTGTATTATTATTATTATAATAAAAAAGAAGCGCTAAGCCACAAGGGCTATACAGCGCTGCAGGGTAGGAAAGGAAGCGAGGGTACTGGGCAGCAGAAGGGGGGAGGGGGGATCAGTAGGTTACAAAAAACAGTGGGGTAGGGGATAGTGCAGGGTAGAGGGTAGCAAGAGATCGAGGTAGAAAGGGCTGAAGGTATCATCAGAGTTTGTGAAGTCAGTCAGTTGTTGTCAAAAAGTCAATGAGAGAGTCTGGATGAAAGGTGGGTCCATCAGCGAGAAGGGAAGGTAAAGAGAGAGCAGCGGAGCGAAGACGACGTTGGAGGTAAATTCTGCGTGCTCGTTGATAAAGTGGGCAGTCTAACAGAATGTGGCTGACCGATAATGGAACCTGACAATTCTCACAGAGAGGAGCAGGGCGCCTCTCCATGAGATACCCGTGATTAAGACGAGTATGGCCAATGCGGAGACGGGAGAGAGTAGTCTCCCAACCTCGGCACTGGTGACAAGAAGACGGCCAGTAACCTATACTCGGTTTAATAGATTGAAGTTTGTTACCGAGTAGAGTAGACCAACGTTGTTGCCAACGGGTGTAAAGGTGGGTAGCTATTGCAGCAAAGTAGTCTGTAAATGGAACACCTCTATATGAAACTGGTAGGTCATGTATTGCTGACCGCGCAGCAGTGTCTGCCTGTTCATTGCCCTGTACGTCAACATGACCAGGGACCCAACAAAAAGCAATATCTTTATGCTTGGTAGAGTTGTGGCATAGCCAAAGTTGGATACGGAGGACTAAGGGGTGAAGTGTATCAAATTTCTGTATAGCCTTTAAAGCACTAAGGGAGTCTGAGACAACCACAAATGATGACACAGGCATAGATGCAATACGGATAAGTGCTGCAAGAATGGCATACAATTCAGCAGTAAAGATACTAGCCGAAGATAGTAAATGCCCTCGTACAACGCTGTCCGGAAACACTGCTGCGAATCCTACACCATCAGAAGACTTAGAGCCATCTGTGTACACTGCAATGGCATGAGAATGAGAGTGGAAGTGGTCAAGAAAAAGAGAGCGGGAGGCTACCTTAGACAGTTGGGCTTTCGAGCAAGGGAGTGAGAAAGAGCAGACTCGAACAGCTGGAACTTCCCAGGGGGGTAGGGAAAAGTGAGATGCTACATGAACATAGAAAGGAGGAAATTGAAGAGAAGATGAGCGAATGTAGGCGAAGAGAGAAGGGACGGAGCAAACGGGCGGCGAACAAATAAAGAATGTCTACTAATATCGGTGACCATTCTATAAATGGAAGGACTGCAGAGATCATGAGAGTGCACATAGTAGCATAGTAGTGAAGGGAATGGGCATCACGGCGATCGGATAAGGATGGAACGTTCGCTTCTGCATAGAGGCTCTCAACAGGGGAAGAGCAAAAAGTACCAAGGCATAAACGTAATCCTTGGTGATGAATAGGGTTGAGGCTAGATAGAGTAGCAGGAGAGGCAGCTGAAAAGATCTGGTTACCTTAGTCAAGTTTCGATAAAATGAGGGTGGAATGTAGGCGAAGGAGAGTTCGACGATCAGCTCCCCATGAAAGATGAGCAAGGGTTTTAAGAAGGTTCAGCCGGCTATGACAAGTTGTCTTCAGAGAGGTAATGTGAGGTTTCCAGGATAACCTACGGTCAAAGAGGAGGCCTAGAAACCTGACTGTATCACGTTCAGGGATACGGGTGCCATAGAGATATAAAGGATGATCGGAGATGACAGAGCGTCTAGTGAAAGTAATTTGGTGAGTTTTGGTACTGAAAAATTTAAACCCATGTGTGGTGGCCCAATTGGAAACACGGTCGACCGCATGCTGGAGAGAAACTGTAATGAGGTGACAGTCAGCGCCTGCACAGGCAATAGCAAAGTCATCAACATAGAGTGATGACCAAATATTGGATGGAAGACTAGAGGCCAAATCATTTATAGCAAGGAGAAAAAGTGTTGTGCTCAGAACACATCCCCTGGGGGACACCTTCAGCTTGGATAAAGTTCGGGGAAAGCACATTATTAACCCGAACATGGAAATGTCTGTCAGTTAAAAAGTTCTTAAGGAAGGATGGTAGATTGCCTCAAAGGCCTAAGGAGTGGGCTTGGTCAGAATATTATACCTCCAAGTTGTGTCATATGCCTTCTGATGTTAAGTGTAGATGAACTGCATGAACCATAACCAGGTGAATTCATCTGCTTGTTTACATACTACATGTCGATCTCCTCTCTCATTTACTCCTTCTCTCTCTCTCTCTCTCTCTCTCTCTCGTTTATTTGTTTTACCTTGTTTACTCACCTTTCACCCTACATTAAGACTACAGTGGATCCCCGGTTATCAGCCGTAATCCGTTCCAGAAGGTTGGCCTAAATCCAAAATGGCCAAAAACCAAAGTAATATTTCCCATAAGAAATAATGTAAATCCAATTAACCCGTTCCAGACACCCAAAAATATTAACAAAAAATACATTTTTTAAAGAATACCTATAGGTTTACATTCAGAAAACAATAAGAAATATAAAGCAGTAATTTTAATAATAAATGAACATTATATACCTTTATTGAAGACTCTTGTTGATGTATGGAAGGCGGCAAGGAGGGGAGAGGGAGGAGAGCTTATTGTTTGGAAGGGGAATCCCCCTCCATAAGGACTTCAGGTATCAAGTCCCTCTCTAGGGTTACTTCCCTTCCTTGTTTTTTTACTGGCACTAGGACCAGCTTGCGAGTCACTGCACCCGTCGCACAAAAAATCTGTCCAGAGAGGCCTGTTTCTGGTGTCTCTGTAAAATTTGCCTAAAACAGAACAAGACATTGCCATTGAACATGTTGCAGACATGGCTTGCAAAAGTTTTGTCACAGCAATAATTCTCCGCAAAACTTCGCATCTCACTCTACTTTGCACTCATGTCCTTAATCACTGAAGGCACATTCTTTCCCCTCTCTTCCTCCTCTGAAGCAATATCCTCAGCTGTGGTCTGTTGCTGATCCTGTTGAAGGTGATGCAGCTCTTCAGTGGTTAGCTCTTCCCTGTGGTCCTCCACCAACTCTTCCACATCCTCGCCACTCACATCCAACCCCATGGACTTCCCCAAAGACACAATATATTCCACAATAGGCGTAGGGTCATCAGGGTCCGCCTCAAACCCTTCAAAATCTTTGTCAAGGACACATTCTGGCCACAATTTTCTCCAAGAAGAGTTCAAAGTCCTGGAAGTCACTCCCTGCCAAGCCTTATCTATAAGGCTTATGCAATGGAAGATAATGACATGATTCCTGCAGAACTCTCTTAGGGTCAATTCAGTGTCCAAGGTCACTTCAAAGCACCTTTGAAACATTGCTTTGGTGTACAGTTTTTTGAAGTTGAAATGACCTGCTGGTCCATGGGCTGGATGAGAGAAGTGGTATTAGGGGTAAGAACTTCACTGTGATGAACTTACACTCCTCAAACAATAGGTTTTCCAAGTCTGGAGGATGAGCAGGAGCATTGTCCATTACCAGGAGGCACTTAAGTGGCAATTTATTTTCCAGGAGGTATTTCTTCACACTCAGGCCAAACACTTCCTTGACTTGCTCAATGAAAATTAGCCTCGTGACCCATGCCTTATTGTTAGCCCTCCACATCACACACAATTTACTCTACATGACACTGTTTTTCTTGAGCATCTGGTGATTTTCAGAATGATACACGAGTAAAGGCTTCACTTTGAAATCCCCACTAGCGTTACCACAGAACAAAAGTTAGCCTATCCTTCATAGGCTTGTGTCCTGGCAGTGCCCTTTCCTCCTGCATGATGTAGGTCCTCTTTGGCATTTTCTTCCAAGGGGCCTGTTTTGTCACAACTGAACACTTGTTGGGGGAGGAATCCTTCAGTCTCTACGTACCCCTTGAATTCATCAACGAATGCTTTGGCCACACATTTGTCAGAACTTGCAGCCTCGCCATGCCTTACAACACTGTGTATGCCACTACCCTTTTTGAATCTGTCAAACCAGCCTTTGCTGGCCATAAATTCACTAACAGCAGCACTCGTTCCCGGCATTTCCTTTATGAGATCCGCATGCAACTGCCTTGCTTTCTCGCAAAATATCCCCTCCGAAACACTATCTCCCACTAATTGTTTCTCATTGATCCACACCAACAACAACTTCTCCACATCCTCAACTGTTTGAGACCTCTGTTTTGTTAGCATATTTACACCTTTCGCAGCATCAGCTTCCTTGATTTCTGCTTTCTTCAACAGGATGGAACTCATTGTTGATGTAGATTTCCCATACATCCTGGCCAGCTCCGCCACATGTATGCCACTTTCATATTTTGCGATAACTTCTTTCTTGAATTCTATCGTGTTTCTCACCTTCTTTACCAAAGGGCTGGCACTCTGAACTTTCTTTGGCCTCTTGGTGGCTTATTTCACAGTTGCAATCAATAAACAAGCACTAAAAACAATGGACGAATGCACAGAGTATTCCTAACCCAATGAGAGAGAAGCGCAGAGTGAGTGTGAGACATGTGGGAAAGCGCTTCTCCAGTGGGTGGAAGCATCTCATACCAATGATTTCCGAGCGGATGGCCGAAATCCGGGGAGAAATTTCACCAAAGAAGTGCCCGATTTCCAAATTGGCCGATTTCCACACTAGCTGATATCCGGGGCTCCACTGTACAAATATTTTAAGGTAAGTAATGAGTGTACTGCATATGCATTTTATCGCTCTAGGGCACTTTAAGTGTCATAGTATATTACATGTGGGTGGGGCAGGCAGCCTGGCCTGGCTGTCTACCATACCTCCCACACCTGACTTCCTACAAATAAATACTACTCACATCTAACCCTACATTAAGACTACAAATATTCTATGGTAAGTAATGAATGCATTGTGTGTGTATTTTACTTTTTATTGTTTTTAATCCCTAGTTCTATTGCTAACTTAATATATGTTAGTGTAAACTTGTTATCTGGCATTTACATGCATTTATAAGTGGAAAATATGGCATTCTGCTTTCTGGCGATTTCCGCTTTCCGGCAGTAGCCTGGAACCTAACTTACCGTAGAAGTGGAGCGCTACTGTATAGTATTATTATTATTAAAATCAAATTTTCTAATCTAATTTTCCTCATTTAAAAGCATTTTTGTTTTAATACAACTAAATATGATAATGTAAGTTACGATACTACCTTCCTTGAGTTTACATCTGAGTTTTGCCTCTCTAGTCATTGTTTTATTTCATGGAGATTGCACCTTTTTTGATGGCTGCCCTCATGTTTATGCTTTTCCATGCATTTCATGAGTCTTTAAATAATGAATAGTTCAAGGAACCCCTGAAACATTTAAAAGAATGCCAAATGATTGTTTAGCTTTGATAAATGAGATGCTATATGACCCTTTCAGGTTTAGCACTAACTTGATTATATGATTACTTTGATAAGTGTGAAGCTCATACCGACTACTTGCAGATAGGTTGAGCAAGTGGAGGATGGATGGATAACAGAACCTAATGTGGATAATTGCAATGCAATAGAAATGGGAGAAAGTGAAAACAAATCACACGAAAAACACAGATTGTGTCATAAAATACTAAAAAAGCCAGACGAAGATAAGGACTCACCATTTATAAAAGATATTATTGGAATTCCATGCATGTCGTAAGAGGCGACTAAAATGACAGGAACAAGGGACTAGTAACCCTTTCTCCTGTATATGTTACTAAATTTAAAAGGAGAAACTTTTGTTTTTTCTCTTTGGCCACACTGCCTCAGTGGGATATGATTGATTTATTTAAAGAAGAAGAAGTGCTGGAAATAAACATAAATGCAATAGTGCAAATATCTTATGCAACATCAGCCAATATACAGTGGTCCCTCGCTTTTCGTAGTTCTCGGCAATCGTAAATTTCGCCAATCATAGGGGTATTTTCGTATAAACATGGACTCGCTTTTCATAGGTTGACTCGCGAATAGTAGTTTGTCCGGGACGCGTAAGCACGGTGTAAGCCGGGGAGGCCTCCCTACCCAGCCAGTCTGACATTGTTTACCAGTGAGTGAAGGTCCCCTCAAGTGCTCCTACGAAATATTTCATAATATTCCACTCATTTTAGTGCTTGCAAGTACTAAATAAGCTACCATGGCTCGAAAGAAAGCTCCTAGTGCCAAGCCTGTGGTAAAGAAGGTAAGAAATATGTACAGTGACAAAGTCTTGGGCCATTTTAGGGAAGTGTTAAAGAGACGCCAGAAACAGAGCTCTCTCCACAGTTATTTGGCGAGACAGGGCTCCAGTGACTCTCATGGTTGTCCTAGTGGCATTAAGAAACAGAGAAGAGAAGCAACCCCAGAGAAGCAATTGGTACCCGAGGTGTTGCTGGAAGGGGATTCCCTGTCCAAACTGTAAACAATCCAATCTCTCTCCTCCTCCAGTCTCCCATACACTAAGAAGAATCTCCAATAAAGGTAAGCGTTATGCTGTTAATGTTTCATTCATCATTTCCCATTGTATTGTTTATGTACCACATGTATATTTCATGTAAAAATTTTTTTTGTTTTAATACTTCTGGGTGTCAGGAACGGATTAATTGTATTTACATTATTTCTTAGGGGAAAATTGATTCGCAAATCATAAATTTTGTTTATAGTAGCTCCTCCAAGAGTGGATTAATTACGAAAAACGAGGGACCACTGTATATTAAAAATTTACATTTACAGATATGACTAGAAAAATGCTGAGATAAATATTGACAGTATATATTCAATAATAAACTAAATATTCAGCTTTAGTATGATGTCTGCACTTGAAAAACAAGTGAATAAAACAAAACAGTTCAAAGACATTCTATAAAATATCTCCCAGAAACAGAAGATATAAATTAAGGAGAAAAGCTGAAGAAATTATATATGCCCTTACGGGCTGACAAACAAGAAAGGAGGAGACATGATAACAACATACAAGATTATCAAAGAATTCAAGGAAACTACTAAGCCAGACTTGAGTCTTGGCAGGTGAAAGATGCAGTTCTTGCACACAGAATGACAGTTCAAAGGGTCATCCAAGAGGTGATGTCTGCATAATTCTAGCAAGACAGCTACTGAATGAATAATGGTGAGTGCATTTCCTTTTTGGGTGAGACAGCCAACAGTTAAAAAAACTGGTAGATATTTTCAAGCACCAATAACATGGAGAACAAGAGGCCATAGCTATAAAGTAAGAAAAAGTCAAATGGATGTTAGAAAGTTCCTGACAATCAGTGATAAAGCAATGGAATGAGTCATCCCAACAGGTAGTAAGTCACCATTATCTTTGCTCTGCTCCTGTAGCAACAAATACCATAGGTACTGTACAGTAATTACACACATGTCATTACATATGGTACTGACTTATCTGGATCCTATACCAGATTCATATCCACTTAGAATTTGCCTTGTACGAAACTGCCTTCTCAATTCTGGTTGCTACTGTTCCAGTGTGGGCCCCTGTGATCCTGCAGCAGACCTCAGTAGGTGCTGTGCACTACAACATTCGGCTACTGACCGCTAAGCTGAGGTGAACAAGGGCTTTATAGAGCATCCAAGACCTCACTGGGGCTATGAAAGGTGAATAATAGGTGTGGGTAGGTATGACACTCCAATGAAGGCTTCCCATGTCTCTATCACAAAATTATTTTTCATGCATGTATTGTATTTCAAAACAAGACCATAAAATGAAAAAAAAAAAAACTAGTTACAATCTGATAATGATGATTTACAATATCATCAGCTGTTTCTCCTTTCCAATTAATGAGCTAGCAATTCCTCCCAGCTACAGTACTGCAACTACAGTATGTGTGTTTCTTAAAGTATTTCTCAACTTAATATTTTTAAAGTCTCAGAACTGGAAAGATGCATACAAGTAGTGAAACTTCAAGCAACAAAGATTTTAGAGCTATCAGCATGTCAAGTACTTTTTAGTACTCAAACATATGTAGCAGTGCACGAGACACACATACATATAATATATAGAGATACAGAATATAAAGAAAAAGTGCATAGATGAATAAGTGTATGTGCATGGGGACTTGTGTTTGAATGTTATTACATATTTCAATGTGCATGCCCAGGAAAGAAAAGGGATAGGTGGGTGAGGGCTGTTCAAACTCTTGGACAACTCTCTAAATTTCTACCGACCAATGTGAATTATGGTACAGCGTATGTATTTATATTTGAACCTCCCCTCACTGGAGTTTTTGTTGGGACAGTATTAAGTTCTTTCAACTTATTTTCTACTCTTACACTGATGAAATTTTTCCTGATGTTTCTGACATAGCTGTGTGCAGGTTTCATTTGTGTTGTGTTGTTCTATGTCCTCCTTTAGTAAAAAAACTTGCCTGTGCATTCCTAAGAGACAAGAAATCTAGTTCATGCAGTCACTCCTCATAGCCCTTAACCCTTTGACTGCTGCAACCCCAAATCCTAAAGTGTCTCTCTGTGTTGCAAAATATTAAAAAAAAAAAATATTATTTTTTCTTATGAAATGATAGAGAATCTTTTCCCGATGGTAATGACACCAAAAGTACGAAATTTGATGAAAAACTTACGGAATTACGTTCTCACGAAGTTAGTGATCTCGGTGATATATATGCATTGGCAATTTCGCCCACCTTGAGCCCTATTTTTGGCCAATTGCAGTGCTCCAGTCGACCAAACTCATAGCCATTTGCTCTATCGATTGAATACAAGAAACTGCCCATTTACCGATTTCAACTACCCATAAAATGGTCAGAAATTGGCAATTTGGCCAACTTCACGTAAATTCAAAAAGATGCCAATTTGAAAATAGGGTCCAGAATGAACAATGCAGACATTCCTGGCACTAAAATAACATTTTCCCTGTTCATTAGTCACATCTCCGGGCCCCTCTTATATTACGCTTGCTTTCCATTTTGAATTTTTATTCACACAAAAAGTAGAAGATTTACTGTTATGCAGACTACTGCATTATTGTAATAATTTTATAAATAATGTCAACCCATTTGTGACTGCGTATTAGAGTGGCTAGTTGGACACGTATTGGACAGTGACATCATTTGTTTACTCTTGAACATCGGCAAAAAACGAACATTTCCGCTACTTTGAGTTCAATTTCAAGGTCCTTTTCATCATGAAACTGACCACAATCATCTCTATTTCTGTAAAATGTCTTCCATTCTATCACATGAGACCAAGAAAGCGAGAATGCAACCATAAATACTATATGAAAATACACCTCAAAGTGAGCGTTTTAATCCAAAAACATGGTCAGAGATTTTTTTCTCATTATGCAGTGCGTGCTGCAGGATTTTTTTATATTGCACACACTGACCAAACAGACCCATTTTCTCACATGTGGGCCTACCAGCTTTCTCCCGCTTGATCTGAAGCCGCTAGAATTATGGTGTAATAATACGTCAAAAACACTGGCTCGTAAGACGTATTTATACGACCAAGACAGTGAAAGGGTTAAGTTACGTAACAATCTGAATGCAACGACCAAGACAGTGTAAGGGTTAAGTTACATAACAATCTGAATGCATTATTTTTTAGATTTTCTCAAGCTGTTTGGCTGAATGAAGGCTTCATGCTAGAGCTGCATACTTAAGGACTGCTGACACATACATGAAGTGTCTTTTGAAGGATTTTTTTTTTTGTCTAACTTTATGAAGACCACCTTCATGTTTGCTAGTCTAGTACATGCTGTTAATGTCATCCTATTTATATGCACTTCAGGAGACAGATTTGGTATAATGAATACTCCTTGAATACTCCTAGATCATTTTCTTCATCTGACTTTGAGAGTTATTCCAATTCCTTTTTCTTTGATTGGTACTGTACTATTTTTTTTTTTTACCCTAACTCCCAATCCCATTGCTTTTCACTCACTAGTGTTGAAGTGTATCTATTTGTTTGATTCAATTTTCCTGTAGCCTACTGTTGTCTTTATATCTACTTGTTTACTATTCCAATAACCCCCAGCTTATTCTTAACCCTTTCATTGTCCGTGCCTTAGTACTATGGGTTTGAGGTCACTGTCGGTGCCATAGAACTATGCAATGAACTCCAACTCACTCAGATAAACTGTGAGCGGTAAATCTGGGCCTAGATATGAGAGAATGGGTCTATGTGGTAAGTGTGCACCATATAAAAAAAATCCTGCAGCATGCAGTGCAGTGAGGAAAAAAAAACTGTGACTGTTTTTGGTTTACAACTGCAACTCTGCTGTGTATTTCTGTATGGTTTTTATGGGTGTATTCTCAGTTTCTTAGTCTCATTTGATTGAATCAAAGATATATTACAGAAATTGAGATAACTTTGATGCATTTCAAGACTGAAAATAGCTTGAAATTGAGCTCAAAGTACCAGAAATGTTCCATTTCTGCTGGTATTCAAGAGTGAGCAAATCACATCACTTGTCCAATATACATCCAACTGATGGGTTTAATATGCATGCATGAATGTGCTGATATTACAATAATGCATAACAATAAATCTTCTATTTTTTGTGTGAATAAAAATTCTTTTTGTGAATAAAAAATCAAGGTGCAATTCATATGTAAAGCCTGGGGATGTAACTAATGAATAGAGGAAATGTTATATTAGTGCCAGGAATGCCTGCATTGTTTATTCTGGACCTTATTTTGAAGTTTGTATGAAAATGGCCAAATTACCAATTTCTGATCATTTTACTGGGTAGTTGAAATACTGTAGTTGATTTGGGCACTTTCTTGTGCTCAGTCAATAAAATGGAAGACATTCTAGTGAAATAGCTAAGAATTTGGTCTACTGGAACAATGTAGTTGGCCTAAAATAGGACTCAAAGAGGGCAAAATCACTGATGCATAAATATCACTGACAGCAAAATTCATGAAAGCACAATTTCATGAGTTTTCCATCAAATTTCATACTCATTGTTTTATTACTTCTAGAAAAAGATTTTGTACCATTTCATAAGAAAAAATAAAAAATTTTTTTAGAAAATTCTTGGACACTGGACAAGTTTCAGATCAGGGTCTGGACAATGAAAGGGTTAAACACAAAAAATACTAAACTTCTCAGATTCAATATGTGTGCTTAGGCATACTGCATTCCTTATGTGGATTACCCTTTACCCATCCCCATCTATGCACTTTCTTTTTTGAAGAAATTATCACCATTTTATTTCCTTATTTCTGCTCTCTGCTAACTTTTCTTACTTTTAACTGATATGTTTATATCAGTGACCCATATGTTATGATGTCAGCTACCAGTACACTCAGTCAATCAACACCTTGCATTCTTAACATTAATTCTAATGTCTTTGCACACTTAAGCAAAGAGTACTTTAAACTTTTCCTTACTAAACAAACATTCTGGATTCAAAAGCATAATTTCTGAATTTGTATTAAGTTTTGAGGTTAAATCCTGAAATTATCAGTTGCCAAGATACTTTGGAAGATTTAGTGTTTCTCACCACTATGAAAGGCAGAACAAGAAATATTTGCAGAAGACCACAAAAGTCCCCCAATCTGATCATGTGAAATGAGAAAAAGACTATGATCAAAAGAAAAATGAAGTAGATATTATGTTGTGGCCAGCATACAATACAGATAAAACGATGGACTAATGATCTGTGTGGCTGGCTGAGTTAGCTGGGAATAATGACAATCTTAGCGCTTGAAGCAGCTGTGGTAAGTAAAACTCTAGACTTCATTTTGCATTGGTGATGAAATTCTCTATTCTTACAAGTTGTAATGGTACTTTGGTTGATGGCAAATTTTGTGAAGAGTGAGCTTACCTCATCTGTAAACCATTTCATTGCTCACAGCAGAGTGAAAATGCTGTCATCATATGCCTAAAGCAGGAGAGCTTACATGACATACAATATGCCATGCCTACAACATGCCTCTTACCAATTTGAAAGTTTTGCCTAAAATATAGGGCATGAAGAAAAAATTTTACTCTAAATTTTCCTAACATCACATTTATTTATTTTTAAAAATAAACTGGTTCACTATGAAGAGCAGAATGGAAGCACTAAGTTTCACCATACCGTTTATAAAAAAAAAAAAAAAAAAAAAAATTAGAGAGCTTCACTTAACAAGTCCTATACTTCCAACCAGAGAATTTCCTGGGTTATAAGAACTTCTGTACTATATGCCAGACACAATACAATATGCCTAAAAAATATGTAATACTTGAATATGCATAAAAGCTATCTTACTCTGACTTGTATTCAATCAGATTTATATTAATAAATCCCTCACTTCAACTGGGATGATGAATAATCTCTTTTTATAGTATATATTATTTTTACAAGACTATTAACATTATATATTTATTATTGGTCAAATATACACAATAAAAAAATATATTTCATACAATGATTAGTCATAAACTCAATTCCATTCAATCATTACCTTCAGTTTAAAGGAACTGATGTTTGTTAAAAATAGTCTTTAATAGCACCGTAAAAAGTATTCATTCCTATCTCCTAGCAGCAATTTCATTCTTATTGTCTAAACACACACAATCTCATAAAAGACATTAAAAATTATGAATTCCACAACTGAATTATTTAAATTATTTATCAATTATCATTTGGTCCCTCCCTCTGTACATACATGCTCTAAACAAAATGAGACATGAGAATATCAAAATACTTTATACCAAAGTATACTGAATGCTTTCTTAAACCTACACAATCTGAAGCTTTTACATTAACATTAAAATAAATGCATTCCCCTTTGTATTGCAAGATGCCAAATGCAACAATGCTAGCGTTTTATTTACCAAGTTGGGGTTAGCTAATCTAAGGCATGATAACTGAAGGAGTGACCAGCAGATGAGGAGGGGTAACACACACATCAATTATGAGCTCATCATATTCATAAAACTGCACCCTTGAATTCAACATCGTATACTCCCTCCACCAAATTGGTCACATATTCCTCTACCAACCTGGTCACTTGTATTCTCTTCTCTAAGTGGTCACCTGTATGCCTCTACTAATCTGATCACATGTATTCCTCTACCAATCTGGGTCACCTGTACTCCTTCCACTAATCTTGTCATTTTTTCTCTATTCAGGTACTCATCTTTATTTTCCTACATGATACCTACTTTCTATAATGTGGAAAAAAAAAAAATATCAGTCATAATGTAATGCTTTCCTAAAACGTGGTTGCACCAACCTTCCATTTTCGGCAAGTGATAATACAGTGATAGTGCTATGATTTGTGTCTTTGTTTATGCCAAATACACAAATTATGACTAAGTATAAGTTTAAGGACTAAGCTCTAAGTACATGCCGAGGCCTCAGCTCAATTTACTCACTGAATCATCAGCTTAATAATCCTATTTATTACTTTTTAAATTCCCAAGTAATTTAAATCTTCTTAAAAATCACATCTTTATAACAAAATTAAAAACCTGACAATGTACTTTTTCTAAAATAAAAATATTGATAATTCTGGAAAATACCCAAGATGATTTTTCTCTTACTGATATGGCCCTACACTCACACTTATTTAATACTGCAAAGTATCATGTACACTTGTATTGCTTGAGCATAAGTGTAAACAAGAGTACTAAGGCTAATATTTAAATTCTTTGGATACTAATGTACCCAACAGCATCAGCTAATATTCTTTTAACTTGTGATGTCGGAGGATGTAAAAGATCAGTTTTCAAACATTTCATACAAAATAATTAGTTCAAAGATTTGCATTGCACAATCTTCTGCTCAAGCAACTATTCCACAAAACACAACTCTCATATGTTATAAGCTAGTAGTGCTGAATAAAATTTTAGAACAAATTTTACATTAAAATTTCATTTACTATGTGCAACAACAAATAATGACCAATTTAAGATAAACAACATGCATGACATAAATTATCTACTGAAAATAATGCACATTTCATGCTGAAGTTATTTTTCAATATTTTAAAAAATAATTTAAAAAGGTGTTTGGTTTGGATAAGCATTCTGGGAAGTCAAGCCTTACATATACATCTTAGAGAGGTTATGTTATGAATTTACATAATGATCCTATTATAATGCTGATAAGCCTTCATTTTCTCTCTCAATTACTGTGAACAGACAATATATGTAAATGAATTTTGTTTTGAAGTGATTGACTTGTTACTTTTTCTTACAATGGGATTGGTAGGCATCCACATGTAGAATATATTAAACATTAAATTGAACAAAAAGGACTTACTAACATGTACTTCAATCATGGCATTTAGCCATACTTTTGCCAAAAAATGTATTTTCTCAATAAATTATACGATAATGGGATGATGAGAATGAGAATGGAAAAAAAATTGAGTTGGAAGATCAGTAAATTTTATGTGGTTTAAAAATAATTATGATGTACAAAACAAACACAAAATACTGCATACTACATACCTGAAATATGACACTTCCTTGTTTTACTCCAGTGAGCAGATTGTATCAAGTAAACAAATTAAGAAATTACACAAGCAGCACTGCCTCCTTCCTCAACACGCGGAGCAATATCACTCTCAGTGCCCATGAAGCCCACCTCAGAAGTTTGACACAAAACCTCCTCTGGAAGAGTCTCATCTACTGCTAAGGTTTGGCATGGTAGTAAGGACATTCTTGGTAGACTTGAATTGGGCATAGGTTGCTTATGTTGTTGCTGAGTCAACTGTTGTGGTTGTTGAACTGGCTGTTGGCTTTGTAACTGCTGTTGCTGTTTTAATGACTGGTACTGCTGGCTTTGTTGCTGATGAGAAAGTGGTGTTGCTGAAGTTTGCATAGATCTGAGAGAAGCCTCCCGATTTGGTGAAGGCTCTGACTCACGGTTAGTTGAAGGAGGCCGTGAGGAAGGGGGACTGGGTGTCCTAGATATCTCTCTTGCACTGGTTAGCTTCTCCAGTACTTTAACTTGACCCATTATGGCTCCAAGAAAATTCTGATAGCCCAAGCTGAAGAAAGAATTTTTTAAGGAATTATTACGATGGTCATTACTATTTTTATCTATTTGCTTATCAATGGACGTGGGCAAGGAGGAGGAAAGGGGTGAAGGATAGTAATAATAAACCAACATACTTCAAGGAAAAAGTAGAGTACACTTGGACACATCTAATAATAATTTTAGTTGAACAGAACTGACTAGATGATTTCATTTTTAAATAACTGCTTAACAGTTTTCCTTCAATTACTACCCTAAGGAAAATCCCAGGAAGTAGCACTGGAAAAAAGAAATTGACTGTCATTAAATTATTACTAATATCACAATAACTATTAAACACACTCTTAATCATGCACTTCAGGCAGATTTTATTTTTCATCTAACCAGATGTATCCCACCAAGGCAGGATACCTAAAAAGAAAAATGAAAGTTTTTCTTTTTAAATTTAATAATTTATACAGGAGAAGGGGTTACTAGCCCCTTGCCAGGAGCAAGGGGCTAGTAACCCTATGTGCCTCTTACAACACGCATTGCTTATGGAAATAAACAACAAGAACTATTAAGAAAATAAAAGAAAACCCAGATAAGTGAGTAAATAAATAAATAAATATTTTTTTTTCAACAAACTGGCCATATCCCACCAAGGCAGGGTGGCCCAAAAAGAAAAACAAAAGTTTCTCTATTTAAATTTAGTAATTTATACAAGAGAAGGGGTTACTAGCCCCTTGCCCCCAGCATGTTAGCCGCCTCTTACAACACGCATAGCTTATGGAGGAAGAATTCTTTTCCACTTCCACAAGGAGATAAAAATAAAGAACAAGAACTATTAAGAAAATAAAAGAAAAACCAGATAAGTGAGTAAATAAATAAATATATATACGTGTAAAGGTAGAAAGTTGAAAGTGAACATAGAAAAGAGTAAGGTGATGAGGGTATCAAATGATTTAGATAAAGAAAAATTGGATATCAAATTGGGGAGGAGGAGTATGGAAGAAGCGAATGTTTTCAGATATTTGGGAGTTGAAGTGTCAATGGATGGATTTATGAAGGATGAGGTTAATCATAGAATTGATGAAGGAAAAAAAGCGAGAGGTGCAATGAGGTATATGTGGAGACAAAAAACGTTATCTATGGAGGCAAAGAAGGGAATGTACGAAAGTATATGGGTGTGAAGCATGGGTTGTAAATGCTGCAATGAGGAGGCGGTTGGAGGCAGGGGAGATGTCCTGTCTAAGGGCAATGTGTGGTGTAAATATTATGCAGAAAATTCGGAGTGTGGAAATTAGGAGAAGGTGTGGAGTTAATAAAAGTATTAGTCAGAGGGCTCAAGAGGGTTTGTTGAGGTGGTTTGGTCATTTAGAGAGAATGGATCAAAGTACAATGACATGGAGAGCATATAAATCTGTAGGGGGAGGGAGGCGGGGTAGGGGTCGTCCTCGAAAAGGTTGGAGGGAGGGGGTAAAGGAGGTATTGTGGGCGAGGGGTTTGGACTTCCAGCAAGCGTGCACGAGCATGTTAGATAGGAGTGAATGGAGGCAAATGGTATTTGGGAGACGATCTGTTGGAGTGTGAGCAGGGTAATATTTAGTGAAGGGATTCAGGGAAACCGGTTATTTTATATAACCGGACTTGAGTCCTGGAAATGGGAAGTACAATGCCTGCACTCTAAAGGAGGGGTTTGGGATACTGGCAGTTTGGAGAGATATGTTGTGTGTTTTTATACATATAGATTTCTAAACTGTTGTATTCCGGGCACCTCTGCAAAAACAGTGATTATGTGTGAGTGAGGTGAAAGTGTCGAATGATGATGAAAGTTTTTTCTTTTTGGGGATTTTCTTTCTCTTTGGGTCACCCTGCCTCGGTGGGAGACGGCCGACTTGTTGAGAGAAAAAAAAAACTGGTAAGAAAATAAAAGAAAACCCAGAGGAGTGTGTATATATACACACATACATGTACACGTTTATTTATACACACTCATCTGAGTTTTCTTTGATTTTATCTTAATAGTTCTTGGTCTTATTACTTTTCCTTTTATATCCATGGGGAAGTGGAATAAGAATCTTTCCTCCGTAAGCCATCGTGTTGTAAAAGTCAACTAAAATGCCGGGAACAATGGGCTAGTAACCCCTTTTTCCTGTAAAGATTATTAAAAAGAATAAGAAGAAGAAAATTGTCAAAGTGGGAAGTCTGAATGTGCGTGGATGTTGTGCAAATGATAAGAAAGAGATGATTGTGGATGTTATGAATGAGAAGAAGCTGGATGTCCTGGCTTTAAGTGAAACGAAGCTGAAAGGGGTGGGAGAGTTTCAATGGAGAGGAATAAATGGGATTAGGTCAGGGGTTTCAAATAGAGTTAGAGCTAAAGAAGGAGTAGCAATAATGTTGAAGGATAAGCTATGGCAGGAAAAGAGGGACTATAAATGTATTAATTCAAGGATTATATGGAGTAAAATAAAGATTGGATGTGAAAAGTGGATTATAGTAAGCGTGTATGCACCTGGAGAAGAAAGAAGTGTAGAGGAGAAAGAGAGATTTTGGGAAATGTTGAGTGAATGCATGGGGAGTTTTGAATCAAGTGTGAGAGTAATGGTGGTTGGGGATTTCAATGCTAAAGTGGGTAAAAATGTTATGGAGGGAGTAGTAGGTAAATTTGGGGTGCCAGGGGTAAATGTAAATGGGGAGCCTTTAATTGAGCTGTGTAGAAAGAGATTTGGTAATAAGTAATACATATTTTATGAAAAAGAGGATAAATAAATATACAAGGTATGATGTAGCACGTAATGAAAGTAGTTTGTTAGATTATGTATTGGTGGATAAAAGGTTGATGGGTAGGCTCCAGGATGTACATGTTTATACAGGGGCAACTGATATAACGGATCATTATTTAGTTGTAGCTACAGTTAGAGTAAGAGGTAGATGGGAAAAGAGGAAGGTGGCAACAACAAGTAAGAGGGAGGTGAAAGTGTATAAACTAAGGGAGGAGGAAGTTCGAGGGAGATATAAGCGACTGTTGGCAGAAAGGTGGGCTAGTGCAAAGATGAGTAGTGGGGGGGTTGAAGAGGGTTGGAATAGTTTTAAAAATGCAGTATTAGAATGTGGGGCAGAAGTTTGTGGTTATAGGAGGGTGGGGGCAGGTGGAAAGAGGAGTGATTGGTGGAATGATGAAGTAAAGGGTGTGATAAAAGAGAAAAAGTTAGCTTATGAGAGGTTTTTACAAAGCAGAAGTGTTATAAGGAAAGTAGAGTACATGGACAGTAAAAGAAAGGTGAAGAGAGTGGTGAGAGAGTGCAAAGGGAGAGCAGATGATAGAGTGGGAGAGGCATTGTCAAGAAATTTTAATGAAAATAAGAAAAAATTTTGGAGTGAGTTAAACAAGTTAAGAAAGCCTAGGGAAAGTATGGATTTGTCAGTTAAAAATAGAGTAGGGGAGTTAGTAGATGGGGAGAGGGAGGTATTAGGTAGATGGCGAGAATATTTTGAGGAACTTTTAAATGTTGAGGAAGAAAGGGAGGTGGTAATTTCATGCACTGGTCAGGGAGGTATACCATCTTTTAGGAGTGAAGAAGAGCAGAATGTAAGTGTGGGGGAGGTACGTGAGGCATTACGTAAAATGAAAGGGGGTAAAGCAGCTGGAACTGATGGGATCATGACAGAAATGTTAAAAGCAGGGGGGATATAGTGTTGGAGTGGTTGGTACTTTTGTTTAATAAATGTATGAAAGAGGGGAAGGTACCTAGGGATTGGCAGAGAGCATGTATAGTCCCTTTATATAAAGGGAAAGGGGACAAAAGAGATTGTAAAAATTATAGAGGAATAAGTTTATTGAGTATACCAGGAAAAGTGTATGGTAGGGTTTTAATTGAAAGAATTAGAGGTAAGACAGAATGTAGGATTGCGGATGAGCAAGGAGGTTTCAGAGTGGGTAGGGGATGTGTAGATCAAGTGTTTACATTGAAGCATATATGTGAACAGTATTAGATAAAGGTAGGGAAGTTTTTATTGCATTTATGGATTTAGAAAAGGCATATGATAGAGTGGATAGGGGAGCAATGTGGCAGATGTTGCAAGTATATGGAATAGGTGGTAAGTTACTAAATGCTGTAAAGAGTTTTTATGAGGATAGTGAGGCTCAGGTTAGGGTGTGTAGAAGAGGGAGACTACTTCCCGGTAAAAGTAGGTCTTAGACAGGGATGTGTAATGTCACCATGGTTGTTTAATATATTTATAGATGGGGTTGTAAAAGAAGTAAATGCTAGGGTGTTCGGGAGAGGGGTGGGATTAAATTATGGGGAATCAAATTCAAAATGGGAATTAACACAGTTACTTTTTGCTGATGATACTGTGCTTATGGGAGATTCTAAAGAAAAATTGCAAAAGTTAGTGGATGAGTTTGGGAATGTGTGTAAAGGTAGAACGTTGAAAGTGAAAATAGAAAAGAGTAAGGTGATGAGGGTATCAAATGATTTAGATAAAGAAAAATTGGATATCAAATTGGGGAGGAGGAGTATGGAAGAAGTAAATGTTTTCAGATACTTGGGAGTTGACGTGTCGGCGGATGGATTTATGAAGGATGAGGTTAATCATAGAATTGATGAGGGAAAAAAGGTGAGTGGTGCATTGAGGTATATGTGGAGTCAAAAAATGTTATCTATGGAGGCAAAGAAGGGAATGTATGAAAGTATAGTAGTACCAACACTCTTATATGGGTGTGAAGCTCGGGTGGTAAATGCAGCAGTGAGGAGACGGTTGGAGGCAGTGGAGATGTCCTGTCTAAGGGCAATGTGTGGTGTAAATATTATGCAGAAAATTCGGAGTGTGGAAATTAGGAAAAGGTGTGGAGTTAATAAAAGTATTAGTCAGAGGGCAGAAGAGGGGTTGTTGAGGTGGTTTGGTCATTTAGAGAGAATGGATCAAAGTAGAATGACATGGAAAGCATATAAATCTATAGGGGAAGGAAGGCAAGGTAGGGGTCGTCCTCGAAAGGGTTGGAGAGAGGGGGTAAAGGAGGTTTTGTGGGTAAGGGGCTTGGACTTCCAGCAAGCGTGCGTGAGCGTGTTAGATAGGAGTGAATGGAGACGAATGGTACTTGGGACCTGATGATCTGTTGGAGTGTGAGCAGGGTAATATTTAGTGAAGGGATTCAGGGAAACCGGTTATTTTCATATAGTCGGACTTGAGTCCTGGAAATGGGAAGTACAATGCCTGCACTTTAAAAGGAGGGGTTTGGGATATTGGCAGTTTGGAGGGATATGTTGTGTATCTTTATACGTATATGCTTCTAAGCTGTTGTATTCTGAGCTCCTCTGCAAAAACAGTGATTATGTGTGAGTGTGGTGAAAGTGTTGAATGATGAAGAAAGCATTTTCTTTTTGGGGATTTTCTTTCTTTTTTGGGTCACCCTGCCTCGGTGGGAGACGGCCAACTGTAGAAAAAAAAAAACATGCATATGTAGTGTGACATAAGTGTAAGTAGAAGTAACAAGACATACCTGAAATCTTGCATGTTTATGAGACAGAAAAAAAAGATACCAGCAATCCTACCATCATGTAAAGCAATTACAAGCTTTTGTTTTACACTCACTTGGCAGGATGGTAGTACCTCCCTGGGCAGTTGCTGTCTACCAACCTACTACCTACCAAAGCAGCATGGGTTCAAGTCCTTGGCTAGTCACAGTGTTGTTACTGATCAATACCACTTGTTTGTGGGCACAATAATATAAAATACTGCTCGTTGTACTAGTACACCAAACAGGGACTAGAATGAAATTAGCCTAGAGTCATCCACACCACCATATGTCCTTGGGTAGAGAGTACAACATTCATAAATAACACAAAAGGCACAATACCGTGATTGAAACGATACACAAAACCCGCACATAGAAGAGAGGAGCTTACGACGACGTTTCAGTGCGAGTTGGACCATTTACAAAGTCACATTAACGAGAATTGGGGCAGGGCGGGTATATATAAGGCGGAGGAAAAAGAATAAGAAGAAGAGGAGGAGGAGGAGGAGGAGGAGGAGGAGGAGGAGGAGGAGGCGGAGGAGGCGGCGGCAGAGGCGGCGGAGGAGGCAGCGGCGGCAGTAGAACATCATTCAGTTCTGCTGGATGCGCTACTCTTAAGGATTGTGTGGTCCTGTGGATTAAGGCGTCATGAGCTTTTGCCCACAATGAGGCACGCCAGTGTTGTTACTGATCAATACCACTTGTTCATGGGCACAATAATACATGTATACATTTTTTTTTTAACAAGTTGGCCGTCTCCCACCATGGCAGGGTGACCCAAAAAGAAAGAAAATCCCCAAAAAGAAAATACTTTCATCATTCAACACTTTCACCTCACTCACACATAATCACTATTTTTGCAGAGGTGCTCAGAATACAACAGTTTAGAAGCATATACGTATAAAGATACACAACATATTCCTCCAAACTGCCAATATCCCAAACCCCTCCTTTAAAGTGCAGGCATTGTACTTCCCATTTCCAGGACTCATGTCCCTTCACTAAATATTACCCTGCTCACACTCCAACAGCTTGTCAGGTCCCAAATACCATTTGTCTCCATTCACTCCTATTTAACACACTCATGTATGTTTGCTGGAAGTCCAAGCCCCTCGCCCACAAAACCCTCCTTTACCCCCTCCCTCCAACATTTTTGAGGACGACCCCTACCCCGCTTTCCTTTCCCTACAGATTTATACACTCTCCATGTCATTCTACTTTGATCCATTCTCTCTAAATGACCAAACCACCTCAACAACCCCTCTTCAGCCCTCTGACTAATACCTTTATTAACTCCTTACCTTCTCATAATTTCCACACTCTGAATTCTCTGCATAATATTTACACCACACATTGCCCTTAGACAGGACATCTCCACTGCCTCCAACCGCCTCCTTGCTGCAGCATTTACATGTCGGCTGTCTCCCACTGAGGCCAGGTGTCCCAAAAAAGAAATAAACCCTTTCACCTTCATTCAACACTTTTACCATCATTCACACATAATCACTGTCTTTGCAAAGGTGCCAAGATATGATAGTTTGGATGTCACTCCATACAGCCAATATCCAAAACCCCTCCTTTAACCCTTTCAGGGTCCAGAGGCTAAATTTCGAAGTGCGCACCAGTGTCCAAGAATTTTCAAAAAATAATTTTGTTATTTTTTCTTATGAAATGGTAGAGAATCTTTTTCTGGAGGTAATAAAACAAAAAGTATGAAATTTGATGGAAAATTGACAAAATTATGCTCTTGCAAATTTTGATGTGTCAGTGATATTTATGCATCAGCAATTTTGCCGACTTTGACTCCCATTTTAGGCCAATTACCTTATTCCAGTTGATCAAATTATTAGCTATTTCACTAGTATTACTTCTATTCTATTGACTGAGCACAAGAAATTGCCAACTCAGCTGTATCAACTACAAAATAAAGTGATCAGAAATTGGTAATTTGGCCAATTTAGTGCAAAGTTCAAAATGTTCCATTTTAAAATAGGATCCAGAATAAACAATGCTGGCATTTGTGGCACTAAACTAACATTTCCTCTGTTCATTAATTATGTTTTCAGGATTTACAAATGAATTCCATTTTTATTTTTAATTCACATAATGAATTTTTATTCAAACCAAAAAATAGAAGATTTCCTGTCATGCAATATTGTAATAATTGTATAAATAATATCAGCACATTTGTGAATGTATATTAGACCCACCAGCTGGCATGTATTACACGTGTGAGATCATTTGTTTACTCTTAAACTTTGGCAAAAATTTAACATTTCCGCTACTTTGAGCTCAGTTTCAAGCCATTTCAATACTAAAACCAATCAAAATTATCTCTATTTCTGTAATATACCTTCCATTCTATCAAATGAGACCAAGAAATCGCAAATACATCTATAAAAAACATATGAAAAAACATGGCAAACTTGCTGTTTTAATCGAAAATTACGGTCTCAGTTTTTTCTCTCATTATGCACTGTGTGCTGCAGGATTTGTTTTATGTGGTCCACACATACCACATAGATGTATTCTCTCATATCTAGGCCCAAATTTACCGCTCACAGCTTATCAGAGTGAGCTGAGCTCATGGCGTAGATCTACGGTGTGGACTCTCAACGTAAAGCCGTAGTTGTGTATAGACAAATGAAAGAACCATCATAAGAAAGAGAGTTGATCTGAAGACAGTGCATCCACCACATGGAAATTTATGTTTATTAGTGAAGTGGAACCCTTGAACCAAATTTGATACTAACTTTGGGGGAAAAAGAAATTTTAAATTTTACTAGGCAATTAAATAAGTGATCATTTTTATTACTGTTAACGGCATTTCAATATCAAAGAAAAATTAGAAAAAAATTTAGTAAACAATAGTGACAAATAAGAAATTGAGTAATTACATATTACACACCATTCAGTATTTGTAAAATGTAAGAGATCTTGTAAACCTGTAGTGAGTCGAATTATAACTTGAGCAGAGATATCAGAGGCCCGTGCCAAGGTCACCACTCGCAATACTGCTAGGGCGTCTCTTAATACCACAGCAACAACAACACTCCACTCAAGGCATCCTGCCTCCAAAAGTACCTGTGGAAAATGTAAAAAAAAAAAAAAATTAAACTGTACAGCAACTGAGATTATGAGTGGAATGAAAATCTGTTCTCACAGAAAGGTTTTTCTACGCCGACTTTATATTCATATGTGATTCTTTTTTTTAACTCACTGGCCATCTCCCATCGAGGGAAGGGTGAATTGAAAAAGAAACACTTTCTCCATCATTCACACTATCACTGTCTTGCCAGAGACACGTAGATACAATAGTTCAGATGTCCCTCCAAACAGTAAATATCCCAAACTCCTCCTTTAGAGTGCAGGCATTGTACTTCTCACCTCCAGGATTCAAGTCCAGCTAACCAGTCTCCCTAAAAGGCTTCACAAAATGTTACCCTGCTCACACTCCAACAGCTCATCAGGTCCCAAAAGCCATCTGCCTCCACTCACTCTTATCTAACACACTCACCACACCTGTTGGATGTCCAAGCCCCTCGCCTACAAAATTTCCTGTATCCCCTCCCTCTAACCTTTCCTAGAATGACCCTTTACCCTTCCTTTCCTCTAGTACTGATTTATACACCCTCCAAGTCATCCTATTTTGCTCCATCTTCTCTAACTGTCGAAACCACTGCAATAACTCCTCCTCAGCCCACTGAATGATATTTTTGGTAACCTTGTACCTACTTCTAATCTCCATACTATGAATTCTCTGTGCTTTTGGGAGATTCTGAAGAAAAGCTGCAGAGGATTGGTGAATGAGTTTGGAAGGGTATGTAAGAAAAAAAGGAAATTAAAAGTGAATGTATGAAAGAATAAGGTGATGAGGATAACAAAAAATTTAGGTAAAAATTTAGGTAATGAAAGACTGGATATCAGATTGGAGGGAGAGAATATGGAGGAAGTGAATGTATTCAGAAATCTGGGAGTGGATTTGTCAGCCGATGGGTCTATGAAAGACGAGGTGAATCACAGAATTGATGACGGAGAAAAAGGCGAGTGGAGCACTGAGGAGTCTGTGGAGACAGAGAACATTATCCATGAAAGCAAAGAGTGGAATGCATGACAGTATAGTGGTACCAATGCTCTTATATGGGTGTGAAGCATGGGTAATGAATGTTGCAACAAGGAGAAGGCTTGAGGCAGTTTAGATGTGTATGAGGGTAATGTGCAGTGAATATAATGCAGAGAATCTGTAGCTTGGAGATTAGAAGAAGGTGCAGGGGTTTCTAAAAGTATTATCCAGAGGAGAAGAGGAAGGATTGTTGAGGTGGTTCAGATATTCAGAGAGGATGAAACATAGCAGAATGACTTGGAGGGTATATATATGTACATGTATATATATCTGTAGGTAGTAGGTTGGTAGACAGCAACCGCCCAGGGAGGTACTACCGTCCTGCCAAGTGAGTGTAAAACGAAAGCCTGTAATTGTTTTACATGATGGTAGGATTGCTGGTGTCTTTTGTCTGTCTCATAAATCTGCAAGATTACAGGTAAGTCTTGCTATTTCTACTTACACTTAGGTCACACTACACATACATGTACAAGCATATATATACACACCCCTCTGGGTTTTCTTCTATTTTCTTTCTAATTCTTGTTCTTGTTTATTTCCTCTTATCTCCATGGGGAAGTGGAACAGAATTCTTCCTCTGTAAGCCATGCGTGTCGTAAGAGGCGACTAAAATGCCGGGAGCAAGGGGCTAGTAACTCCTGTATATATTACTAAATTTAAAAGGAGAAACTTCAGTTTTTTCTTTTGGGCCACCCCACCTCAGTGGGATACGGCTGGTACGTTGAAAGAAGAAGAAGTATATATATCTGTAGTGGAAGGAAGATAGAGTAGGGGTCATCCTAGGAATGGCTGGAGGGAGGGGGTAAAAGTTTTGTGTGTGAGAGGCTTGAACTTCCAGCAAGCATGTGTGAGCAAGTTAGATAGGAATGAGTGGAGAAAAACAGTTTTCATGACTCAATGTGCTGTTGGGGTGTGAGCAAAATAACATTTATGAAAGGATTCAGGAAAGTCAGATAGTCGGACTTGAGTCCTGGAGGTGGGAAGTACAGTGCCAGTGCTCTGAAGGAAGGGTGTTGATATGTTGCAAAGTTTTAACTGTAGTGTAGGAACATCTCTGGCAAGGCAGCGATGGAGTGAATGATGATGAAAATGTTTCTTCTTTTTTGGGTCACCCTGCCTTGGTGGGGAAACGGCTGATGTATTAATAAAAAAATATTAAAATACAATATTCACATCACACATGGCCCTTAGACGTGGTATTGCCACTGCCACCAGCCTTCGTCTAACTGCAACATTTAACCCCTTGACTGTCGCAACCTCAAATCCTGAAGTGTCTCCTGGTGTCGCAAAATTTAACCCGTAAACGGTCCAAGCAGATCTACGTTCACATGTGTAGTGCTACAAAAGTAGATCTACGTTTTTTTTACATATTTTCAAATATAACAAAAAAAAAGTAGATCAAAGTTTTTTTACACATTTTCAAATGTAAAAAAACAAAAAGAAGATCTACTTTTTTTACATACATGTACTTTCAAATGTTGAAAAAACGTATATATACGTTTGGACCATTTACGGGTTAAAAAAAAAAAATTATTTTTTCTTAAGAAATGATCGAGAATCTTTTCCCGATTGTAATGACACCAAAAGAACAAAATTTGATGGAAAACTGACGGAATTACGCTCTCACGATGTTAATGACCTCGGCGATATTTACGAATCGGCAATTTCGCCCACTTTGAGCTTTATTTTCAGCTAATTCTGTTGTTCCAGTTGACCAAACTCATAGCTATTTCTTTAGAACTCCATTTTTTCTATCAATTGAGTACAAGAAACTGCCCATTTACCGATTTCAACTACCCAATAACATGATCAGAAATTTGCAATTTGGCCAATTTCACGAAAATTAAAAAATATGACAATTTCAAAATAGGGTCCAGAATGAACAATGCAGACATTCCTGGCTCTAAAATAACATTTTCTTTGTTCATCATTCACGTCACCAGGCCCCTCTGATATTACTCTTGCTTTCTATTTTGAATTTTTATTCAAACAAAAAATAGAAGATTTACTGTTATGCAGACTACTGCAATATTGTAATAATTGTTTAAATAATGTCAACCCATTCATGACTGCATATTAGAATGGCTACTTGGACATTTATTGGAAAATGACATCATTTGTTTACTTTTGAGCATCGGCAAAAATCAAACATTTCCCCTAATCGAGCTCCATTTCAAGGTTCTTTTCATAGTAAAATCAATCAGAATCACCTCTATTTCTATAATAAGTTTTCCATTCTATCAAAAGAGACCAAGAAAACGAGAATACAACCATAAATACTATACAAAAAATAGACCACAAAGTCGGCATTTTAATTAAAAAAAAAGTCAGTTTTTTTTTCTCATTTTGCACTGCATGCTGCAGAATTTTTTTTAATATGGTGCACACTGACCACGCAGACCCATTCTCTCACATGTGGGCCTACCAGTTTTCTCCTGCTTGATTTGAAGCCGCTAAAATTTATGAGTACAGTGGTCCCTCAATTATCATCCTTAATCCGTTCCTGGAAGTGGGACTATTATCGAAATAGACGATTTTTGAATCAATTTTCCCCATAAGAAATGATGTAAATACAATTAATCCATTCCTGACACCCAGAAGTATTAAAACAAAAAAATTTTTTACATGAAATATAGATGTAGTACAAACAATACAATGGGACATGATGAATGAAACATTAACAACATAACACTTACCTTTATTGGCGATTCTTCTTAGTGTATGGAAGACTGGAGGAGGAGAGAGATTGAATTACTGTTTGGAAGAGGAATCCCCTTCCATCACCTCAGGTACCAAGTGCTTTTCTGGGGTTACTTCTCTTCTCTGTTTCTTAATGCCACTAGGACCAGCTTGAGAGTCACTGGAGTCCTGTCTCGCAAAAAAACTGTCCAGAGAGCTCTGTTTCTGGCGTCTCTTTAAAACTTCCCTAAAATGGGCCAAGACTCTGTCACTGTACAAGATGCCAATATGGCTTGCAACATCCTTCTCAGGGTGACGTTTCTCCATAAATCTTTCCCTCCTACCCCACATTTCAAAAATCTCCTTAATTTCTGAAGAAGGCACCTTCTTCCATCTCTCTTCCTCCTCCTCTGCAGCAAGATTGTGAGCTGCGATCTGTTGCTGTTCCTGCTGAAGCTCTTGCAGCTCCTCAGTGGTTAGCTCTTCGTTGTGGTCCTCCACCAACTCTTCTACATCCTCCAAACTTACATCCAACCCCATGGAACTCCCCAGTGCCACAATAGAGTTCACAACTGACAGAGGCTCATCAGGGGCTGCCTCAAACCCTTCAAAATCCCTCCTGTGGACACAATCTGGCCACAAGTTTCTCCAAGCAGAGTTCGAAGTCCTGGTAGTCACTCCCTCCCAAGCCTTACCTATAAGGCTTATGCAATGGAGAATACTGAAGTGTTCTTTCCAAAAATCTCTTAGGGTCACATTAAAGCACCTTTCGAACATTGCTGTGGTGTAGAGTTTGAAATGACCTGCTGGTCCATGGGCTGGAGGACAGGAGTGGTATTCGGGGGCAAGAACTTTACTGTGATGAACCCAAACTCTTTCAGAATTAGGTCATCCAAGTTTGGAGGATGAGCAGGTGCATTGTCCATTAGTAGGAGGCACTTGAGATCCATTTTCTTTTCCAGGAGGTAATGCTTCACACAAGGGACAAACACTTCATCGAATCACTCGACAAAAATTTCCCTCGTGACCCATGACTTATTATTGGATCTCCAAAACACACACAATTTACTCTTCATAACATTGTTTTTCTTGAACACTCTGGGATTTTCAGAATGGTCCGAACTGGCAGCCTCACCATGCCTTATCACACTGTGTATGCCAGTACGCTTAAATCTCTCAAACCAGCCTTTGCTGGCCTTATATTCACTCACATCACCACTAGTTGCAGGCAATTTCTTTACCAAATTGTTATGCAACTGCCTAGCCTTTTCACAAACAATCGACGTCATAAGACTATCTCCTGCTAATTGTTTCTCGTTTATCCACACCAATAATAACTTCTCAACATCTTCAAGTATTGGTGATCTCATTTTTGCCAGCATATTTACCCCCTTTGCAACAACAGCTTCTTTGATTTCCTTTTTCTTGGCTATGATGGAAGATATGGTTGTACGGGATTTGTTATACATCCTGGCCGGTTCGCCCACACGTACGCCACTTTCATATTGTTCAATGATGCTTTTCTTAAATTCAATCATATTTCTCACCATCTTTACCAAAGGCTTGGCACTAGGAGCTTTCTTTGGAGCCATGGTAGCTTATTTAGCACTTGCAAGCACTAAAATGAATGGAATATTACGAAATATTTCGTATGAACATGTGAGGGGACCGTCGCTCACTGGTAAACAATGGCACACTGGCTGGGAAGGGAGGCTGAGGTGCTCAGAGCCATGAGTATGTGTCCAGGACGAAAGACGATTAGTGAGTTAACGGACCATTTGCGAACCAATGTTTAGATGAAATAACGCGACTATTTCCGAAATGGACGATTTTCAGGCCGGACGATTATTGAGGGACCACTGTATATATACATCAAAAACGGTGGCTCGTAAGACGTATATATACAACCAAAACAGTCAAAGGGTTAAAATCCATGCTTCACAATGATAATGTCAAGATTTTTACAAAAGAACTCGAATATTTCCTATTTTTGCAAATTAGTTTCATGCATTTATAGTGGAGCTTACATAAGTTTCTCAAAACTACACTAATGAGAGCACCATTGTTGCTGTAGACTCATCAACACACCAATTGAGATAAGTGAAATATTTTTTTTATTTTGTTTTGCAACTAAATTAATTAAAATTTGGATAATAGCCAGCTTCATTCCCTCACTGAATTGCCCTTTCTAACTTGTCTGCTCATTCTCTTGCCAAACTTTTTGCTCTTTCATTTACCTTTTGCTTTGCTTTCTTGCCTTATCTCTTGTTTACTCTTGCCCTCACCCATTTGCCTGCCCTCTTGCTAAATCACACACTCACCTATTCTCCCTTTCAACCTTAAAACTAAAAGCAAATTTTGACAAGTGATCCAATTAAATATTTTCTACTCAAAATAATTTCTGAAGTAGGGGGTCTTGTTATTCTATCTCTAATGCAGTTAATTACTATCTATGCACCTTCACATTTTTGTCATAAAACATAATTCTCATTAACAGCAGACGTTTGGTGTACAAATGAAAATAGCATAACGAACGAGACTGATGTAAATTGACCACTGTAACTGTTTTGTATAATATAGAAAAATTTCCTCCAAGAATATAAACAAATGTATCTAAATGAAAAACAAAGAAAAAAAAAAAGACACTTTCCCAAAGACTGTCAACAACATGCCTGCAATAAATATCTGAGCTGAACCTCAGCATGAGGGGGTGGTCTTGGAGTGGCTTGTGGAGGAGGATCAGGGGGCCTAGACAGCAGATCACGAGTTGGGTCACTGCTCTCAGGGCTCCAGTCTCCACATATACTAGATGCGTCATCTCCATATACGGTTCCTTCTTCGCTCATGATACTTACTGTATCACCTGCAAAGTGTAAATAATACATGAAATGTAAAAAAAAAATTGACCATCAGATTTACATATAAAACAAAAACAAAATTATTTACCTGAAAAATTATAGTAAATTAAATTAAACTTCAGCAAGATTGAAATTGGAATTTAATTTAGAAACATACTCCTAATAAAATCACACAGCAATTACAACTAAATGCAGTATTGTATATATACTCTTATGCTTCTGATGGTAGTCTCCATATGCATTTAGTGAGAAAATTAGTTTTACAAAAGGAACAGACAAAACAAAGGTCATTCCTACATCATGCATAAGATATGTCTCATCTGCCAAAATTCCACATTATATTTATCAAATAGATGCCTGGCAACAATGTTCATCTTTTTAGCATGATACAATGTTAACCTCAAGGTTGAGGTTGTGAGCCTTCACTACTGAGTAAAATGTAAACTTCTGGTCATGTTGGATGATGCTAATACAAGTTTCTCTAGCACTTGCACAAGCTGACAGTAAAGCTACTGAATTTCCAGCTTATTCTTTGATTGCATAAATGTAAGTGCTATTTGCAATGTATGATTAAGCACTACTATTACTTATACATGTATATCTGGCATGCAATATTTAACTACAGTCTCTCCTCACTTAGCGATGTACTCGTTTATCGACAACTTGGACTTACAACAGGCTCTCTGATCAGTATTCATACCTAAATAATGTATATTAGAGCTGATTTGCTCTGTTCTGTTTATTACAATATACAATAAACTGCTGTATAAACATTTAAAAATATACCAGAAATGTTATAAATAGTGCAAGAGTGACATTAAAATAATATCAAAGATGGATGACACAAACCCACTATCATTATAGCATGCTCTACACTTAGTGACGAATTCATTTACCGACGTGGTCTTAGGAACGGAACTCTGTTGTTAAGTGAGCAGAGGCTGTATTTATTTGTAATGACACTGGCTGTCTCCCACTAATCCACATAAATTACAATGTATGAATTGAAATTCAGCCACATTTCCAGGTTACAATCTATTAAAATCAATATATATTTACATTACTTGTTAAATGTAAGATTAAGATAAAATTAAAATACTAGAATCAATGAAAGTTAAAAATATTCAATATTTTTAAGAGTGCTCACCACCAGATCTAAACAATGTGAAATACTATTACAATATATACTGTACTCTATTAAGGATTTATAGCACACACTAACCAGCTCTAGGAGTCTGCGGCAATAAAAGAGCTTGACGAGGCACCATCTCAGAGAGAGAATACGAAGTAGATGGAGAGTGTGGGCCATGCTGAGGAGTAACTGTATGAGTGTCTCCTGTTGCCTGACTTAGATAACCACTATCACCAATCTCACCCGTACCAACAGAAGCAACCTGTTAGAATTTATACTAATGAACTTCAGGTTTTTAGTGTTTTTTCTGGGTCATCAGAACATTAAAAATATAACAAAAAAAGGCACAATACCGTGACTGGAACCAAGTTGGACCGAAACGTTGTCATAAGCTCCTCTCTTCAATGTGCAGGTTATTTGTGTATTAAAAGTATATTATAATAACACTATTAGTGATCAACAAATGCAAGTACCAAGCCCTGTGTCTGGCAAGCATGAGAATCAACATGTACTGGATTTGAATACTTTCCAAATCTTTGGCCTCAAAGCATTTTATAATTTTTTTCATGCTTTTAGGGGTAGACCCCCATACAACTGCTGCATCCTCAGATTTTACCCTAAAATACTCTAAACAGTTTTCTCAGCATTTTCCTATCCATATATTAGAGGCAAGATAGAGAATAGGATTGCAAATGAGCAAAGAGGTTTTAGAATGGGTAGGGGATGTGTAGATCAAGTATTTACATTGAAGCATATATGTGAACAGTACGTATTTAGATAGAGGTAGGGAAGTTTTCATTGCAGTTATGGATTTAGAAAAGGCATATGATAGAGATGGAGATTATTTCCAGTAAAAGTAGGTCTTAGACAGGGATGTGTAATGTCACCATGGTTGTTTAATATATTTATAGATGGGGTTGTAAAAGAAGTAAATGCTAGGGTGTTGGGGAGACAGCAGATGGGTGTAGAGGAGAGAGAGAGATTTTGGGAGATGTTAAGCGAATGTATAGGAACCTTTGAACCATGTGAGAGTAATTGTGGTAGGGGACCTAAATGCTAAAGTAGCAGAAACATTTAGAGAGGATGTGGTAGGTAAGATTGGGTTGCCAGGTAAAAATGATAATGGGAGCCCCTTGACTGAACTTTGTATAGAAAGAGGTTTAGTTATAGATAATACAAGGCGTAATAACAGTATTTTGTTGGACTACGTATTGGTGGATAAAAGACTGTTGAGTAGACTTCAGGATGTACATATTTATAGAGGGGCCACAGATATATCAGATCACTTTTTAGTTGTAGCTACAGTGAGAGTAAAAGGTAGATAGGATACAAGGAAAATAGAAGCAGCAAGTAAGAGAGAGGTGAAGGTGTATAAACTAAAAGAGGAGGCAGTTAGGATAAGATATAAACAACTATTGGAGGATAGATGGGCTAGTGAGAGTATAGGCAATGGGGTCGAAGCTGTATGGGGTAGGTTCAAGATTGTAGTGTTAGTGTTCAGCAGAAGTTTGTGGTTACATGAAAGCGGGTGCAGGAGGGAAGAAGAGCAATTGGTGGAATAATGATGTAAAAAGAGAAGTAAGTGAGAAAAAGTTAGCATATGAGAGGTTTTTACAAAGTAGAAGTGATGCAAGGAGAGAAGAGTATTTTTTTTTTTTCCCCCAACAAGTCGGTCGTCTCCCACCGAGGCAGGGCGAGGGAAGAGTATATGGAGAGAAAAAGAGAGGTTAAGAGAGTGGTGAAGCAATGTAAAAAGAGAGCAAATGAGAGAGTGGGTGAGGTGTTATCAACAAATTTTGTTGAAAATAAGAAAAAGTTTTGGAGTGAGATTAATAGGTTGAGGAAGCCTAGGGAACAAATGGGTTTGACAGTTAAAAATAGGAGAGGAGATTTATTAAATGGAGAGTTAGAGGTATCGGGAAGAAGGAAGGAATATTTTGAGGAACTGTTAGATGTTGATGAAGATAGGGAAGCTGTGATTTCGTGTATAGGGCAAGGAGGAATAACATCTTGTAAGAGTGAGGAAGAGTCAGTTGTGAGTGTGGGGGAAGTTGGTGAGGCAGTGGGTAGAATGAAACGGGGTAAGGCAGCTGGTATTGATGGGATAAAGATAGAAATGTTAAAAGTAGGTGGGGATATAGTTTTGGAGTGGCTGGTGCTATTATTTAATAAATGCATGAAAGAGGGTAAGGTACCTAGGGATTGGTAGAGAGCGTGCATAGTTCCTCTGAATAAAGGCAAAGGGGACAAAAGTGAGTGAAAAATTATATGGGAATAAGTGTACGGTAGGGTTATTATTGAAAGAATTAGAGGTAAGACAGAATGTAGGACTGCAGATGAGCAAGGAGGTTTTAGAGTGGGTACGGGATGTGTAGATCAAGTGTTTACATTGAAGCATATATGTGAACAGTATTTAGATAAAGGTAGGGAAGTTTTCATTGCATTTATGGATTTAGAAAAGGCATATGATAGAGTGGATAGGGGAGCAATGTGGTAGATGTTGCAAGTATATGGAATAGGTGGTAAGTTACTAAATGCTGTAAAGAGTTTTTATGAGGATAGTGAGGCTCAGGTTAGGGTGTGTAGAAGAGAGGGAGACTACTTCCCAGTAAAAGTAGGTCTTACACAGGGATGTGTAATGTCACCATGGTTGTTTAATATATTTATAGATGAGGTTGTAAAAGAAGTAAATGCTAGGGTGTTTAGGGAAGGGGTGGAATTAAATTATGGGAAATCAAATACAAAATGGGAATTGACACAGTTACTTTTTGCTGATGATACTGAGCTTATGGGAGATTCTAAAGAAAAATTGCAAAGGTTAGTTGATGAGTTTGGGTGTGTGTGTAAAGGTAGAAAGTTGAAAGTGAACACAGAAAAGAGTAAAGTGAAGAGGGTATCAAATGATTTAACCCTTAAAAGGTCCAAAGAGATCGACGTTCAAATTCGTATTGCTACAAAAGTAGATCTACTTTTTTTTACATATTTTCAAATATAACAAAAAAAAAAAATGTAGATAAAAGTTTTTTTTACACATTTTCAAATGTAAAACAAAAAAGAAGATCTACATTTTTTTACATACTTTCAGATGTTGAAAAAACATATATATACATTTGGACCATTTAAGGGTTATATAAAGAAAAATTGGATATCAAATTAGAGAGGGGTAGTATGGAAGAAGTGGATGTTTTCAGATATTTGGGAGTTGACGTGTCAGCAGATTAAGAGTAAGATGGAGAGTAGGATAGCAGATGAACAAGGAGGCTTTAGGAAAGGTATGGGGTGTGTAGACCAAGTGTTTACAGTGAAACATATAGGTGAGCAGTATTTAGATAAGGCTAAAGAGATTTTTGTGGCATTTATGGATTTGGAAAAGGCATATCTTTTTGTTATCCTCATAACCTTACTCTTTCCTATATTCACTTTTAATTTTCTTCTTTTACATACCCTACCAAATTCATCCACCAAACTCTGAAACTTCTCTTCAGAAACTCCCAAGAGCAGTGTCATCAGCAAAGAGCAGCTGTGACAACTCCCACTTTGTGTTTGATTCTTTATCTTTTAACTCCACACCTCTTGCCAAGATCCTCGCATTTACTTCTCTTACAACCCCATCTATAAATATATTGAACAACCACGGTGACATCACACATCCTTGTCTAAGGCCTACTTTTACTGGGAAATAATCTCCCTCTTTCCTACATACTCTAACCTGAGCCTCGCTATCCTCGTAAAAACTCTTCACTGTTTTCAGTAACTTACCTCCTATACCATACACCTGCAACATCTGCCACATTGCCCCCCTATCCACCCTGTCATATAAGAACATAGGAACATAAGAAAGAAGGAACACTGCAGCAGGCCTGTTGGCCCATACTAGGCAGGTCCTTTACAATCCATCCCACTAACAAAACATTTGTCCAACCCAATTTTCAATGCCATCCAAGAAATAAGCTCTGATAACTCTATCCACTTTCATATGCAAGTCCCACTCAAGTCCAACCCCTCTCACTCATGTATTTATCCAACCTATATTTGAAACTACCCAAGGTTTTAGCCTCAATAACTGAACAGTCTACCTAGTTGGGTTATTGAGGCTAAAACCTTGGGTAGTTTCAAATATAGTTTGGAGGTTAGGAAGAGGTGCGGGACTGCCAAAACTGTTGTCCAGAGGGCTGAAGAAGGGTTGATGAGGTGGGTCGGACATGTAGAAAGAATGGAACAAAACAGAATGACTTTGAGAGTGTATAAATCTGTAGAGGAGGGAAGGCGGGGTTGGGGTCGGCCTAGGAAAGGCTGGAGGGAGGGTGTAAAGAAGGTTTTGTGTGCGAGGGGCTTGGACTTCCAGCAAGCATGCATGAGCATATCTGATAGGAGTGAATGGAGACAAATGGTTTTTAATATTTGACGTGTTGTTGGAGTGGGAGCAAAGTAACATTTATGAAGGGATTCAGGGAAACCGGAAGGCTGGACTCGAGTCTTGAAGATGGGAAGTACAGTGTCTGCACTCTGAAGGAGGGGTGTTTATGTTGCAGTTTTATACACTGTAGTGTAAAGCATCCCTCCGGCAAGACAGTGATGGAGTGAATGATGGTGAAAGCTTTTCTTTTTCAGGCCACCCTGCCATGGTGAGAATCGGCTGATGTGTTTAAAAAAAAAAAAAAAAGGGAGTTGACACAGTTACTTTTTGCTGATGATACTGTGCTGTTGGGAGATTCTAAAGAAAAGTTGCAAAGGTTAGTGGACAAGTTTGGGAGGGTGCATAAAGGTAGATAATTGAAAGTGAACTTAGATAAGAGTAAAGTGATGAAGGTATCAAACGATTTAGATAAAGAAAAATTGAATATCACATTGGAGAGAAAGAGTATGGAAGAAAAAAATGTTTTCAGATATTTGAGAGTTTACTTGTTAGCAGATGGGTTTATGAAGGATGAGGTTAACCATAGAATTGATGAAGGAAAAAAGGTGAGTGGTACGTTCAGGTATCTGTGGAGACAAAAAAAAACATTATCCATAGAGGTAAAGAAGGGAATGTACAAAAGTATATTGATACCAACCCTCTTATATTAATGTGAAGTTTGGGTTGTAAATGCTGCAGTGAGGAGGTGACTGGAGGCAGTGGAGATGTCCTGTCAAAGGGCAATGTGTGGTGTAAATATTATGCAGAGAATTTGGAGTGTGGAAACTAGGATGTGTGGAGATACTAAAAGTATTAGTCAGAGGGCTGAAAAGGGATTGTTGAGGCAGTCTGGTCATTTAGAGAGAATGGAACAAAGTAGAATGACTTGGAGAGTGTATAAATCTGTAGGGGAAGGAAGGCGAGGTAGGGGTCGTCCTCGAAAAGGTTGGAGGGAGGGGGTTAAGGAGGTTTTGTGGGTGAAGGGCTTGGACTTCCAGCAAGCATGCATGAGCATGTTAGATAGGAGTGAATGGAGACAAACGGAACCTGACGAGCTGTTGGAGTGTGAGCAGGGTAATATTTTGTGAATGGATTCTGGGAAACCAGTTAGCTGGACTTGAGTCCTGGAAATGGCAAGTACAATGCCTGCACTTTAAAGGAGAGATTTGGGATATTGGCAGTTTGAAGGGACTTCTAAACTGCTGTATCTGAGCGCCTTCACAAAGACAGTGATTATGTAAGAGTGATAGTGAAAGTATTTTTCTTTCTTTTCTGGGTTTTTCTTTTTTTTTGGGTCACCTTGCCTCGGTGGGAAACGGCCGATGTGTTGAAAAAGAAAATCTAAATGCTATTTATATGTGGAAGATTGTTAAAAAAAAAAAAAAAAAAAATTACAGATTGAAAAAGTGCATATTTGTGAATCAAATAAGACTAAAATGAGTGGAATCTGATAAAAAATTATGATTTTGTGGAGTGTTGAATTTGAAAAAAAAAAAAGATCACTCATCAGCAACACCAGCATAAATGCACCAGCAATATTTACATTCTACAATTTAATGATGCCAAATTATGACTGTATTTGAGTTTTTATTGTTCTTAATGTGTACCACTACATACAATAGCTTTGTATGTTACATGTGTTTTAAGGTGTTTTAATATTTCAAACATGCATAGCCTGATATTGCTCCACAAAGACTATGCAGTATAACCTAGGGCAAATAATTATTTTTCTATTAATAAATCACGGTGTTTGATTATTTTGGGTTATCCTGGGAGAAAGCTACATGTGCTCATTGGCTGAATTCCAATGTTAGTATCATGAAACTGTAAAAAATTTGGAATGAATAATGCATCTTCCTGGCAACTCCGCACCCTGTTTGCTGGTAGGGAAGCTGGTGGTGGAACAACAGGTCTTGGTTTCATTATTTACTTATGCTAGTAAGGTAGTATTACCCTATGAAGCAAAGCATGAACCTGCCTGGTCTTAGATCTTTTTTTTTTTTTCAAAAGTTAACACAGGTTGTAGGAGACCCAGTCAGTTAAGCTGAGGTCAAAAATACTAGCAGGTGGTATATCTGAAGGCACAAAAAAACTAATTGTACTAATACACCAGACACAGTCATCACTTGCATATTAGGTACACTGGGCACAGTTAAAAGGTTAAGAAATGATCTGACATTAGAAGCCAAAGTCAATAACCTTCTCTCTTACTTAACAGATAAAACATTATAAGAGTAGTACTTGCCTTTGGCACAGTGATAGAGAGGCCATGCATTCTCTCCTCTACAAGCACTGACCTCTCGCATGGACTTGCTGCAGAATGGAGAGATGACACTGTAGGTAAATAGTTTACATAATTAATTGGTGTTGAATACTTCAATGTTTAGCCCTATGTAGGCACCAACTCAGATCATCCTGGCATAGCCTTATGCAACAGGAGGCTGCTGGTCAGGTTCAAGCTTATTAACATTCATGTGTCAAGTATAAAAACAAAAAAAATTGATAAATCACCAAAAAATTAACTTGATACAGCATCACTGTGTGTTGTACTTCAAAGGTTTTTCATTTCAACTGATATCTCTGAAAATAAATTTCAACATCATAACATATAATTCTGTGTTGAGGTTCCATGAACCACTACTGCAATAGTAGCCTGTCAGTAGACTTATTACACCAGTAACAGACTCTGTGATCACTTTTACCCTGTCAGCTTTCTATTTTTCCTTTTCTGCACAAGTGCACAGGAAAGGGTCTAGTCTAGCAGGCAACCAGAATAATAATAATAATAATAATAATAATAATAATAATAATAATAATAATAATAATCTGAACTGCCATATCTGGGCATCTCTGCAAAGACAGTAATCATGTGTGAATGATGGTGAAAGTTTATCTTTCCTTTTTTGGGTCACCCTGCCTTGGTGGGAGATGACCAAAATGTTGAATAATAATAATAATAATAATAATAATAATAATAATAATAATAATCCTAGGTAGCAGGTTGGTAGACAGCAACCACTCATAAAGGTACAGTGGACCCCCGCATAACGATGGCATCACATAGCGATTATTTCGCATACCGCTTACTTTAATTGCAAAAATTTTGCCTCACATACCGCTTAAAAACCCGCTTACCGATTTTCGTCCGAGACGCGCTCACATGTTCCGCCGGTGGCATTGTTTACCAGCCAGCCTCCGTGGTAACATCCAAGCATACAATCGGAATATTTCGTATTATTACAGTGTTTTCGGTGCTTTTTCTGGAAAATAAGTGACCATGGGCCCCAAGAAAGCTTCTAGTGCCAACCCTACAGCAATAAGGGTGAGAATTACAATAGAGATGAAGAAAAAGATCATTGATAAGTATGAAAGTGGAGTGCATGTCTCCGAGCTGGCCAGGTTGTATAATAAACCCCAATCAACCATCGCTACTATTGGTGGTACAGCTGCTGCTGCTGCTGCACTGTCAGCTGCTGCTGCTGCTGCACTGTCAGCTGCTGCTGCTGCTGTAGCACCGTTGTTGGTGTGGCTTATTGAGAATACCAAGAAACAATTAACCCCAGAGGATTTGCCACCCAGGATAACCCAAAAAAGTCAGTGTCATCGAAGACTGTCTAACTTATTTCCATTGGGGTCCTTAATCTTGTCTCCCAGGATGCAACCCACACAAGTCGACTAACACCCAGGTGAACGGAAAAATGCCTGGAACTAGTGCTCATATTGGTGAATTTAAAGCCAGCAAAGGTTGGTTTGAGAGATTTAAGAATCGTAGTGGCATACACAGTGTGATAAGGCCTGTTCTGGAAGAAAATGCCAAACAGGACCTACAGTACTCAGGAGGAAAAGGCACTCCCAGGACACAGTGTCTCATCAGTCAATGCTGCATCTTCAATAAAGGTAAGTGTCATTTATTCTTCATTTAGTAGACTAGTACATGCACAATATATACTGTGCATGTACTACTCTACTATTGTGCATGTATCCTTCTCTTTGTGTGTGGGAAAATGTATATTTCATGTGGTAAAATTTTTTTTTTCATACTTTTGGGTGTCTTGCACGGATTAATTTGATTTCCATTATTTCTTATGGGGAAAATTCATTCACATAGCGATTATTTCGCACGGATTAAAATCGTTAACCGGGGGTCCACTGTACTACCGTCCTGCCAGTAGTTGAGATGTTTGACTCAGTGTATATAAGCAGTGAAGGTTGACTGTACATTTTCTAGTTCAGCAATCTTGCTTGCCTTGAAGGCTGCTAGTATACAGCAGTATTCCAGCTTGAAGAGAATAAGTGACTTGAAGAATATCATCACTGCCTCAGATGTCCTTGTAGTGAAAGTTCTAGTTATCAAGCCTATAATTTTCTTTGCAGTAGCAATGACTGTGAGATCATCTGATATCATTACTCCAAAGTAATGATATCACCCTATTAAATGATCCACGTTTATCTTGTACTCAAATAACCCGCACATAGAAGAGGAGCTTACGACGACGTTTCGGTCTGACTTGGACCATTTACAAAGTCACACTAACGAGAAGTCGGACTGAAACGTTGTCGTAAGCTCCTCTCTTCTATGTGGGGGGTTATTTGTGTATTGTTCCAGTCACGGTATTGTGCCTTTTTTTGTTATTTATCTTGTACTCCTTTACAATCATTATTTCTACCAGTCTTCCACAGCGGATCAGCTGAAACTTGTCCTCATTAACCCTTTCAGGGTCCGTCCCATAGATCTACGGCTTCACATTGAGTGTCCAAACCGTAGATCTATGCCAAAATTCTAGCGCCATCAAATTTAGCGCAAAAATGCTCATAGGCCTACATGTGAGAGAACAGGTCTGCGTGGTGGGTGTGCGCCATAAACAAAAAATCTAGGCACCCGCATAGCATTGTGGGAACGCCGGCTCAGTTACCTTTGTTCACCATGCCTCGTCGCAAGTCAGCTCTCACTCCCCGGAAAATTGGGACTCTCCTCTTCCTATCTGATAGTTCTGACACTGATGGAAGTGGAAATGAAGACGAATTTTACGGCTTTGATCAGTTAGTGACCGAAAAGAATGACCAGGATATTGATAATAGTGCAGAAAACCCTGACGATCCTCAACCTTCTACCTCTGGTGTGGGCACTCGTGACTCACGGTCGGTTGTTCCTCAACGCAAGAGAAAACTAATATTTTCGCGTGGCCAGGCCTCTGACTTCAGTAATAATGATGATAGTGATGTGGATTGTGATTTTATTGTGCTCGACGATCATTCGAGTAGTGATAGTGAGGAATCATATTCACCAGTGAAGCGTCGGTATGTTCGCCGCCGCATGCACTCGGGTAGTGTACCCTATGCTGTGCCCAGGGGACGGAGTACATCCCGGAGTACATCCCGTGGCCCTACACCAGTTTTAGGTAGTGATAGTGAGGATGATGTGGCTACACTTGGCATGGATAGACCACAGGCATCAGTGGATGGTGTTAGTGGTGATGGTAGTGGCACTGCCATGCGTGACTCACTAGCCCAGGGTGGGACCCACGCTGTTGACTCGTCAGTTCAAGGACAAAGCGGAGCGTCAGCCACCAGCCCACCACAACCACAACCACCCGCACAACCAGCCTATGATGTCCAGTATCCACCAGCAAACCGTATGTGGGATTGGCAGCAAAATCCCAATTTTGTTCCCAAGCCTCACCACTTTGATGACTCTCAAAGTGGAATTCTACCTACATGTCCCCTTGGAACCATGGCCAATGAACTGGAATTCTTTGAATTATTCTTTGACCAGCCATTGATGGAAACTATTGTCAGGGAAAGTAATAAGTATTTTGAGTACACCATGGCAAATACGATCTTATCACCACAGTCAGGACTACACAGGTGGAAAGAGACGACTGTTGCAGAAATGTATTTGCTTTTTGCAACAATAATGCTTATGCCTCATGTGTATAAGCATAATATAAAAGCAAACTGGTCCACAGACCGGCTAATTTCTACCCCGGTCTTCAGTGAAATCATCCCAGTGAACAGGTGTGTGTGTGTCTGTGTGTGTGTGTCTGTGTGTGTGTGTCTGTGTGTGTGTGTGTGTGTGTGTGTGTGTGTGTGTGTGTGTGTGTGTGTGTGTGTGTGTGTGTGTGTGTGTGTGTGTGTACGTACTCACCTAGTTGTACTCACCTAGTTGAGGTTGCGGGGGTCGAGTCCGAGCTCCTGGCCCCGCCTCTTCACTGATCGCTACTAGGTCACTCTCCCTGAGCCGTGAGCTTTATCATACCTCTGCTTAAAGCTATGTATGGATCCTGCCTCCACTACATGTGTGTGTGTGTGTGTGTGTGTGTGTGTGTGTGTGTGTGTGTGTGTGTGTGTGTGTGTGTGTGTGTGTGTGTGTGTGTGTGTGTGTGTGTGTGTGTGTGTGTGTGTGTACTCACCTAGTTGTACTCACCTAGTTGAGGTTGCGGGGGTCGAGTCCGAGCTCCTGGCCCCGCCTCTTCACTGATCGCTACTAGGTCACTCTCCCTGAGCCGTGAGCTTTATCGTACCTCTGCTTAAAGCTATGTATGGATCCTGCCTCCACTACATCGCTTCCCAAACTATTCCACTTACTGACTACTCTGTGGCTGAAGAAATACTTCCTAACATCCCTGTGATTCATCTGTGTCTTTAGCTTCCAACTGTGTCCCCTTGTTACTGTGTCCAATCTCTGGAACATCCTGTTTTTGTCCACCTTGTCAATTCCTCTCAGTATTTTGTATGTCGTTATCATGTCCCCCCTATCTCTCCTGTCCTCCAGTGTCGTCAGGTTGATTTCCCTTAACCTCTCCTCGTAGGACATACCTCTTAGCTCTGGGACTAGTCTTGTTGCAAACCTTTGCACTTTCTCTAGTTTCTTTACGTGCTTGGCTAGGTGTGGGTTCCAAACTGGTGCCGCATACTCCAATATGGGCCTAACGTATACGGTGTACAGGGTCCTGAACGATTCCTTATTAAGATGTCGGAATGCTGTTCTGAGGTTTGCTAGGCGCCCATATGCTGCAGCAGTTATTTGGTTGATGTGCGCTTCAGGAGATGTGCCTGGTGTTATACTCACCCCAAGATCTTTTTCCTTGAGTGAGGTTTGTAGTCTCTGACCCCCTAGACTGTACTCCGTCTGCGGCCTTCTTTGCCCTTCCCCAATCTTCATGACTTTGCACTTGGTGGGATTGAACTCCAGGAGCCAATTGCTGGACCAGTTCTGCAGCCTGTCCAGATCCCTTTGTAGTTCTGCCTGGTCTTCGATCGAGTGTATTCTTCTCATCAACTTCACGTCATCTGCAAACAGGGACACCTCAGAGTCTATTCCTTCCGTCATGTCGTTCACAAATACCAGAAACAGCACTGGTCCTAGGACTGACCCCTGTGGGACCCCGCTGGTCACAGGTGCCCACTCTGACACCTCGCCACGTACCATGACTCGCTGCTGTCTTCCTGACAAGTATTCCCTGATCCATTGTAGTGCCTTCCCTGTTATCCCTGCTTGGTCCTCCAGTTTTTGCACCAATCTCTTGTGTGGAACTGTGTCAAACGCCTTCTTGCAGTCCAAGAAAATGCAATCCACCCACCCCTCTCTCTCTTGTCTTACTGCTGTCACCATGTCATAGAACTCCAGTAGGTTTGTGACACAGGATTTCCCGTCCCTGAAACCATGCTGGCTGCTGTTGATGAGATCATTCCTTTCTAGGTGTTCCACCACTCTTCTCCTGATAATCTTCTCCATGATTTTGCATACTATACATGTCAGTGACACTGGTCTGTAGTTTAATGCTTCATGTCTGTCTCCTTTTTTAAAGATTGGGACTACATTTGCTGTCTTCCATGCCTCAGGCAATCTCCCTGTTTCGATAGATGTATTGAATATTGTTGTTAGGGGTACACATAGCGCCTCTGCTCCCTCTCTCAATACCCATGGGGAGATGTTATCTGGCCCCATTGCCTTTGAGGTATCTAGCTCACTCAGAAGCCTCTTCACTTCTTCCTCGGTTGTGTGCACTGTGTCCAGCACTTGGTGGTGTGCCCCACCTCTCCGTCTTTCTGGAGTCCCTTCTGTCTCCTCTGTGAACACTTCTTTGAATCTCTTGTTGAGTTCTTCACATACTTCCCGGTCATTTCCTGTTGTCTCTCCTCCTTCCTTCCTTAGCCTGATTACCTGGTCCTTGACTGTTGTTTTCCTCCTGATGTGGCTGTACAACAGTTTCGGGTCAGATTTGGCTTTCGCTGCTATGTCATTTTCATATTGTCTTTGGGCCTCCCTTCTTATCTGTGCATATTCATTTCTGGCTCTACGACTGTTCTCCTTATTCTCCTGGGTCCTTTGCCTTCTATATTTCTTCCATTCCCTAGCACACTTGGTTTTTGCCTCCCTGCACCTTTGGGTAAACCATGGGCTCATCCTGGCTTTTTCATTACTCCTGTTACCCTTGGGTACAAACCTCTCCTCAGCCTCCTTGCATTTTATTGCTACATATTCCATCATCTCATTAACTGGTTTCCCTGCCAGTTCTCTGTCCCACTGAACCCCGTTCAGGTAGTTCCTCATTCCTGTGTAGTCCCCTTTCTTGTAGTTTGGCTTCATTCGTCCTGGCCTTCCTGCTTCTCCCTCCACTTGTAGCTCTACTGTGTATTCGAAGCTTACAACCACATGGTCACTGGCCCCAAGGGGTCTTTCATATGTGATGTCCTCGATATCTGCACTACTGAACTTTGACTCTTTCTTGTCCTCCCACTTATTTGTTATTCCATCAGCGTTTGTGTACCATACCTTCAGTTTCCTTTCCAACACTGTGGTTTGGGGGGCCTGTGAGGGTGGGAGACCTGGTGGCATACTGTGGGGTTCTATAGCTTGGTGTTGGGTGGAGGCTGTGGGTATGGATTGTAGGGTGTGTTGGGATGGTGTGATAGGTTGTATGGTTCTGAGAGTAGTTGTGTGTGTGCTTGCCCTTGTGTGTGTGTGTGTGTGTGTGTGTGTGTGTGTGTGTGTATGTGTGTGTGTGTGTGTGTGTGTGTGTGTGTGTGTGTGTGTGTGTGTGTGTGTACTCACCTAATTGTACTCACCTAATTGTGGTTGCAGGGGTCGAGACTCAGCTCCTGGCCCTGCCTCTTCACTGATCGCTACTGGATCCTCTCTCTCTCTGCTTCCTGAGCTTTGTCATACCTCTTCTTAAAACTATGTATGGTTCCTGCCTCCACTACTTCACTTGCTAGGCTATTCCACTTGCTGACAACTCTATGACTGAAGAAATACTTCTTAACGTCCCTGTGACTCGTCTGAGTCTTCAGCTTCCAATTGTGACCCCTTGTCCGTGTCCCCTCTCTGGAACATCCTACCTCTGTCCACCTTGTCTATTCCCCGCAGTATCTTGTATGTCGTTATCATGTCTCCCCTGACCCTTCTGTCCTCCAGTGTCGTCAGTCCGATTTCCCTTAACCTTTCCTCGTACGACATTCCCTTGAGCTCTGGGACTAGCCTTATTGCAAACCTTTGTACTTTCTCTAGCTTCTTGACGTGCTTGACCAGGTGTGGGTTCCAGACTGGTGCTGCATACTCCAGTATGGGCCTAACATACACAGTGTACAGTGTCTTGAACGATTCCTTATTAAGGTATCGGAACGCTATTCTCAGGTTTGCCAGGCGCCCGTATGCTGCAGCGGTTATTTGGTTGATGTGTGCCTCCGGTGATGTGCTTGGTGTTATGGTCACCCCAAGGTCTTTCTCCCTGAGTGAGGTCTGTAGTCTTTGTCCACCTAGCCTATACTCTGTCTGCGGTCTTCTTTGCCCCTCCCCAATCTTCATGACTTTGCATTTGGCTGGATTGAATTCGAGAAGCCAGTTACTGGACCACATGTCCAGCCTCTCCAGGTCTCTTTGCAGTCCTGCCTCATCCTCGTCCGATTTAATTCTTCTCATCAACTTCACGTCATCTGCGAACAGGGACACTTCAGAGTCTATTCCTTCCATCATGTCGTTCACATATATCAAAAATAGCACTGGTCCTAGAACTGACCCCTGTGGGACCCCGCTCGTAACAGGCGCCCACTGTGATACCTCTTCACGTACCATGACTCGTTGCTGCCTCCCTGTCAGGTATTCCCTTATCCATTGCAGTGCCCTTCCTTTTACGTGTGCCTGATCCTCCAGCTTCTGCACTAATCTCTTGTGGGGGACTGTGTCAAAGGCCTTCCTGCAGTCTAGGAAAACGCAATCTACCCAACCCTCTCTCTCTCGTGTCTTACTTCTGTTACCTTGTCATAAAACTCCAGGAGGCTTGTGATACAGGATTTGCCTTCCATGAACCCATGCTGGTTTTCATTTATAATCTTGTTCCTTTCCAGGTGTTCGACCACTCTCCTCCTGATAATCTTCTCCATGACTTTGCACACAATACATGTCAGAGACACAGGTCTGTAGTTTAGTGCCTCGTTTCTGTTTCCTTTCTTAAATATGGGGACTACATTAGCTGTCTTCCATTTCTCAGGTAGTTGCCCAGTGTCAAGGGATGTGTTGAAGATTGTGGTTAGAGGCACACACAGCATCTCTGCTCCTTCTCTAAGGACCCATGGGGAGATGTTGTCCGGTCCCATCGCCTTTGAGGTGTCAAGGTCACTTAAGAGCTTCTTCACCTCCTCCTCAGTTGTTCGTATGTCATCCAACACTTGTTGGTATATTCCCTTTTGATGTTCCCTTCTGTGGTGTCTTCCCACAGCCCTTCCTGTCTCTACTGTAAAAACTTCCTTAAATCTCCTGTTCAGCTCCTCACATACCTCCTGATCATTTCTTGTGAGTTCTCCACCTTCTGTCCTTAATCTGATCACCTGGTCTTTGACTGTTGTCTTCCTCCTGATGTGGCTATACAACAGTTTCGGGTCAGTCTTGATTCTCGATGCTATGTCATTTTCATACTGTCGCTGGGCCTCACTCCTTACCTGTGTGTACTCATTCCTGGCTCTGCGACTGATCTCCCTATTTTCGTGTGTTCTCTGCCTTCTGTGCTTTTTCCATTCTCTATTGCACTTTGTTTTTGCCTCCTTACACCTTCGGGTAAACCAGGGGCTTGTTCTGGTCTTCCCGTTGTTACTGTTGCCCTTGGGAATGAACCTTTCCACTGCCTCCTTGTATTTTGTTGCTACATATTCCATCATTTCATTTACTGGCTTTCCTGCCAGTTCTCTGTCCCACTGGACCTCCCGCAGGAAGTTCTTCAACCCTATGTAGTCCCCTCTTTTATAGTCAGGCTTTTCCCATTCTACTCCTGTTATTCTCTCCACTTGCAGCTCTACTATGTATTCAAAGCACAGAACCACGTGGTCGCTAGCTCCTAGGGGACTCTCATACTTGATGTCCTCAATGTCTGAGCTGCCCAGGGTGAACACAAGGTCCAATCTTGCTGGTGTGTGTGTGTGTGTGTGTGTGTGTGTGTGTGTGTGTGTGTGTGTACACTCACCTAATTGTACTCACCTATTTGTGGTTGCAGGGGTCGATTCATAGCTCCTGGCCCCGCCTCTTCACTGATTGCTACTAGGTCCTCTCTCTCCCTGCTCCATGAGCTTTATCATACCTCGCCTTAAAACTATGTATGGTTCCCGCCTCCACTACTTCACTTTCTAGGCTATTCCACGGCTTGACTACTCTATGACTGAAGAAATACTTCTTAACATCCCTTTGAATCATCTGAGTCTTCAACTTCCAATTGTGACCTCTTGTGTCTCTGTGTCCCATCTCTGGAACATCCCGTCTTTGTCCACCTCGTCTATTCCGCGCATAATTTTATATGTCGTTATCATGTCTCCCCTGACCCTCCTGGCCTCCAGTGTCGTCAGGCCGATTTCCCTCAACCTTTCTTCGTAGGACAATCCCCGTAGCTCTGGGACTAGTCTTGTTGCAAACCTTTGCACTTTCTCTAATTTCTTGACGTGCTTGACTAGGTGTGGATTCCAAACTGGTGCTGCATACTCCAGTATGGGCCTGACCCGTGTGTGTGTGTGTGTGTGTGTGTGTGTGTGTGTGTGTGTGTGTGTGTGTGTGTGTGTGTGTGTGTGTGTGTGTGTGTGTGTGTGTCTGTCTGTCTGTGTGTGTGTGTGTGTGTGTGTCTGTCTGTGTGTGTGTGTGTCTGTCTGTGTGTGTGTCTCTGTCTGTCTGTGTCTCTGTTTGTCTGTGTCTCTGTCTGTCTTCCCTTGGTTCACAGAATGTACTGACTTGTTGATGCCCTTGATTTTGGCTGAAAGGTCTAAATGGCCCTAAAGATGTTGCAACCCTTTACACACGAACACCAAGGCACTACAGCATCCTGGTGTTGGAGTTTTAGGAAAATACTGATTATAAGTCTTAAAGTAAGCGAGAGACTTTCGTTTTTCTTTTTAGGTTACCTTGCCTTAGTGGGATACAGCCAGATTGTTAAAGAAAAAAAAGTCAAAGTCAATGCACAAAAGCCTTCCTCAAGTTATTTTGTAGTCACTAGTGCTAAATCTTTCTTTCTACTTTCAACACACCGGCAATATTCCAACTAGGCGGAGTGACCCAAAAGGAAAACCAAAAGTTTCTCCTTTTATATTTAGTAATATATACAGGGGACGGGGTTATTGGCCCCTTGCTCCGGGCATTTTAGTCACTTCTTACGACATGCATGGCTTGAAGATTGAGACACTTATGCAACATATGAGAATCTTTATTCAGGAAACGTTTTGCCACACAGTGGCTTCATCAGTCCAATACAAAGCAGAAGGTGCAAGGAGAGGAGGAGTTTGAGGTAATCAGTCCCTCAGCCTGGAGTCAATGTGTTCAGTCCATCAATCTTGTAGAATGTTTACCTGGAGTTTACCTGGAGAGAGTTCCGGGGGTCAACGCCCCCGCGGCCCGGTCTGTGACCAGGGCCATAGACATGGCTTATATAATGCATGGCTTACAGAGGAAGAATTCTGTTCCATTTCCCCATGGAGATAAGAGCAAATAAGAACAAGAACTAATAAGAAAATGGAAGAAAACCCAGAGAGGTGTGTATATATATGCTTGTACGTACATGCATGTGTAGTATGACAAAAGTGTAAGTAGAAGTGACAAGACATACCTGAAATCTTGCATGTTTATGAGACAGAAAAAAGACGCCAGCAATCCTACCATCATGTAAAACAATTACAGGCTTCCGTTTAACACTCACTTGGCAGGACGGTAGTACCTCCCTGGGCAGTTGCTGTCTACCAACCTACTACCTAGGACTAGTGCTAATTTTTTTTTTAACACATCGTTCGTCTCCCACCGTGGTAGGGTGACCCAAAAAAAAGAAGATCCCAAAAAGAAAATATTTTCATCATTCAACACTTTCACCTCACTCATACATAATCAATGTCTTTGCAGAGGCCCTCAGATACAACAGTTTAAAAGTCAGCCTCCAAACTGCCAATATCCCAAACCTCTCCTTTAACCCTTTGACTGTTTTGGTCATATATATACGTCTTAGGAGCCACCGTTTTTGACGTATATATACAGTGGACCCTCAACCAACGATATTAATCCATTCCTGAGAGCTCATCGTTAGTCAGAATTATCGTTAGTCAAGTTAATTTTCCCCATAAGAAATAATGGAAATCAAATTAATCCGTGCAAGACACCCAAAAGTATTGAAAAAAAAATTTTTACCACATGAAATATTAATTTTAATACACACAAACTGAAGATTACATGCACAGTTACATGACACTTACCTTTATTGAAGATCTGGTGATGATTGATGGGATGGGAGGAGGGGAGAGCATTGATCTTCTTAGTGTTTAGAAGAGGAGTGGTATTAGGAGGCAAAAACCTTACCTTAATGAAGCTCATGTCCCTAGAAAGTCGCTCTGCCAAGTCTGAAGGATGGCCAGGAGCATTGTCTAATACCAGGAGGCACTTAAGGTCTAATTTCTTTTCAAATAGGCAATTTTTCACATTGGGGGCAAATGCATGGCATAACCAGTCATAGAAAAAGTCCCTAGTGACCCATGCCTTACTGTTTGCCCTCCACAGCACACACAAATTAGCCTTGACGACACTGTTTTTCCTGAACACTCTGGGAGTTTCAGAGTGAAACACCAATAAAGGCTTCACTTTGCAATCACCACTAGCACTGGCACACATCAACAGAGTAAGCCTGTCTTTCATAGGCTTATGTCCTGGGAGTGCCTTTTCCTCCTGAGTAATGTACGTCCTGCTTGGCATTTTCTTCCAAAACAGGCCTGTTTCATCAAAATTAAACACTTGTTCAGGTTTCAGTCCTTCACTGTCTATGTACTCCTTGAAGTCCTGCACATATTTTTCAGCTGCTCTGTGGTCCGAACTGGCAGCATCACCATGCCTTATCACACTATGAATGCCACTACGCTTCTTAAATCTCTCAAACCAACCTTTGCTGGCCTTAAATTCACTCACATCACTAGTTGCTGGCATCTTTTTAATTAAATCGTCATGCAACTTTCTAGCCTTTTCACAAATGATCGCTTGAGAGATGCTGTCTCCTGCTAAGTAAGTAAGTAAGTTTATTCAGGTATACACAAATACAGTTACATAGAATTATCATACATAGCAGCATATGTGCAGAAAACCTAGGATAACCCAAAAAAGTCAGACAGAGTGACTTATCTGTTTCTCGTTTATCCACACCAATAACAGTCTCTCAACATCTTCTATCACTTGCGATCTCAGTTTCGAAAACATAGTTGCACCTTTGGCAAGAACAGCTTCCTTGATTGCCGTTTTCTTGCCCACAATAATAGCGATGGTTGATTGGGGTTTTGTGTACAGCCTGGCCAGCTCGGAGACATGCACTCCACTTTCAAACTTAGCAATGATCTCTTTCTTCATATCCATAGTAATTCTCACCCTTTTTGCTGTAGGGTTGGCACTAGAAGCTTTCTTGGGGCCCATGGTGACTTATTTTGCAGGTGCAATCACTAAAAAGGCTGTGATAATATGAAATGTTCCGATTGTATGCTTGGAAGCGACCGCGGTGGCTGGCTGGCTTGTAAACACTGGCCAGAAGTGGACGCATCTCAGACGGAACGAATAGTGTTGGTTGAGTTTTTTAGCGCTAATCGAGGCAAAATTTTTGCGATAAAATGTATCGCTAGTCAGATTTATCGTTAATCGATGCCATCGCTGGTCGAGGGTCCACTGTACTCATAAATTCTAGCAGCTTCAAATCAAGCAGGAGAAAGCTGGTAGGCCCACATGTGAGAGAATGAGTCTGTGTGGTCAGTGTGCACCATATAAAAAAAATCCTGCAGCACACAGTGCAAAATGAGAAAAAAAAAACTCCGACCGATTTTTTAATTAAAATGCCGAATTTGTGGTCTATTTTCGTATAGTATTTATGGTTGTATTCTCGTTTTCTTGGTCTCATTTGATAGAATGGAAAACATATTATAGAAATAGAGGTGATTTTGACTGGTTTTACTATGTAAAGAACCTTGACATGGAGCTCAATATAGAGGAAATGTTTGATTTTTACCGATGTTCAAAAATAAACAAATGATGTCATTTTCCAATAAATGTTCAAGTAGCCATTCTAATATGCAGTCATGAATGGGTTGACATTATTTATACAATATTACAATATTGTAGTAGTCTGCATAACAGTAAATCTTCTATTTTTTGTTTATTCAAAAATTCAAAATAGAAAGCAAGAGTAATATCAGTGAGGCCTGGAGACATGACTGATGAACAAAGAAAATGTTATTTTAGAGCCAGGTATGTCTGCACTGTTCATTCTGGACCCTATTTTGAAATTGTTATATTTTTTAATTTTTGTGAAATTGGCCAAATTGCAAATTTCTGACCATGTTATTGGGTAGTTGAAATCGGTAAATGGGGAGTTTCTTGTACTCAATCGATAGAAAAAATGGAGTTCTAAAGAAATAGCTATAAGTTTGGTCAACTGGAACATTGTAATTAGCTGAAAATATGGCTCAAAATGGGCGAAATCGCCAATTCATAAATATCGCCGAGGTCGCTAACTTCGTGAGAGTGTAATTCCATCAGTTTTCCATCAAATTTTATTCTTTTGGTGTCATTACAATTGGGAAAAGATTCTCTATCATTTCATAAGAAAAAATAATTTTTTTTCGGAAATTTTGCGACACCATTAGACACCTCAGAATTTGGGGTTGTGACAGTCAAGGGGTTAAAGTGCAGGCATTGTACTTCCCATTTCCAGGACTCAAGTCCAGCTAACAGGTTTCCCTGAATCCCTTCACAAAATATTACCATGCTCACACTCCAACAGCTTGTCAGGTACCAAATACCATTTGTCTCCATTCACTCCTATCGAACACGCTCATGCACGCCTGCTGCAAGTCCAAGCCCCTCACCTACAAAACTTCCTTTTCGAGGACAACCCCTACCCCGCCTTCCTTCCCCTACAGATTTATACGCTCTCCAAGTCATTCTACTTTGATCCATTCTCTCTAAATGACCAATCCACCTCAACAACCCCTCTTTAGCCCTCTGACTAATACTTTTAGTAAATCCACACCTCCTCCTAATTTCTACACTCCAAATTCTCTGTATAAAATTTACACCACACACTGCCCTTAGACAGGACATCTCCACTGCCTCCAACCATCTCCTCGCTACAGCATTTGCAACCCAAACTTCACACCCATATAAGAGTGTTGGTACTACTATACTTTCATACATTCCCTTCTTTGCCTCCATGGATAACATTTTTTTGTCTCCACAGATACCTCAACACACCACTCACCTTCTTTCCTTCATCAATTCTATGGTTAGCCTCACCCTTCATAAACCCATCTGCTGATATGTCAACTCCCAAATATCTGAAAACATTCACTTCTTCCATACTCCTCCTCTCCAATTTGATACCTAATTTTTCTTTATCTAAATCATTTGATACCCTCATCACCTTACTCTTATCAATGTTCACTTTCAACTTTCTACCTTTATGCACTCTCCCAAACTCGTCCACCAACCTTAGCAATTTTTCTTTAGAATCTCCCATAAGCACAGTATCATCAGCAAAAAGTAACTGTGTCAACTCCCATTTTGTATTTGATTCCCCATAATTTAATCCCACCCCTCTCCCCAACACCCTAGCATTTACCTCTTTCACAACTCCATCTATAAATATATTTAACAACCATGGTGACATTACACATCCCTGTTTAAGACCTACTTTTACTGGGAAGTAATCTCCCTCTCTTCTACACACCCTAACCCGAGCCTCACTATTCTCATAAAAACTCTTTACAGCATTTAGTAACTTACTACCTATTCCATATACCTGCAACATCTGCCACATTGCTAAATATATCAATTAAATAAACATCGCAAAGCCATAAGACTCTGATGATGAAAATAGTGCCAAGTAATTACATACCCAGAATTTCAGCTTAGTGTGCTTGAAACATAAAATGACCATCAATGGCAACAATAAAATTATTGCACATGAATAGCCTGCAACAAGTATATAAAAATCTAGTGATAAAGATATATGGTAGCTGTGAATTTACAATTACAAGAAAGCAAGAATTTACCAGAATAACGTCGAATATGAGATGTTGGGACGGATGGGTACGGCCAGGAAAAGTCTCTATGTATTTGCTTTAATGATGCTACAAAATCATCAACACGAGCAGCTCTACTCCGTTCTCTTCTTAGCCATGACACTAATGGAAAATCCAAATGTGCTGCCATTGTTCCTAGATCTCGCAGACGACACCCAAGTAACAGTTTCTGTGGATAATCATAAAAGAATGCATTTTATGTATTTGAAAATACAGTGGCACCTTGACTTATTAGTTTAACTCATTCCGTGACCGAGCTCGTAACTCAATTTGCTCATATATCAAATCAATTTTCCTCTTTGAAATTAATTGAAATGCCATTAATCCGTTCCAGCCCCCAAAAAACCACCCCAATTTTTTTGCCATAAACTCTATCACTTAATCGCTTAACTTATTTGCTACACTCTTCACTACTCCACCCACCACCTTCACTACTCCACCCACCACTATCACTGCTCCACCCACCATTATCACTACTCCACCCACTACTATCACTACTCCACCCACTACTATCACTACACCACCCACCACCATCACTACTCCACCAACCATTATCACTACTCCACCCAACACCCTCACTACTCCATTCACCACCCTCACTACTCCACCTGCCATCATCTCTACCCCCCACCATTATCACTACTCCATCCACCACCCTCACTACTCCACCCACCACCTTCACTATTCCACCCACCATCTCTACTACACCCACCACCATCACTAGTCCACCCACCACTATCACTACTCCATCCACCACCATCACTACTCCACTCACCACCATCACTACTCCCCCACCACTATCAGTACTCCACCCACTGAAGGAACCTCTGTGAGGCAGGTAAATATCAAGAAGGCCTTCGTTAATGTTTCTGGAAAAACTCGAGTGTTGAAATGGAGGTTACCTCTTCCTTGGATTTATACGAGAGCCAAACAAAGGACAAGGTGCCTCACTACAATCTGGGGTTAGTGTGGGAGTATTATCTTTCCAGTTATGTCTTGGAAGTGCATGTGGGATGGGACAAAGTACCTGACATTCCTCTGGATACAGAGTTGGATATGACTTCAGATATGCTGCCAACTAGTGGTGGCGTATCTGAAGCTCGCTTGTAATTCGGATTTTGGCTCGCAACTCAAAGCAAAAAATCGACCAAGTGATGGCTTGTAACTCGGAAAACTCGCAAGTTGGGGCACTCTTAAGTCAAGGTACCGCTCTATTTAAAAATACAGGTGCCTATCAGTTAACACAGCAGTCACATTCCTGAAAAAGAGCATGTAATTAAAAAAATCATGTAAATTGAACTAAAGAACATATGAGAAAATCGAAGTTACATCCACTGGCCCTCAAAAAAACAATCAAATATTTTTTAGGCTTGAAATTGTAGAAGACAATAATAATAATATAACTGAAGGTCAGGAGAGAGCTGTGTTATAGTTAATACAATATCTAAAAAATCTGGTTGCTGGTGTATGTCAATGATTTTAAAAGGAGTGGAGAGGGATGACATATGCCTGCTGAGGTGACGTGGAAGGTTGTGGATCATTGGCTGAGGCTCATGCATTAATGATGATGATGACAGTACTGGAGTACTGAGGAATTCTGTAATGCATCTGCAGTCTGTTTTACCTAGCAGTACTTTATACAGCTGATGGTAAGGCATCATCAGTTGCTCCAGACCTTTCAGAACAGTACTTTTAGATTTGTCTAGGGACCTCTTCAGTGAAAAAGTCTGTTAGTTTAGCAGCAATATGGAACTGCTCACATGTGTTGCAATGTTAACTGTTTTTCTTCAGGTTCTTCATCCTCATCATCATCTAACAGTTCATTCACATGCATATCTTCAATTGTTCACCTGGCAATCTCCTTGCCAGCTGAACAATTTCCTGGACCTAGCAATCTTCTTGTCAGGTGAACAATTTCTTGGACCTGGCAATCTCCTTGCCAGCTGAACAATTTCCTGGATCTGACAATCTTCTTGCCAGCTGAACAGTTTCATGGACCTGTCAATCTTCTTGCCTGCTAAACAATTTCCTGGACCTGACAATCTTCTTGCCAGCGGACCAATTTCCTGGACCTGGCTCTCAACTGACGGAAAACCTAAGGAAGTATTTATCACGCTAGATAATTTTCCCCAGCCTGCATTTAATGTTGATTGGGGAACTTCACTCCATGCACTCTTGATGTAGCTGACGGCACCAGCAATGTTAAATTTATGCCAAAAATCTGGCAGCCAATGCTACAAGTTTCACTTAATCCTAATAATTCCATGATCCGGTGGTTATATTAGAGGTGTACTTGGTGGTAAAACACTTTTACAGGTGGATGCACGTCCATTAACCCTTTGACTGTTGCAAGCCCTTTTCTGAAACTGTCATTCTATGTCGCAAAATATTTGAAAAAAAAAAAAAAAATAATTATTTTTTTCTGATGAAATGACAGAGAAACTTTTCCCAATGCTAATGACACCAAAAGTACAAAATTTGATCAAAAACTTATGGAATTACACTCCCGCAAAGTTAGCGATCTCAGCAATATACACGTATACACATCGGCAATTTCGTCGAATCTGAGCCCTATTTTCGGCCAATTCCACTGTTCTAGTCGACCAAACTCATAGCAATTTCTTTAGAACTCCATTTTTTCTATCAACTGAGTACAAGAAACTGCCCATTTACCAATTTTAACTACCCAATAAAGTGGTCAAAAATTGGCAATTTTATGCAAATTAAAAAAAATGCCAATTTCAAAATAGGGTCCAGAATAAACAATGAAGACATTCTTGGCACTAAAATAACATATCCTCTGTTCATTAGTCACATCTCCTGGCCCCTCTTATATTACTCTTGCTTTCTATTTTGATTTTTTATTCACACAAAAAATTGAAGATTTATTAACAAAAAAAGGCACAATACCGTGATGGGAACGATACACAAATAACCCGCACATAGAAGAGAGGAGCTTACGACGACGTTTCGGCCCGACTCGAACCATTTACAAAGTCACACTAATGAAAAGGAGAGCAGGATGGGTATATATACGCAGGAGGTGGGTTGTCTTTCTTCTGCCCTGTGTATTTGCTCCTTTTTTATTTATTTATTCCCCCCCCCTCGGTGTTCTTGTCCTTTACCCTCTGTGGGCACCTAGCTCCCTTGCAGTGCTCCTCTTTCTAAGTATTTGACTGGCTCCTCCTCCTCCTCTTACTACCTCCCCACTACTACTTCCTTCCACCTCCACTACTAACACTACTACTGCTACTACTACCACCTCCTGCCTATATATACCCATCCTGCTCTCCTTTTCGTTAGTGTGACTTTGTAAATGGTCCAAGTTGGATGTAAACGTTGTTGTAAGCTCCTCTCTTCTATGTGCGGGTTATTTGTGTAGAAGATTTACTGTTATGCAGACTACTGCATTATTGTAAAAATAGTATAAATAATATCAGTGCACTAGTAAAAGAATATTAGACTCCCCAGTTGACATGCATTGGACGTGTGGTGCGATTTCTTTACTCTTGAACATTTCTGCCACTTTGAGCTCAATTTCAAGGTCATTTTTGTCGTGAAACTCATCAAAATAACCACTATTTCTGTAATATGTTTTCCATTCTATCAAATGAGACCATGAAAATGAGAATACAACCGTAACTACTACACAAAAATACACCTCAAAGTCAGCATTTTAATCCAAAAACACAGTCAAAGTTTTTTTCTCATTATGCACCACGTGCTGCAGGACTTTTTTTATGCAGTGCACACTGACCACACAGACCCATTCTCTCACATGTGGGCCTACCAGCTTTCTCCTGCTTGATTTGAAGCCACTAGAATTATTGAGTATATATATGTCTGAACCACTGGCTCGTAAGACGTATACAGTGGACCCCCGCATAGCGACCTTAATCCGTGCAAGAGGGCTGGCTGTTATGCGAAATGTTCGGTATGCGAATGAATTTTCCCCATAAGAAATAATGGAAATCAAATTAATCCGTGCAAGACACCCAAAAGTATGAAAAAAAAAATTTTACCACATGAAATATACATTTTCCTACACACAAAGAGAAGGATACATGCACAATAGTAGAGTAGTACATGCACAATATATATTGTGCATGTACTACTCTACTAAATGAAGAATAAATGACACTTACCTTTATTGAAGATGCAGCAATGACTGATGAGACACTATGTCCTGGGAGTGCCTTTTCCTCCTGAGTACTGTAGGTCCTGTTTGGTATTTTCTTCCAGAACAGGCCTTATCACACTGTGTATGCCACTACGATTCTTAAATCTCTCAAACCAACCTTTGCTGGCTCTAAATTCACCAATATGAGCACTAGTTCCAGGCATTTTCCCTGTTCACCTGGGTGTTAGTCGACTGGTGTGGGTTGCATCCTGGGAGACAAGATTAAGGACCCCAATGGAAATAAGTTAGACAGTCTTCGATGACACTGACTTTTTTGGGTTATCCTGGGTGGCAAATCCTCTGGGGTTAATTGTTTCTTGGTATTCTCAATAAGCCACACCAACAACGGTGGTACAGCAGCAGCAGCAGCTGACGGTGGTACAGCAGCAACAGACGATGCTACAGCAGCAACAGACGATGCTACAGCAACTGACGATGTTACAGCAGCAGCAGACGATGCTACAGCAGCAGCAGCAGCTGACGGTGGTACAGCAGCAACAGACGATGCTACAGCAGCAACTGACGATGTTACAGCAGCAGCAGACGATGCTGCAGCAGCAGCAGCAGCAGACGATGCTACAGCAGCAGCAGCAGCTGACGGTGGTACAGCAGCAACAGACGATGCTACAGCAGCAACAGACGATGCTACAGCAGCAGCAGACGATGCTACAGCAGCAGCAGCAGCTGACGGTGGTACAGCAGCAACAGACGATGCTACAGCAGCAACAGACGATGCTACAGCAGCAGCAGACGATGCTACAGCAGCAACTGACGATGTTACAGCAGCAGCAGACGATGCTACAGCAGCAGCAGCAGCAGACGATGCTACAGCAGCAGCAGCAGCTGACAGTGGTACAGCAGCAACAGATGATGCTACAGCAGCAGCAGACAATGCTACAGCAGCAGCAGACGATGCTACAGCAGCAGCAGACGATGCTACAGCAGCAGCAGACGGAACTACAGCAGCAGCAGCAGCAGCAGCAGCTGACAGTGCAGCAGCAGCTGTACCACCAATAGTAGCGATGGTTGATTGGGGTTTATTATACAACCTGGCCAGCTCGGAGACACGCACTCCACTTTCATACTTATCAATGATCTTTTTCTTCATCTCCATAGTAATTCTCACCCTTATTGCTGTAGGGTTGGCACTAGAAGCTTTCTTGGGGCCCATGGTCACTTATTTTCCAGAAAAAATCACCAAAAACACTGTAATAATACGAAATGTTCCGATTGCATGCTTGGATGTTACCGCGGAGGCTGGCTGGTAAACAATGCCACCGGCGGAACATGTGAGCGTGGCTCAGGCCGCACATTGGACGCGTCTCGGACGAAGGGCAGTGAGCGGGTTTTTGGGCGGTATGCGAGGCAAAATTTTTGCGATCAAAGCGTCCGGTATGCGGATTGTACGGTATGCGATGCGTCCGGTATGCGGGGGTCCACTGTACATACGACCAAAACAGTCAAAGGGTCAAGAGTTCTGAGTAAGTATGAGAATTATCATGAGTGCAGAGAGCCCTGAATGCAAGGTTCTTGCTGCGCAGGTAAAACATAACTTCGGGAATTAATGTGATGCTTAAATCAGCCAATAATTTCTCTTGTTATCCGTGCTGACTGGTGTGACCTCCAGATAACTGTAAGGTAGTTGCAGAACCATCAACCTGAATGACTGGAAACATAACTGGTGAACTCAAAATTATGGGGCATTCTTGGAGAGTAACAACACCTAATTCCTAATTATAAAAATGATAAAATATGCACCCTGTATTAATAAAAGTATTATCTCCTTGTCAAGAGTGCAAATGAAGTATTTTGGGACTCCTAGCAATGAAATACTGCAAAATCAACAGTACAGTGTTGTGTAACTGACATTATCCACCACAACACTACCACCTACCATTGCTCACGAAAACACATGACTCGCCACAACACACAACCATTCACCACAAAACACCACCACCACTTTCCACAACATGCTACAACTCACCACAACACACCATCATTCACCACTGCTCACAAAGAATGGGATCTAGAAGTCAAAACTGACAAATGTTCATCATAAGAAAAATTATTTTTTATTATTAACACACTGGCCGATTCCCACCAAGGCAGGGTGGCCCGAAAAAGAAAAACTTTCGCCAACATTCACTCCATCACTGTCTTGCCAGAAGGGTTCTTTACACTACAGTTTTTAAACTGCAACATTAACACCCCTCCTTCAGAGTGCAGGCACTGTACTTCCCATCTCCAGGACTCAAGTCCGGCCTGCCGGTTTCCCTGAACCCCTTCATAAATATTACTTTGCTCACACTCCAACAGCACGTCAAGTATTAAAAACCATTTGTCTCCATTCACTCCTATCAAACACGCTCACGCATGCCCGCTGGAAGTCCAAGCCCCTCACACACAAAACCTCCTTTACCCCCTCCCTCCAACCTTTCCTAGGCCGACCCCTACCCCGCCTTCCTTTCACTACAGACTGATACACTCTTGAAGTCATTCTGTTTCACTCCATTCTCTCTACATGTCCGAACCACCTCAGCAACCCTTCCTCAGCCCTCTGGACAACAGTTTTGGCAATCCCGCACCTCCTCCTAACTTCCAAACTACGAATTCTCTGCATTATATTCACACCACACATTGCCCTCAGACATGACATCTCCACTGCCTCCAGCCTTCTCCTCGCTGCAACATTCATCACCTATGCTTCACACCCATATAAGAGCGTTGGTAAAACTATATTCTCATACATTCCGCTTTTTGGCTCCATGGACAAAGTTCTTTGTCTCCACAGACTCCTAAGTGCACCGCTCACCCTTTTCCCCTCATGAATTCTATGATTCACCTCATCTTTCATAGACCCATCTGCTGACACGTCCACTCCCAAACATATCTGAATACATTCACCTCCTCCATACTCTCTCCCTCCAATCTGATATCCAATCTTTATTCATCTAATTTTTTTATCCTCATAACCTTACTCTTTCCTGTATTCACTTTTAATTTTCTTCTTTTACATACCCTACCAAATTCATCCACCAACCTCTGCAACTTCTCTTCAGAATCTCCCAAGAGCACAGTGTCATCAGCAAAGAGCAACTGTGACAACTCCCACTTTATGTGCAATTCTTTATCTTTTAACTCCAGGCCTTTTGCCAAGACCCTCGCATTTTTTTTTTTTTCAACAAGTCGGCCGTCTCCCACCGAGGCAGGGTGACCCAAAAAAGAAAGAAAATCCCCAAAAAGAAAATACTTTCATCATCATTCAACACTTTCACCACACTCGCACATTATCACTGTTTTTGCAGAGGTGCTCAGAATACACAGTTTAGAAGCATACACATATAAAGATACACAACATATCCCTCCAAACTGCCAATATCCCAAACCCCTCCTTTAAAGTGCAGGCATTGTACTTCCCATTTCCAGGACTCAAGTCCGACTATATGAAAATAACCGGTTTCCCTGAATCCCTTCACTAAATATTACCCTGCTCACACTCCAACAGATCGTCAGGTCCCAAGTACCATTCGTCTCCATTCACTCCTATCTATCACGCTCACACACACTTGCTGGAAGTCCAAGCCCCTCGCCCACAAAATCTCCTTTACCCCCTCTCTCCAACCCTTTCGAGGACGACCCCTACCCCGCCTTCCTTCCCCTATAGATTTATATGCTTTCCATGTCATTGTACTTTGATCCATTCTCTCTAAATGACCAAACCACCTCAACAACCCCTCTTCTGCCCTCTGACTAATACTTTTATTAACTCCACACCTTATCCTAATTTCCACACTTCGAATTTTCTGCATAATATTTACACCACACATTGCCCTTAAACAGGACAACTCCACTGCCTCCAACCGTCTCCTCGCTGCTGCATTTACCACCCAAGCTTCACACCCATATAAGAGTGTTGGTACTACTATACTTTCATACATTCCATTCTTTGCCTCCATAGATAACGTTTTTTGACTCCACATATACCTCAACGCACCACTCACCTTTTTTCCCTCATCAATTCTATGATTAACTTCATCCTTCATAAATCCATCCGCCGACACGGCAACTCCCAAGTATTTGAAAACATTCACTTCTTCCATACTCCTCCTCCCCAATTTGATATCCAATTTTTCTTTACCTAAATCATTTGATACCCTCATCACCTTACTCTTTTCTATGTTCACTTTCAACTTTCTACCTTTACACACATTCCCAAACTCATAACAAACCCTCGCATTTACTTCTCTTAAAACCCCATCTATAAATATATTAAACAACCACGGTGACATCACACATCCTTTTACTGGAAAATAATCTCCCTCTTTCCTACATACTCTAACTTGAGCCTCACTATCCTCGTAAAAACTCTTCACTGCTTTCATTAACCTACCTCCTATACTATACACCTACAACATCTGCCACATTGCCCCCCTATCCACCCTGTCATATGCCTTTTCCAAATCCATAAATGCCACAAAAACCTCTTTAGCCTTATCTAAATACTGTTCACTTATGTTTCACTGTAAACACCTGGTCCACACACCTCCTACCTTTCCTAAAGCCTCCTTGTTCATCTGCTATCCTATTCCCCATCTTACTCTTAATTCTTTCAATAATAACTCTACCATACACTTTACCAGGTATACTCAACAGACTTATTCCCCTATAATTTTTGCACTCTCTTTTGTCCCCTTTGCCTTTATACAATGGAACTATGCATGCTCTCTGCCAATCCCTTGGTACCTTACCCTCTTCTATACATTTATTAAATAATAGCACCAACCACTCCAAAACTATATCCCCACCTGCTTTTAACATTTCTATCTTTATCCCATCAATCCCAGCTGCTTTACCCCCTTTCATTTTACCTACTGCCTCACGAACTTCCCCCACACTCACAACTGGCTCTTCCTCACTCCTACAAGATGTTATTCCTCCTTGCCCTATACACGAAATCACAGCTTTCCTATCTTCATCAACATTTAACAATTCCTCAAAATATTCCCTCCATCTTCCCAATACCTCTAACTCTCCATTTAATAATTCTCCTCTCCTATTTTTAACTGACAAATCCATTTGTTCTCTAGGCTTCCTTAAGAAAAAATACACACAAAATAGTAAGATATTCCCATATGGAACAATAGCCAACTTTAAAATAACATTTAGATATATGGATGAGAAAATGTTGAAAAACAGCTGTTCACAACATTTATTAGACTTAAGTTAGAATATACACCGGAGTGGTCTCTGCACCTGAAAAACATATTAAGCCAAAAAGATAAACTATGAAATAGTTCTCAGAGCTAAAAAATTATGAGTTATGAAGAAAAGCTGAATGTACAATATATGCCATCATAAACCAGTAGGTGAAAATGAGGACATGATAATCACAAAAATTTAAAAAGGCACTAAAGAAGTGACATGGTAGAATTCCTAACCACATCAACTAGGGCATCAAGAGGCATAACAATCAACTATTTACTGCTAGGTGAACAGGGGCAGCAGGAGTATGGAGGCTTACTCAAACATCCTACTTTTCCTGGAAAACCCAGATTTTTCATTTTTAAGCTAAATCCTTTGACCACTGATCTGCAAATTAATCCTTTTAGATCTATGGGACATGATTGAGAAGTATTAGAAACATATATTTAATTCATTTTTATTTAAATATCCACTTCAGACCTTAAAATTACAGTATGCTTCTATTTTTTCTTTTTAGAAAAAAGTTTTTCTCTAAATTAGCTAATGCTTTAGAAAACTTCCCTTTCAGACACTGGTAACACACTTCAGAGAGACTGGAATCTCTCTCTCTCTCTCAGACCTATGACACAACACTCTTGCATTACCAACCTGTGCCTAATGAAATAAGCAATTCTAGCATCCATCAATTTGTTCACAGTGTCACCAGATTGACTGTTCTCTTTTTGCCAGATCACTTCCCCCTCCTTGTCTTTATACACAATATCTTATATTCATTTTATTTTTTTATTTTTCAATCTCAGCTAGCAGTGCATGCATTTTCAGTGTCCTCTCTCCCAAAACATCCTATCAAACTTTTTAACACAAGGGAAAACAATGGTACTCATGTTTTAACTCCTGTGACTCCTCTCAATCACTTATTGTGTAATGTGATGTATTTATCTCCTTTAGAATTGTGTCAAATTTATGTTTGAATTAATGCATGGGAAATGTTCATCACTTCTTTATATTTTATGCAAAAGTTAGCCAATGATTAATATGGTTTAGCAAATATTTTAAGAACTATAAATTTCTTATTTTTATAATATTCATGGGAAAGCATCATACCCATAGACACATACAGTACCTGGGGAGTGCAAGATAATCAAGCTTGATCAAAGGAAGGGGAGATCAGGTTCAATTCATTGCAGCAAGAGCCCTCTCTAGTGTCAAGGAACCTTCCTTGAGGAGTAAGCATTGCAAAGATACCATACATAAAATAAATTATCTTTGTTAATACTCAACATACAAATGCCTATAAGAACAAACCTTGGCATGTCTTTGAAGAATAACATCGAGAAAGAATTCTTCTGCAGTAGAAACGTCCTTGCTTACTGAATTACTAGAGCGTTTTCGAGTAACAGGCGCAGTCTGATTTTGTCTGTTGATTTCCGGTAAGACTTTTGCTGAATCTGAGGTTGTTCTTACAATAGACTGGTGTCCTAATGAACCACTACTATCTCCTAATGCAATCTTAGGAGCTGAAGCTGATGAGAAAGACCTTCCACGTAAAACCTAAGGAGGTAGAGACAAAGCTATTACATACTTGGGTATTTCTACATAAATATTAGTGTAAAAAATACTAAAATTTGTATTATTTTTGCCTTCTGTATATCCAAAAAATTGTTTGCGACTCACACATTTAAAAGAGGATAAAATATAAAAGGAAATCTGTGAATTCACAATTTACAAATACTAATTATGAGATTCACTATGAGAACTATATAACAAAATTGAAACGGACATTCATGTATAAGAGCTTCACTATATCCTATACTAAACAATGTACTTTATTCTACTGTAACATTAAACATCTAACAGAAGAATCTTAGGATCCTTAAAAAAAAAAAAAAATGCCCATATAAAGAATCATAAAATTATACACAGTACTTGTACATCTGTTAACATTTCAGTTAGTTTGCACAATTACAATTTTTGTATTTGTATATACAGCCTCTCCTCACTTAGCGATGTACCCGTTTACTGATGCCTCGGGCTTATGACGGGCTCTCTGACTAGCATGCATGCCTAAATAATGTATATTAGAGCTGATTTCCTCTATTCTGTTTATTACAATATACAATACACTACTGTTTAAACATTTAAAAATATACCAGAAATATTACAAATGGTGCAAGGTGACATTAAAAAAATATCAAAGAGAGTTGACACAAACCCACTACCATTACAGTATGCTTCTCACTTAGCGACGAATTTGTTTACTGATGTGGTCTTAGAAATAGAGCTCCATCTTCAAGTGAGGGGAGGCTGTACATAGGATAATCATAAACATGAAAAGACAAAAATCACACCAAAATTATATGCAACCCTACACATGGTAAGGAAAACAGGGAATTTATGTGTAAGTCATTATGATGGTCAAAATTAACTTTTGCATGATATTCTGAAAAGGAAAATGTTTGTAATAGCACTGAAATTACATTGAAATATTTCTAATAGTTCTGAAATCACACTGTTTAAATATAATCATGAGAATCAACTGCAAATATGACAAATTATTAATAAACTCATGTAAATAAAATATAAATGAGGAAAAATAACGTACAGTAGTGAAAAATGACTGTCCAGTAGAAATTCAAGAATGTTGGGCAACTATAGCTGAGCTCTTATTAAATTTGTCATAAAAACAGTACTATATTAGGAGCTTTCACATTTAAATTTGGACATACCCAAACACTGCCTCACGCAAAAAAAAAAAAAAATATAATTACCTGTGGTATGATAAAAGTGATGCTTTTCAGAAGTGATAATAATACTCCCTTCTCCAGATAGTATTATAAACAAATTATAAAAAGCAAACACATTCAAATTTAAACAAATAACAGCAACAGTAACAAAACATGCATATGCAAACACATGTGGGGAATGCAGCCAAAGTGAAACAAATTTTCTGGAACAAAAATATATGAAAAGAAATAAATATAAAATGACCAAAAATTAAATACTATGATAATGAAAAAATTGAACATATAAAGTGTATGCCATCCTAGTCTACATAAAATATGCAGAAACTGAAATTGTAAATCATTTCATATTTTCCATTAGTGGCAGGTTTGGGAACTATATGTAATGTAGTATACGTACACATACAAAGTATATGACGTCCCAGAGATCTAACTATTGGTTTATCAGTGTTTAAAAGAAAAATCTGAAAATATACAGTGAAAATCAGAATACAGTGGACCCCCGGTTAACGAACTTTTTTCATTCCAGTAGTATGTTCAGGTGCCAGTACTGACCGAATTTTTTCCCATAAGGAATATTGTGAAGTAGATTAGTCCATTTCAGACCCCCAAACATACACGTACAAACGCACTTACATAAATACACTTACATAATTGGTCGCATTTGGAGGTGATCGTTAAGCGGGGGTCCACTGTACTGTATAACCTTAAATATTGTAGTTTACCTAGAAGCATTCAGTGGTGATAAGGAACTTAGGAAAAAAATAAGGTTTTAATATCAAAATTGGAAACATTTATTCTACTGTAAAAGGGCTAAAAATGTCTAGATGGAGATCAGAAAATGCAAACAGACATGATCAATAAGAAAACTCAAAATAATAAAGGATTACAAATAGGGTAAAAAATAATGAAAGACTTAAGATGTTTGAAATCAACAAAAACAAACATCTCAAAGTACAACAAGGAATGATAACACTATTACACAAATGATGGATGTAGTACTGTGCAAAACAATAATAAACTAGAGATATGCAATCTCCGTCAATCAGTCCAGAAAAAATAGGTAAAAAAAAGTTAAAGGACTGACAGAAAGGCAAACATGAGAAAATATATGAAAAAATGCATTGTACATACAGTATCCATAAGGTATGAGCATTAAAGAATGTTGTAGGCATGAGAATACACAACAATGGACAAATATAAGCCTTTAAAGCAAACACATGATAGGTAATGCGAAGAAAAATTTAAAAGAATTACATGTATAAAAAAGTATACTTTTCCCATGTATAACACCTGAATTCATCTATAAGATGGGAAATCAAGGCCCCAAACAAATGACCATAGCTAGATAATGACAGGCAAGCATATATATAAGACAAGAGGTGGGCATCTCAAAAAGATAAGAGTCAATATTTTACGAACAATAAGGCGCCATACACTGTGGGTCTAGTAGAAATATAAAATGTAAGAACACAGACAGAATATGGCACAGGTAACCCCCTATATGGCAAAAGTAAAAGAAAAGAGAAATATATACTTCAGCCTACTGCTAAGGGCTATACAGTCTATAATAATACCCAATATCATTATTTCTTAAGTTATCAATCCAAGAGGTCAACAACGGTTTTTCAAACCATTCATCACAACATTGCTGAGTATTCTCTATATAGTACAGGTCAGCCATCACTAATCCGGCATCGTTGGGACCTGTAGTGTGCCGGATTACAGAGTGGTTAAGCTGGAATACACTTAATTAACCTATCAATAGAGACTCTTTCTGCTACGTCTTCCTCATTTTCATCACTGCTTTCTCCTCCACTGGCTGTGGATTTACAACTACCTGCACAATTTCTGAGTTAGTATAATGATGAAATTTGAGTCAGTATAATGATGAAATTCGAAATTATGCTAGCCGAAATTAGTGCCGGATTACTGATGGAACCGGATAACTGATTGTCAGATTAGTGATGGCTAGCCTGTACTTTAATGTATTTGCAGAGAGTTGGGCTTGATTTATTAAATCCATTCCTTGTGTACAGTTTTATTGGTTTATATGTGATGCCTCAATACAAAAAAAGTACTTTTAATAGGAAAAGAACAGTACTGTATACTGATTTATTTTATTCATTCCTAAATATAGTAGAAAAGATGCAGTTGGTCACCAAGAACTCAACTGGCAGTCAGGCATAAAGTAATGCACACCTTTTATGAAAATTTTTAGCCTAGACAGTGTATGAAAATTTGACGTTACCAATCTTGGGGTTCTCATGCCAGTTTTCAAGCTAATGTGCTTAAAATTTATTTGGAGAGGTTGCAAGCTAAATTAAAATATTTTACTCCATCAGCATCCACAAGAAACTTGTGGATGGCAAAGTCACAGACATTGAATTTATATTGATGTAAAATTAAAAGGGATGTATATTTATATTGATGTAAAATTAAAAGGTTGGTTGTAAATTGGGCATCTAACAGAAACATACTAAGAATTATTACTCGTACATCATCATGTAATTATAAAAATTAAACAAAATGTTTATGGGTTAAAGAAAATTTATATTAAGACATTTCATCTGTAGCGGAGGGAAGGTGGGGTAGGGGTTGGCCTAGGAAAGGTTGGAGGGAGGGGGTAAAGGAGGTTTTGTGTGCGAGGGGCTTGGACTTCCAGAAAGCATGTGTGAATGTGTTAGACAGGAGTGAATGCAGAAAAATGGTAACATTTATGAAGGGATTCAGAGAAACTGGAAAGCAAGACTTGAGTCCTGGAGATGGGAAGTACAGTGTCTGCACTCTGAAGGAAGGGTGTTAATGTTGCAGTTTTATAACTGTAGTGTAAGAGCACCTCTGGCAAAACAGTGATGGAGTGAATGATGATGAAAGTTTTTCTTAATCGGGCTTTTCTTTTTTGGGCCACCTTGCATTGGTGGGAGACGGCTGATGTGTTTATAAATAAAAATTTCATAAGATAACAGCTACTGTACCAAAAAGCTGGCTGGGACTTCACTATGTTTAGTAAACATTTGTAAGCTCATCTTGAAGAATCTTAGATGAGATGAAATAGTGTCCACAACTCATGGAATTAGTCTGTGGATACTGGGCAAGAGGGTATGAAAACAAAATTTATGAAAAGTCAAATTTATATATACAAAACCTGTGGATACTGAGGGAGTAGAGTAACTGACAACAGATAATGGACAACAGACATGGTTCAGCAAAATGAGATAGAAAAAGGCTGGAAAAGTGCAAATAGGTGATCACAAACAGTAATGTCATTCATTCACAACTCACAAGACCTAAGTGTTATCCTGAGATGAAGCAGGGTTACTTGAGGACTTTGTATTACAATACGTATATGCAAAAGTTAATCAGTTATATTAAAGATAATTTCTTACCTTCAAAGATAATAATGGAGATATAAATCTCAGAGGGAATTCATGTACATTTTCTTAAATAATTTACAGATGTACTACAGGTCAGCCATCACAAATCTGGCATCACTGGGACCTGTAGTGTGCCGGATTATTGAGTTTGCCAGTTTACAGAGTGGGTAGGTTAGAAGGCACTTAATAAAGTTAACCAACTCGACTTACACAAGAAAGTCCACTGAACATCGGCAAAAATCAAACATTTCTGCTACTATGACCTCAATTTCAAGGTACTTTTCATCATGAAACCAATCAAAATCATATCTATTTCTGTAATATATCTTCCATTCTAGTAGTAGGTTGGTAGACAGTAAACGCCCAGAGAGGTACTACCGTCCTGCCAAGTGAGTGTAAAATGGAAACCTGTAATTGTTTTACATGATGGTAGGATTGCCGGTGTCTTTTTGCTGTCTCATAAACATGCAAGATTTCAGGTACGTCTTGCTACTTCTACTTACACTTAGGTCATACTACACATACATGTACATGTTTATTTATACACACTCGTCTGAGTTTTCTTTGATTTTATCTTAATAGTTCCAGGTTTTATTACTTTTCCTTTTATATCCATGGGAAAGTGGAATAAGAATCTTTCCTCCGTAAGCCATGAGTGTTGTAAAAGTCAACTAAAATGCCGGGAACAATGGGTTAGTAACCCCTTTTCCCGTAATAATTACTAAAAAGAATAAGAAGAAAATTGACAAAGTGGGAAGTCTGAATGTGCGTGGATGTTGTGCAAATGATAAGAAAGAGATGATTGTGGATGTTATGAATGAGAAGAAGCTGGATGTCCTGGCTTTAAGTGAAAGCTGAAGAGGGTAGGAGAGTTTCAATGGAGAGGAATAAATGGGATTAGGTCAGGGGTTTCAAACAGAGTTAGAGCTAAAGAAGGAGTAGCAATAATGTTGAAGGATAAGTTATGGCAGGAAAAGAGGGACTATAAATGTATTAATTCAAGGATTATGTGGAGTAAAATAAAGATTGGATGTGAAAAGTGGGTTATATTAAGTGTATATGCACCTGGAGAAGAGAGAAGTGTAGAGGAGAGAGAGAGATTTTGGGAAATGTTGAGTGAATGCGTGGGGAGTCTTGAACCAAGTGTGAGAGTAATGGAAGTTGGGGATTTCAATGCTAAAGTGGGCAAAAATGTTGTGGACGGAGTAGTAGGTAAATTTGGGGTACCAGGGGTAAATGAAAATGGGGAGCCTTTAATTGAGCTATGTGTAGAAAGAGGTTTAGTAATAAGTAATACATATTTTATGAAGAAGAGGATAAATAAATATACAAGGTATGATATAGCACGTAATTAAAGTAGTTTGTTAGATTATGTATTGGTGGATAAAAGGTTGATTGGTAGGCTCGAGGATGTACACGTTTACAGAGGGGCAACTGACATATCGGATCATTATTTAATTGTAGCTACAGTTAGAGTAAGAGGTAGATGGGAAGAGAGGAAAATGGCAACAAGTAAGAGGGAGGCGAGAGTGTATAAACTAAGGGAGGAGGAAGTTCGGGTGAGATATAAGCAACTATCGGCAGAAAGGTGGACTGGTGCAAGTATGACCAGTAGGGGGTGTTGAAGAGGGTTGGAAAAATTTAAAAAATGCAGTATGAGAATGTGGGGCAGAAGTTTGTGGTTTTAGGAGGGTGGGTGCAGGAGGAGAGTGATTGGTGGAATGATGAAATATAGGTTTTGATAAAAGAGAAAAAGTTAGCTTATGAGAGGTTTTTACAAAGCAGAAGTGTTATAAGAAGAGTAGAGTATATGGAGAGTAAAAGAAAGGTGAAGAGAGTGGTGAGAGAGTGCAAAAGGAGAGCAGATGATAGAGTGGGGGAGGCACTGTCAAGAAATTTTAATGAAAATAAGAAAAAAAAATTGGAGTTAAACAAGTGAAGAAAGCCTAGGGAACGAATGGATTTGTCAGTTAAAAACAGAGTAGAGGAGTTGTAGATGGGGAGAGGGAGGTATTGGGTAGATGGCGAGAATATTTTGAGGAACTTTTAAATGTCGACGAAGAAAGGGAGGCGGTAATTTCATGCACTGGGCACAGAGGTATACCATCTTTTAGGAGTGAAGAAGAGCAGAATGTAAGTGTGGGGGAGGTGCGTGAGGCATTACGTAGAATGAAAGGGGGTAAAGCAGCTGGAACTGAATGGGATCATGACAGAAATGTTAAAAGCAGGGGGGAATATAGTGTTGGAGTAGTTGGTATTTTTGTTTAATAAATCTATGAAAGAGGGGAAGGTACCTAGAGATTGGCAGAGAGCATGTATAGTCCCTTTATATAACGGGAAAGGGGACAAAAGAGTTTGTAAAAATTATAGAGGAATAAGTTTACTGAGTATACCAGGAAAAGTGTACAGTAGGGTTATAATTGAAAGAATTAGAGGTAAGACAGAATGTAGGATTGCAGATGAGCAAGGAGGTTTTAGAGTAGGTAGGGGATGTGTAGATCAAGTGTTTACATTGAAGCATATATGTGAACAGTATTTAGATAAGGGTACGGAAGTTTTTATTGCATTTATGGATTTAGAAAAGGCATATGATAGAGTGAATAGGGGAGCAATGTGGCAGATGTTGCAAGTATATGGAATAGGTGGTAAGTTACTAAATGCTGTAAAGAGTTTTTATGAGGACAGTGAGGCTCAGGTTAGGGTGTGTAGAAGAGAGGGAGACTACTTCCCGGTAAAAGTAGGTCTTAGACAGGGATGTGTAATGTCACCATGGTTGTTTAATATATTTATAGATGGGGTTGTAAAAGAAGTAAATGCTAGGTGTTCAGGAGAGGGATGGGATTAAATTATGGGGAATCAAATACAAAATGGGAATTGACACAGTTGCTTTTTGCTGATGATACTGTGCTTATGGGAGATTCTAAAGAAAAATTGCAAAGGTTAATGGACGAGTTTGGGAGTGTGTGTGAAGGTAGAAAGTTGAAAGTGAACATAGAAAAAAGTAAAGTGATGAGGGTATCAAATGATTTAGATAAAGAAAAATTGGATATCAAATTGGGGAGGAGGAGTATGGAAGAAGTGAATGTTTTCAGATACTTGGGAGTTGACGTGTCGGCAGATGGATTTATGAAGGATGAGGTTAATAATAGAATTGATGAGGGAAAAAAGGTGAGTGGTGCGTTGAGGTATATGTGGAGACAAAAAACATTATCTATGGAGGCAAAGAAGGAATGTATGAAAGTATAGTAGTACCAACCCTCTTATATGGGTGTGAAGCTTGGGTTGTGAATGCAACAGCGAGGAGGTGGTTGGAGGCAGTGGAGACGTCCTGTCTAAGGACAACGTGTGGTGTAAATATTATGCAGAAAATTCGGAGTGTGGAAATTAGGAGAAGGTGTGGAGTTAATAAAAGTATTAGTCAGAGGGCTGAAGAGGGGTTGTTGAGGTGGTTTGGTCATTTAGAGAGAATGGATCAAAGTAGAATGACATGGAGAGCATTTAAATCTGTGTTCGATAGGAGTGAATGAGACGAATGGTATTTGGGACCTGACGATCTGTTGGAGTGTGAGCAGGGTAATATTTAGTGAAGGGATTCAGGGAAACCGGTTATTTTTATATAGCCAGACTTGAGTCCTGGAAATGGGAAGTGCAATGCCTGCACTCTAAAGGAGGGGTTCGGGATATTGACAGTTTGGAGGGATATGTTGTGTATCTTTATACATATATGCTTCTAAGCTGTTGTGTTCTGAGCACCTCTGCAAAAACAGTGATTATGTGTGAGTGAGGTGAAAGAGTTGAATGATGATGAAAGTATTTTCTTTTTGGGGATATTCTTTCTTTTTGGGTCACCCTGCCTCAGTGGGAGACGGCTGACTTGTTAAAAAAAAAAAAAAAATCTTCCATTCTATCAAATGATAAAAAAAAAAAAAAAAAAGAGAGAGAGAGAGAGAGAGAGATGCAATGCATGTTCCTGATCCAGCAAGGGACCCTCCTTGGCTAGCTGCAAGAACTGTGTCAAAACTGTCAGTGGTGACAATAAGGCAGGAGGAGGTGCATTTCCTACTTAAATCGCTTGACCAAGAAAAGGCTGTGGGCCCAGACAAGTTGAGCCCAAGATTGTTGAGAAGATGCGCAGACCAGCTAGCAGCACCTCTAACTCGCATCTTTCAGCACTGCCTAGTACAGTGTAAATGGCCCTCTCTATGGAAAGAGGCAAATGTAGTCCCTGTTCACAAAAAGAAGAGCAGAGCAGAAATCAGCAACTACAGACCAGTGTCACTCCTGTCAATCACTGGTAAGATCCTTGAGACAATAATCTCAAGACAAATGACAGAGTTTTTTGACTACCACTCACTACTTTGTGATCGTCAATATGGCTTCAGGAAAGGTTACTCTGCTGCTGATCTGTTGTTAAACCTCTCCACTAAGTGGCACCAGTCACTGGATGAATCCAAAGTCAGCTGTGTGGTAGCACTGGACATTGCTGGCGCTTTCGACCGGGTGTGGCACCAGGGCCTCCTAGCAAAACTTCAAGCACTGGGAATTGCAGGCTGTACGCTATGTCTCCTCAGTGATTACCTTCATGGTAGATCTCTAAGTGTAGTTCTCAATGGAATGGAATCAGCAAGACATCCTATTGGGGCAAGTGTTCCACAAGGAAGCGTGCTGGGTCCATTGTTATGGAATGTCTACTTCAACGACCTTCTTCATCTCATCCCAGAATCACATGCATATGCAGACGACTGTACACTGACATTCACTTATCCAAGAGAAGAAATACCAGCTGCTCTAAGCTACATCAATCACCAGCTGAGAGCTATATCAGCTTGGGGAAATAGATGGCAAGTAACATTTGCACCTGAGAAAACGCAAATGATGATCATCTCTAGGCACCATGATGGTAATGCTGGTGCAGAAGTAAGGATGAATGGGAGGATGTTGGCACCTGGAGAAGAAGTTGATATCCTTGGGGTGAAATTTGACTCCAAACTAACCATGAAGAACCATGTTGTAAATCTTGCAAACAAGGCAGCCAGGAAGCTTACAGCACTTCGCCGTATCTCCCATCTGCTTGACAGTAGGGGTTGCAAGATCCTGTACGAGGCACAAGTACGCTTGCACCTTGAGTATGTTCCACTTTCTTGGTTTGCCTACCCCCCCTCTCATCTGCGACTGCTTGACAGAGTAGAGAACAGAGCAAGACGTCTCATCTCTCGCCTGGACCCATCCTGGATAGATCTGTCATTTTAGCAGAGCCTTCAACATAGGAGGGATGTGGGTGGCCTTACTGTTATGTACAAGGCCAATATTGTCAAAACACCACACTTGGATCCACTTCGAGGACAGCGTGAAACAAGCTTTTATGCCACAAGACGGGCAGAAAGCAGCAACTTCACTCTGGCTGTACCCTTCTCCAGAACATCACTCCATCTGAGATCATACATACCCAGGATGACTCGAGTATGGAACACATTCGTACAGGATAATGATGTCAACGAGATAAAGTCAGTTGATCAAATGAAAATGCTGGCCCACAGATGGCTCCAACTTCATCCTGTTTCCTACTTGTATGTCTCATAATAAAAATGCTTTCAAATGAGCTGATGTAGGTAACAGCTCTTAGCTTGCCAATAAAGCTAGGAATCCTTAACCTGTAAATAGCTGTCAATAAAGCTAGGGATCCTTAACCTTGTCAAACCCTGTGTAAAAAAAAAAAGAAAGAAAGAAAGAAAGAGAGAGAGAGAAAGAGAGAGAAAGAGAGAGAAAGAGAGAGAAAGAGAAAGAGAAAGAGAAAGAGAGAGAGAGAGAGAGAGAGAGAGAGAGAGAGAGAGAGAGAGAGAGAGAGAGAGAGAGAGAGAGAGAGAGTGAGAGAGAGAGAGAGTGAGAGAGAGAGAGAGAGTGAGAGAGAGAGAGAGAGAGAGAGAGAGTGAGAGAGAGAGAGAGAGAGAGAGAGAGAGAGAGAGAGAGAGAGAGAGAGAGAGAGAGTGAGAGAGAGTGAGAGAGAGTGAGAGAGAGAGAGAGAGAGAGAGAGAGAGAGAGAGAGAGAGAGAGAGAGAGAGAGAGAGAGAGAGAGAGAGAGAGAGAGAGAGAGAGAGAGAGAGAGTGAGAGAGAGAGTGAGAGAGTGAGAGAGTGAGAGAGTGAGAGAGAGAGTGAGAGAGAGAGTGAGAGAGAGTGAGAGAGAGAGAGAGAGAGAGAGAGAGAGAGAGTGTGAAAGTGTGTGTGTGTGTGTGTACAACCATAAAAAACATGAAAATATACTGCTAAGGGGAGGCTAACAGCATAGAAGTGAATTCTGTTATTTATCATCTGATTTTTTTCATTTTTGGTGTACGTTAAGAAGCATCTTTCCATCATACATTACCTAAGTTTCAATAAGATAGCCCAATAAACTGAGAAAAAAAATATTTACCCAAAATCATATATGGTAAGCCCAAGCCAGGTACTGGAAATAAGTCACTTTGTCTGACTTTTCTGGGTTATCCTAGGTTCTCTATACATACGCTGCTATGTATGTTAATCTATGTAACTCTATCTGTGTATACCTGAATAAACTTACTTACTTCTATCTGTCAACTGGGTACAAAGAACCACCCATTCACCTATTCCAACTACCCAATAAAGTGGTCAGAAACTGGCAATTTGGCCAATTTCATGCAAATTTCAAAAGATGCCAATTTCAAAATAGGGTCCAGAATAAACAATGCAGATATTGCTGGCATTAAAATAACATTTTCTCTGTTCATTAGTCACATCTCCAAGCCCCTCTTATAATACTCTTGCTTTCCAGTTTGAATTTTTATTCACACAAAAAGTAGAAGATTTACTGTTATGCAGACTACTGCATTATTGTAATAATTGTATAAATAATGTCAACCCATTCGTGACTGTGTATTGGACTTGCCAGTCGGACGTGTAATGGATGGTGACATCATATGTTTACTCTTGAACATCGTCAAAGAATCGAACATTTCCGCTACTTTGAGCTCAATTTCAGGATATGTACTTTTCGTCGTGAAACCAATCAAAATCATATCTATTTCTGTAATATATCTTCCATTCTATCAAATGAGATAAAAAAAAGAAACAAGAATACAACCATAAAACCATATGAAAATATACTGCTAAGGGGCGGCTAATGGCTGAGTAGTGAACTCCATTATTTATTGTCCGATTTCTTTCATTTTTGGCATACGTTAAGAAGCATCTTTCCATCATACATTGAGCAAGCTTCAATAAGATAGCCTAACAAACAACTGAGAAAAAAAAATATTCACCAAAAATCATATATGGCAAGCCCAAGCCAGGTAGGGGAGACCAGAGCTAATCGATAAATTAGACACATGTGCAACTCTTGGGTATCTTTATTGAGGAAACGTTTCGCCACCCAGTGGCTTCATCAGTCCATACAAAGGAGAATCTTGAAGAACAGGAGGAGAATGAGGTAATCAGTCCCTCAGCCTTGAGTCGATGTGGTCAGTCCATCAATCTTGAATAGACTGACCACATCGACTCAAGGCTGAGGGACTAATTACCTCATTCTCCTCCTGTTCTTCAAGATTCTCCTTTGTATGGACTTATGAAGCCACTGGGTGGCGAAACATTTCCTCAATAAAGATACCCAAGAGTTGCACACGTGTCTAATTTATCGACGTGCCGGTTCTCTGAACCATTGATCTACGAGACCAGAGCTAGTTGGCAACAGGGGTAAGTTGACACACTTGTAATAATTCAAATATTTACCGCTAGACAGCATTGTTATTTACATCATAGGATCACCACATATTTAATCACTCACCAACAAGCTACCATACCAAGAGGTTGCAGTACTTAACTGGAGTGGGGTAAAATTTGATTTTGATGCCGGTAAGTAAATTATCATTTGCTTATATTGTTTGCTGTAACATGTATGAGAAATACCCAATTTAGCCATAATTTGACTTAGTGTTTAAGGATTGTTTACCCATGAAACAGTTTATATTAGATTTATTAATATATACTAAAACCATTTATTTATGAACATTAGTATGGTTGGGGCAAGTTGGCTCAACAAAAATGGGGCAAACTGGCACAGTGTCAACTTGCCCCACATTACTATTTATATACTTTACAGTTTTAGATTATACAGTGGACCCCCGCATAACGATGGCATCACATAGCGATTATTTCGCATACCGCTTACTTTAATCGCAAAATTTTTGCCGCGCATACCGATTAAAAACCCGCTCACCGATTTTCGTCCGAGACGCGTCCAATGTGCGCCCTCACCCAGCCTCACATGTGCCGCCCGTGCCATTGTTTACCAGGCAGCCTCCGCGCTAACATCCAAGCATACACTCGGAATATTTCGTATTATTACAGTGTTTTCGGTGGTGTTTCTGGAAAATAAGTGACCATGGGCCCCAAGAAAGCTTCTAGTGCCAACCCTGTGGTAAAAAGGGTGAGAATTAGTATGGAAATTAAGAAAGATTTTGAAGGGTTTGGGGCTAACCCTGAGAAGCCTATGCCAGTTGTGGAATCCATTGTGCCTACTTCAAAGATTAAGGAAATGTGTGCACAGTGGGTTGAACTGCAAACCTTTATGGATGAAAATCACCCTGACACAGCTGTTGCAAGCCGTGCTGGTGACTATTTCAATGACAATGTTGTGGCCCATTTTAGACAAATCGTAAAGGAACGGGAGGTACAGAGCTCTATGGACAGATTTGTTGTGCGACAGAGGTCCAGTGACTCTCAAGCTGGTCCTAGTGGCATTAAAAGAAGAAGGGAAGTAACCCCGGAAAAGGACTTGCTACCTCAAGTCCTAATGGAAGGGGATTCCCCTTCTAAACAGTAAGAAGATAATGCTCTCCCCTCCTCCCATCCCATCAATCATCACCAGATCTTCAATAAAAGTAAGTGTCATGTAAGTGTGCATGCCTTTTTCAGTTTGTGTGTATTAAAATTAACATTTCATGTGGTAAAAAATTTTTTTTTTCATACTTTTGGGTGTCTTGCACGGATTAATTTTATTTCCATTATTTCTTATGGGGAAAATTCATTCACATAACGATTATTTCGCATAACAATTACCCCTCTTGCACGGATTAAAATCGTTAACCGGGGGTCCACTGTATTTGAGTTATATTTCTGATTCATTATTTTTGATATACAGTGGACCCCCGCATAACGATCACCTCCGAATGTGACCAATTATGTAAGTGTATTTATGTAAGTGCATTTGTACGTGTATGTTTGGGGGTCTGAAATGGACTAATCTACTTCACAATATTCCTTATGGGAACAAATTCGGTCAGTACTGGCACCTGAACATACTTCTTGAGTGAAAAAATATCGTTAACCGGGGTCCACTCTACTATTTACTTTCATGTACAACATTTATGTTGCCTTTTCAGAAATGGTTCGAAGCTACAAACGGAAAACTGAGAGGGCTGGGTTTAGGGCTGCTGGGATTTCACCCTTCAATAGAGACATATTCCAGGGTTCTGATTTTTTGGGTGCTTACGTGACTGACAGACCACAGGAAGATCAACAAGAAATGCAAGTGTTTCAGCCTGTGACAAATTTAAGTGATAATTCAGACGGCAATGACACACCACAAAGTCTGATTGCAACAGTCCAGTCAAAATCTTGTTCAGTTCAGAATGTTTCTCACCTTCAAGATGAGAATGAAACTAGACCCTCTACTTCTGGACTCTGTGGGAAGAAAGCTCCAACTCCCGAAGAACTGAGGCCATTGTATAAAGCTGGTCCCAGGAAGAGAAGTGGAATGAACAGGAGGAAACGCTCCTCTGCCATTTTGGCTGACACGCCAGTGAAAAAAACAATGGAAAAGATATCAAAAGAAGCAAGAAGAAAAAATCAAAGAAATCAAAATGTGTTTGTTCATGGTGACGAGGAAAGTTCAGATGAAGAGGACAGTCTCTGTTTGGTATGTATGGGTCCTTTTTCCAAAAGCAAACCACGAAAAGTATGGATACAGTGTAGAATGTGCAAGTTGTGGGCCCACGAAGCCTGCATTGATAAAGATTTGTTTTATACATGCCCCAACTGTGACTCAGATGATGATTTAGATTAAGTTCACCTCAGGTGTTAAGTATTCTGTGCAATTATTATCTGGAAGTGCAATTATTTTCAATTGAATGTATAACACCTAGTCAGTTTTTAATTTTATTTTATTAAAAAAGGTTTCTTTCCTTACTAAGAAAAGATTTTTAAGTTTCTATGGAACTGAATATTCTTGAAATGAAACATTATGAATAATCATTATCTAAATTTACTGTTACATATTCCTAATTTCCTATTACTATTTGCTATGCCAACTTACCCCATAGTGTGTGCCAACTTACCCCATACATGGGGCATGTTGGCACATGTAAAATGTTTTTTTTTCTAAAGCATGATGTGCTTTTGTTTCGAAAAAAAATAATTTCATTATTTCATGTGAAGTAAAAGGAAGATTTATATTTTTCACTGGAAGTACAAAATTGCCAAAATCGTTTGTTGTTTTTCTTTCATCACCGAAAATGTAAAAAGTGTGCCAACTAGCCCCGGTCTCCCCTACTGGAAATAAGTCACTGACTTTTTTGGGTTATCCTAGGTTCTCTACACATATGCTGCTATGTATGATAATCTATGTATAAAAAATAGCCTTTTTGTTTCAGTTTTATGGTGCATTACGAGTGTATATCACAGTTAGCCCTGTGCTACACTCCGTTTTCTCTAATATAAGCCCCCAAGACAGGGACAGGAGAATGGTATTTATATTCCATATCCTCTTCATACCTCCGTCAAACCACTCGGTATTATGCCAATTATTATTAATTCTGGAGTATTTACCATGTTTTTATGTTATTTATATTAAATCAATTGTGATAAGAAAATAAGCCGTAGTGTTGATATTAGCGTAATAATAAAGCATATTCCCCTGTATCACGAGACTGAGCTCATGACAACCGACAGTGGCTTCAAAGCCACCTTATCTTTTATGGACAATGTACTGTGCATGTGCTATACACAACAAGAAGCATTTTTTTTATTTATTGGAACCATGGCTAGGGCTAAAAGCAAGCAGGTTATAACAATAAATGGAGAAAAAGAAATTGGAATGACTTATGCAGCAAGTAGTGCCACCAAACAATAGTAGCAGGTTGGTGTGGTGACCCTGGAAATTTGAAAATATGCTAGCCGAAATTAGTGCCAAATAACTGATAGAACTGGATGACTGATTGCTGGATTTGTGATGGCCGATCTGTATTACTAAAATGTAGATATGAGAAATGTCATTTTAATGTAGCATTAAATAAACTTACCAAGAGCAAAACTGGAGAAAAATCTCTGTAGAGTATTAACACTTGAAGAAAACTTTTCTTAACAGCTTAAGTGGACATCAAGCAGGAAAAGAATGTGCTAATTACAGTTATATCTTATTTTGCATCCCACTGATTTACTTATTTACAAGAGAAACAGGATTAAACTTACAAGAACACACAGGATGGGTACCTTAGTGCCCCTTCCATTCTGAGTGAACTTCCCAACATACATGCAAAACTTAGCATCACACAACTCAAACTTCATCTGGTGTTCAAAATACCTGAGGAGTGATGATCAGAACAGGAGAGTGTCTTCTCAACATCTGTTTGATCTGAACCACAAATGGCATGAACCAAATTAGTTATTTAGAATCAAATGGACTGTTTCACTCAAAATATCATGAGAACTAAACTGCAAGTGCTAAAGTAGCACAAAACAAAATTTTCAGATATATTATCTATGATGTAACTTGGCGTAAGGAATAGATAGCTAAATAATAGTTTTATCATTTTTTTTATTTTGCACTATTTATATATAGTATATATAACAAGATACTAATGCCATAACCTTACTAAAACCTAAATTAAAGGTATTTGATCATTCATTTTTACTGTAGATCTAAAGGTTAAATATTCACTCCATCAAGAAGGGTTCAGCAGTAGTATTTAATGTGATATTTATCCAGGACATGACCTTACTCTCCTCTTAGATATGACGACTATTACATGTGGTCTTATCTTCAGACTCAATTTTCCCTAAAATAAAATCATATGACTGGAACAGGACAATATGAATTTTATGGAATTTACTCAGAGGCTATTTCATCCACCAGGGACAATCAATTTATACAGATAGTACAAAGAAATAGAGGATAGATATACGTATATGTAAGTCACAGAATATTATACTACTTTTTTTTTTTTTTAACAAGTCGGCCATCTCCCACCAAGGCAGGGTGACTCAAAAAGAAAGAAAATCGCCAATAAGAAAATACTTTCATCATTATTCAACACTTTCACCTCACTCACACATAATCACTGTTTTTGCAGAGGTGCCCCGGTGCTGATCAGAGAATATTACATCATAAATATAGTGAGGAAGATGATGAGCAGGTCATAGAATATTATTTTTTTTAACATGCCAACCATGTCCCATTGAAGCAGGGTGACCCACACAAGAAGTAACACTGTCACCACCACTGTCTTACCAGAAGCACAGTGACATTACAGCTTAGATGCAATATCCACACCTCTCCTAAAGAATGTGGATACTGTACCATCACCTCTAGGACTCAAGTCCAGCTAACTAGTTTCCTGGCTCACACTCCAACAGCACGTCAAGTCATAAAAACCACTCAATAAGTTGGCCATCTCCCACCGAGTCAGGGTGACCCAAAAAGAAAGAAAATCCCCAAAAAGAAAACACTTTCATCATCATTCAACACTTTCAACTCACTCAAACATAATCACTGCCATTGCAGAGGCGCCCAGATATAACAGTTTACAAGCATATACAAAGATATATAACATATCCCTCCAAACTGCCAATATCCCAAACCCCTTCTTTAAAGTGCAGGCATTGTACTTCCCATTTCCAGTACTCAAGTCCAGCTATATAAAAATAACCAGGTTTCCCTGAATCCCTTCACTAAATATCACCCTGCTCACAATCCAACAGCAAGTCATGTCTCAAAAAACATTCATCTCCATTCACTCCTATCTAACACGCTCACACATGCTTGCTGGAAGTCCAAACCCCTCGCCCACAAAACCTCCTTTACCCACTCCCTCCAACCTTTTTGAGGACGACCCCTACCTCACCTTCCTTCCCCTGCAGATTTATACTCTCTCCAAGTCATTCTACTTTGATCCATTCTCTCTAAATAACCAAACCACCTCAACAAACCCTCTTCACCCCTCTGAATAATACTTTTATTAATTCCACACCTTCTCCTAATTTCCACACTCCAAATTCTCTGCATAATATTTGCACCACACACTGCCTTTAGATAGAACCTCTCAACTGCCTCCAGCCACCTTCTCATTGCAGCATATAAGAGTGTTGGTACCACTATACTTCCATACATTCCCTTCTTTGCCTCCGTGGATAACATTTTTTGTCTCCACAAATACCTCAACGCACCACTCGTCTTTTTTTTCTTCATCAATTCTCTGATTAGCGTCATCCTTCATAAACTCATCTGCTGACACATCAACTACCAAATATCTGAAAACATTCACTTCTTCCATACTCCCTCTCTCCAATGTGATATCCAATTTGATACCCTCATCACCTTACTCTCATCTATGTTCACTTTCAACTTTCTGCCTTTACACACCCTTCCAAACTCGCTCACTAACCTTTCCAACTTTTCTTTAGAATCTCCCATGAGCACAGTATCATCAGCAAAAAGCAGCTGTGTCAACTCCCATTTTGTACTTGATTCCCCATAGTTTAATCCCACCCCTCTTCCCAACACCCTAGCATTTACTTCTTTCACAACCCCATCTATAAATATACTAAACAACCATGGTGACATTACACATCCCTGTCTAAAACCTACTTGTACCAGGAAATAATCTCCCTCTCCTACACGCCCTAACCTGAGCCTCACTATCCCCATAAAAACTCCTTATAGCATTTAGTAACTTACTACCTATTCCATACATTTGTGACATCTGCCACATTGCTCCCCTATCCACTCTATCATATGCCTTTTCTAAATCCATAAATGCAATGAAAACTTCCCTACCTATCTTTATCATAAATATATTGATGTAATATTCTATGACCAGTTCATCATCACTATACTTACACAGCCTCTCCTCTCCTAGTGACGTACTCGTTTACCGATGACTCAGACTTACGACTGGCTCTTTGACCAGTATTCACACCTAAATAATACATGTTAGAGCTGATTTCCTCTATTCTGCTTATTACAATATACAGTACACTATTGTATAAACATTTAAAAATATACCAGAAATGCTATAAATGGTGCAAAGGTGACATTAAAACAATATCAAAGATGGGTGATACAAACCCACTACCATTATAGTATGAACTCCCTCACTGACGAATTTGTTTACCAACGAGGTCTTAGGAACGGAACTCTGTCATTAAGTGAGGAGAGGCTGTATAATATTTTATGGTTTTTATGTGGGTGTGAAACATGGGTTGTGAATGCTGCAGCAAGAAGGAAGCTGAAGGCAGTGGAGATGTCGTGTCTAAGGGCAATGTGTGTAAATATTATGCCGAGAATTTGTAGTGTGGAAATTAGGTGGTGGTGTGGAGTTACTAAAAGTATTACTCAGAGGGCTGAAGAGGGGTTGTTGAGGTGGTCTGGTCATTTGGAGAAGATGAAGCAAAACAGGATTACTTGGAGGGTGTATAAATCTGTAGTGGGGGGGAGGAGGGGTACGGGTCATCCTGGGAAAGGATGGAGTGAGGAATGGTGAGCGTATTGGATAGGAGTAAATGGAGACGAATGGTTTTTGGGACCTTGCAAGCTGTTGAAGTGTGAGAGGGGTAATATTTTGTGAAGGGATTCAGGGAAACCGGTTAGCCAGACTTGAGTCCTGGAGGTGGGAAGTACAATGCCTGCACTTTAAAGGGTTTGGGATATTGATTATTTGGAGTAACATCTAAACTGTCATATCAGAGCACCTCTGCAAAGACAGTGATTATATGTGAATAATGGTGTTTCTTTCTTTTTTGGATCACTCTGCCTTGGTGGGAGACAGCAGACATGTTGAAAAAAACAAATCTTCATCTCTGTATGAATTAATGAAGTCCCTGGTAGATGAACCATCTTCCCAGTAAATGCCATAATGTTCATACTGTCTTACATACATACATGTCAGTATGTTTTACCATTGGTATTCATTGTTATCTGCACACAACAATAACCACAGCAACATAATACAGCACATATAATTAAAATTGCTGCAACAAACCACTAATACTGTACTTATACACTGGTCCCTAGACTTGCATTCCAATAAATAGTGCAGTTTATAACACCAGTTTGCAGTTTTGTGTTAAATGTGCTTAATTATTTTACCAGAGCTCACAGATATTGTATAGTGTTTTCTCTGATTAATTATGAATTACATTATTCTACATGACTCTTCTGTCTAAGCGAGTTTAGGTAATTTATGCTGTTAATTTTTTCCTCTCTTCTCGTATTGTCTTCTCTCATTCAAATTGTTTCCTTAACCCTTTCAGGGTCCAGAGGCCAAATTTCAAAGTGTGCACCAGTGTCCAAGAATTTTCAAAAAATAATTTTATTTTTTCTTATGAAATGGTAGAGAATCTTTTTCTGAAAGTAATAAAACAAAAAGTACGAAATTTGATGGAAAATTGATGAAATTATGCACTCGCAAATTTTATTTACGCATCGGCAATTTTGCTAACTTTGACTCCCATTTTAGGCCAATTACCTTATTCCAGTCGACTAAATTCTTAGGTATTTCACTAGTATTACTTCTATTCTATCGATTGAGCACAAGAAATCACCAACTCAACTGTTTCAACTACAAAATAAAGTGATTGGAAATTGGTAATTTGGCTAATTTAGTGCAAAGTTTAAAATATTCCAATTTCAAAATAGGGTATAGAATAAACAATGCAGGCATTCCTGGCACTAAACTAACATTTCCTCTGTTCATTAAATATATTTTCAGGCTTTACAAATGAATTCCATTTTGATTTTTAATTCACATAATGAATTTTTATTCAAACCAAAAAATAGAAGATTTACTGTCATGCAATATTGTAATAATTGTATAAATAATATCAGCACATTTGTGAATGTATATCAGACCCACCAGCTGGCATGTATTAGACGTGCGAGGTCATTTGTTTACTCTTGAACATCTGCAAAAATTTAACATTTCCGCTACTTTGAGCTCAGCTTCAAGCCATTGTCTGTAATATACCTTCCATTCTATCAACTGAGACCAAGAAATCACAAATATTACTACAAAAAACATACAAAAAAACACTGCAAAGTTGCTGTTTTAATTGAAAATTACAGTCTCAGTTTTTTTTCTCTCATTATGCACTGTGTGCTGCAGGATTTGTTTTATGTGGTGCACACATACCACATAGATATATTATCTCATATCTAGGCCTAAATTTACTGCTCATAGCTTATCAGAGTGAGCTGAGCTCATGGCGTAGATCTACGATTTGGACCCTCAACATAAAGCCGTAGATCTACGGCACGAACCCTGAAAGGGTTACCATGCTGGTACATAAAGAAAATAGTTATTACAATAAGCAAACTGGCTCACCATTTCTTTGCCCTTCCAACTTCATACATAAATCAATCTATATATTTATGACTGCTTTCATGATAGTTCACTTAGTTTATTATGCAACCCTCATTTATTTTGAATTTTTCTCACATACCGAATTGTACTTTTTATCTTTGTTTTACATTTCTACCACCAAAATTTCAACATTACTGGTACATATTTTAGATTTTAATTTTTGTAGCTTGAATCATTAGTGCTAAACCTCCTTTCTTTTCTACTTTTTCTTCTTCATACTTACTACAAAATGCTACAATAATTACCTACTAATGCTACCTTTAGAACATGTTTAACCCTTTCAGGGTCCAAGGCCAAAATCTGAAGTGGTGCCCCAGTGTCCAAGAATTTAAAAAAAAAAATATTTTTATTTTTTTCTTATGAAATGGTAGAGAATCTTTTTGTGAATGTAATAAAACAAAAAGTACGAAATTTGATGGGAAATTGACGAAATTATGCTCTCGTGAATTTTGATGTGTCAGCAATATTTACGAATAGGCGATTTTGCCGACCTTGACTCCCATTTTAGGCCAATTACATTATTCCAGTCGACCAAATTCTTAGCTATTTCACTAGGATTACTTCTATTCTATCGATTGAGCACAAGAAATCGCCAAGTCAACTGTTTCAACTACAAAATAAAGTGACCGGAAATTGGTAATTTGGCCAATTTAACACAAAGTTCAAAATATTCCAATTTCAAAATAGGATCCAGAATAAACAATGTAGGTATTCCTGGCACTAAACTAACATTTCCTCTGTTCATTAGTTACGTTTTGAGGCTTCACAAATAAATTCCATTTTGATTTTTTATTCACATAATGAATTTTTATTCACACCAAAAAATAGAAGTTTTACTGTTATGCAATATTGTAATAATTGTATAAATATCATCAACACATTTATAAATGTATATTAGACCAACCAGCTGGCGTGTATAAGACGTGTGAGGTCGTTTGTTTACTCTTGAACATCGGCAAAAATTTAACATTTCCGCCACTTTGAGCTCAGTTTCAAGCCATTTCCAGTGCTAAAACCAATCAAAATTATCTCTATATCTGTAATATGTCTTCCATTCTATCACATGAGACCAAGAAATCACAAATACAACTATAAAAAACAAACGAAAAAACACTGCAAAGTCGCTGTTTTAATCGAAAATCACGGTCTCAGTTTTTTTCCTCTCATTATACACAGTGTGCTGCAGGATTTGTTTTATGTGGTGCACACATACCACATAGATGTATTCTCTCATATCTAGGCCCAAATTTACCACTCACAGTTTATCAGAGTGAGCTGAGCTCATGACGTAGATCTACGGTTTGGACCCTGAACGTAAAGCCGTAGATCTACGGGATGGACCCTGAAAGGGTTAATCAGATTGGTTTCAGGCTCACTATTTCAGATCCCCTCATTTAAAAGGTTTCAAATTTTTGGTCTTCTTGAAATTAATCCATCTATTATTTTCTATTATTTTTATTATCACACTGGCCGATTCCCACCAAGGCAGGGTGGCCCGAAAAAGAAAAACTTTCACCATCATTCACTCCATCACTGTCTTGCCAGAAGGGTGCTTTACACTACAGTTTTTAAACTGCAACATTAACACCCCTCCTTCAGAGTGCAGGCACTGTACTTCCCATCTCCAGGACTCAAGTCCGGCCTGCTGGTTTCCCTGAACCCCTTCATAAATGTTACTTTGCTCACACTCCAACAGCACGTCAAGTATTAAAAACCATTTGTCTCCATTCACTCCTATCAAACACGCTCACGCATGCCTGCTGGAAGTCCAAGCCCCTAGCACACAAAACCTCCTATACCCCCTCACTCCAACCTTTCCTAGGCCAACCCCTACCCCGCCTTCCTTCCACTACAGACTGATACACTCTTGAAGTCATTCTGTTTCGCTCCATTCTCTCTACATGTCCGAACCACCTCAACAACCCTTCCTCAGCCCTCTGGACAACAGTGTTGGTAATCCCGCACCTCCTTCTAACTTCCAAACTACAAATTCTCTGCATTATATTCACACCACACATTGCCCTCAGACATGACATCTCCACTGCCTCCAGCCTTCTCCTCGCTGCAACATTCATCACCCATGCTTCACACCCATATAAGAGCGTTGGTAAAACTATACTCTCATACATTCCCCTCTTTGCCTCCATGGACAAAGTTCTTTGTCTCCAGAGACTCCTAAGTGCACCACTCACCCTTTTCCCCTCATCAATTCTATGATTCACCTCATCTTTCATAGACCCATCCGCTGACACGTCCACTCCCAAATATCTGAATACATTCACCTCCTCCATACTCTTTCCCTCCAATATGATATCCAATCTTTCATCACCTAATCTTTTTGTTATCCTCATAACCTTACTCTTTCCTGTATTAACTTTCAATTATCTTCTTTTGCACACCCTACCAAATTCATCCACCAATCTCTGCAACTTCTCTTCAGAATCTCCCAAGAGCACAGTGTCATCAGCAAAGAGCAACTGTGACAACTCCCACTTTATGTGTGAATCTTATATATATATACATTTCTGTCTCATAAACACGCTAGATAACAGGGATATCTTGCTACTCCTACTTACACTTTGGTCACACTTCACAGACACGCACATGCATATATATATACATACATCTAGGTTTTTCTCCTTTTTCTAAATAGCTCTTGTTCCTGGGATGCTTAAATGTGCGTGGATGTAGTGCCGATGACAAGAAACAGATGATTGCCGATGTTATGAATGAAAAGAAGTTGGATGTCCTGGCCCTAAGCGAAACAAAGCTGAAGGGGGTAGGGGAGTTTCGGTGGGGGGAAATAAATGGGATTAAATCTGGAGTATCTGAGAGAGTTAGAGCAAAGGAAGGGGTAGCAGTAATGTTGAATGATCAGTTATGGAAGGAGAAAAGAGAATATGAATGTGTAAATTCAAGAATTATGTGGATTAAAGTAAAGGTTGGATGCGAGAAGTGGGTCATAATAAGCGTGTATGCACCTGGAGAAGAGAGGAATGCAGAGGAGAGAGAGAGATTTTGGGAGATGTTAAGTGAATGTATAGGAGCCTTTGAACCAAGTGAGAGAGTAATTGTGGTAGGGGACCTGAATGCTAAAGTAGGAGAAACTTTTAGAGAGGGTGTGGTAGGTAAGTTTGGGATGCCAGGTGTAAATGATAACTGGAGCCCTTTGATTGAACTTTGTATAGAAAGGGGTTTAGTTATAGGTAATACATATTTTAAGAAAACGAGGATAAATAAGTATACAAGATATGATGTAGGGCGAAATGACAGTAGTTTGTTGGATTATGTATTGGTAGATAAAAGACTGTTGAGTAGACTTCAGGATGTACATGTTTATAGAGGGGCCACAGATATATCAGATCACTTTCTAGTTGTAGCTACACTGAGAGTAAAACGTAGATGGGATACAAGGAGAATAGAAGCATCAGGGAAGAGAGAGGTGAAGGTTTATAAACTAAAAGAGAAGGCAGCTAGGGTAAGATATAAACAGCCATTGGAGGATAGATGGGCTAATGAGAGCATAGGCAATGGGGTCGAAGAGGTATGGGGTAGGTTTAAAAATGTAGTGTTAGAGTGTTCAGCAGAAGTTTGTGGTTACCGGAAAGCGGGTGCGGGAGGGAAGAGGAGCGATTGGTGGAATGATGATGTGAACAGAGTAGTAAGGGAGAAAAAGTTAGCATATGAGAAGTTTTTACAAATTAGAAGTGATGCAAGGAGGGAAGAGTATATATAGAGAAAAAGAGAGAGGTTAAGAGAGTGGTGAAGCAATGTAAAAAGAGAGCAAATGAGAGAGTGGGTGAGATGTTATCAACAAATTTTGTTGAAAATAAGAAAAAGTTTTGGAGTGAGATTAACAAGTTAAGAAAGCCTAGAGAACAAATGGATTTGTCAGTTAAAAATAGGAGAGGAGAGTTATTAAACGGAGAGTTAGAGGTATTGGGAAGATGGAGGGAATATTTTGAGGAATTGTTAAATGTTGATGAAGATAGGGGAGCTGTGATTTCGGGTATAGGGCAAGGAGGAATAACATCTTGTAGGAGTGAGGAAGAGCCAGTTGTGAGTGTGGGGGAAGTTCGTGAGGCAGTAGGTAAAATGAAAGGGGGTAAGGCAGCCGGGATTGATGGGATAAAGATAGAAATGTTAAAAGCAGGTGGGGATATAGTTTTGGAGTGGTTGGTGCAATTATTTAATAAATGTATGGAAGAGGGTAAGGTACCTAGGGATTGGCAGAGAGCATGCATAGTTCCTTTGTATAAAGGCAAAGGGGATAAAAGAGAGTGCAAAAATTATAGGGGGATAAGTCTGTTGAGTATACCTGGCAAAGTGTATGGTAGAGTTATTATTGAAAGAATTAAGAGTAAGACGGAGAATAGGATAGCAGATGAACAAGGAGGCTTTAGGAAAGGTAGGAGGGTGTGTGGACCAGGTGTTTACAGTGAAACATATAAGTGAACAGTATTTAGATAAGGCTAAAGAGGTCTTTGTGGCATTTATGGATTTGGAAAAGGCGTATGACAGGGTGGATAGGGGGGCAATGTGGCAGATGTTGCAGGTGTATGGTGTAGGAGGTAGGTTACTGAAAGCAGTGAAGAGTTTTTACGAGGATAGTGAGGCTCAAGTTAGAGTATGTAGGAAAGAGGGAAATTATTTCCCAGTAAAAGTAGGCCTTAGACAAGGATGTGTGATGTCACCGTGGTTGTTTAATATATTTATAGATGGGGTTGTAAGAGAAGTAAATGCGAGGGTCTTGGCAAGAGGCGTGGAGTTAAAAGATAAAGAATCACACATAAAGTGGGAGTTGTCACAGTTGCTCTTTGCTGATGACACTGTGCTCTTGGGAGATTCTGAAGAGAAGTTGCAGAGATTGGTGGATGAATTTGGTAGGGTGTGCAAAAGAAGAAAATTGAAAGTGAATACAGGAAAGAGTAAGGTTGTGAGGATAACAAAAAGATTAGGTGATGAAAGATTGGATATCAGATTGGAGGGAGAGAGTATGGAGGAGGTGAATGTATTCAGATATTTGGGAGTGGACGTGTCAGCGGATGGGTCTATGAAAGATGAGGTGAATCATAGAATTGATGAGGGGAAAAGGGTGAGTGGTGCACTTAGGAGTCTCTGGAGACAAAGAACTTTGTCCATGGAGGCAAAGAGGGCAATGTATGAGAGTATAGTTTTACCAACGCTCTTATATGGGTGTGAAGCATTCTCAGCAGTAGTAACCAGTTGCCGGTGACCAGGGTGCCAGTGGTTGACTCGCTACCAACCGTCTCTGCCTGAGTCACTGTCTGAACTCATATTGTGCTGACCATAGCACTATTCAAAGACCCCCTCACATATGGGTACTGTGGGCGGCCAGTGAGTTTACGAGAGTGAGCAAGAGAGATAGGTACGGCTGTAAGGGCGCTCCCCACATTATCTGTAATTATACGTACTACCAGCCTACGTGAGTATTACTTTACCCAATCCACGTGTTCGAACTCCCACATGATAAATGGTGCCAGCGGTGTGGAACGTGGATTTAGTTTTTACGGGTAATTCAAGACGTTAGAAGACTGTTTGTGAGTAGCCGGCAGGGTCAAAGGTGAACCGTCTCACCCACCAGCTACTCCCCTCACAACCTCCAACCTGCAAGCCTGTTGCAGCCGTTTCAAGCTTCCTGGCTTAGTTTGTGTGCTAGTTGCTTCAATCTCCGAGGGGTTGACCCGGATTTTGCAATTAAGCCAGTCAGTAAGCCAGACTGTGGAAGTGAACGCCAGTCAGCCTATCATCCAGCCTGTCTCCTGTCATCCACCTGCTCCTCCGTGCTTTGTGCATCGTTACACGTCTTCCAGTCAACCACTGGCACCCTGGTCACCGGCAACTGGTTACTACTACTGAGAGCATGGGTGATGAATGTTGCAGTGAGGAGAAGGCTGGAGGCAGTGGAGATGTCATGTCTGAGAGCAATGTGTGGTGTGAATATAATGCAGAGAATTCGTAGTTTGGAAGTTAGGACGAGGTGCGGGATTACCAAAACTGTTGTCCAGAGGGCTGAGGAAGGGTTGTTGAGGTGGTTCAGACATGTGGAGAGAATGGAGCGAAACAGAATAACTTCAAGAGTGTATCAGTCTGTAGTGGAAGGAAGGCGGGGTAGGGGTCGGCCTAGGAAAGGTTGGAGGGAGGGGGTAAAGGAGGTTTTGTGTGCGATGGGCTTGGACTTCCAGCAGGCATGCGTGAGCGTGTTTGGTAGGAGTGAATGGAGACAAATGGTTTTTAATACTTGACGTGCTGTTGGAGTGTGAGCAAAGTAACATTTATGAAGGGGTTCAGGGAAACCGGCAGGCCGGACTTGAGTCCTGGAGATGGGAAGTACAGTGCCTGCACTCTGAAGGAGGGGTGTTAATGTTGCAGTTTAAAAACTGTAGTGTAAAGCACCCTTCTGGTAAGACAGTGATGGAGTGAATGATGGTGAAAGTTTTTTCTTTTTCGGGCCACCCTGCCTTGGTGGGAATCGGCCAGTGTGATAAAAAAAAAAAAAAAAAAAAAAAAAAAAAAAAATTACATAATATATATATATATATATATATATATATATATATATATATATATATATATATATATATATATATATATATATATATATATATATATATATATATATACAGTGGACCCCCGCATAACGATTTTAATCCGTGCAAGAGGGGTAATTGTTATGCGAAATAATCGGTATATGAATGAATTTTCCCCATAAGAAATAATGGAAATAAAATTAATCCGTGCAAGACACCCAAAAGTATGAAAAAAAAAATTTTTTACCACATGAAATATACATTTTCCCACACACAAAGAGAAGGATACATGCACAATAGTAGAGTAGTACATGCACAGTATATATTGTGCATGTACTACTCTACTAAATGAAGAATAAATGACACTTACCTTTATTGAAGATGCAGCAATGACTGATGAGACACTGTGTCCTGGGAGTGCCTTTTCCTCCTGAGTACTGTAGGTCCTGTTTGGCATTTTCTTCCAGAACAGGCCTTATCACACTGTGTATGCCACTACGATTCTTAAATCTCTCAAACCAACCTTTGCTGGCTTTAAATTCACCAATATGAGCACTAGTTCCAGGCATTTTTCCCTGTTCACCTGGGTGTTAGTCGACTTGTGTGGGTTGCATCCTGGGAGACAAGATTAAGGACCCCAATGGAAATAAGTTAGACAGTCTTCGATGACACTGACTTTTTTGGGCTATCCTGGGTGGCAAATCCTCTGGGGTTAATTGTTTCTTGGTATTCTCAATAAGCCACACCAACAACGGTGCTACAGCAGCAGCAGCAGCTGACGGTGGTACAGCAGCAACAGACGATGCTACAGCAGCAGCAGACGATGCTACAGCAGCAACAGACGATGTTACAGCAGCAGCAGATGATGCTACAGCAGCAGCAGACGATGCTACAGCAGCAGCAGCAGCTGACAGTGCAGCAGCAGCAGCAGCTGTACCACCAATAGTAGCGATGGTTGATTGGGGTTTATTATACAACCTGGCCAGCTCGGAGACACGCACTCCACTTTCATACTTATCAATGATCTTTTTCTTCATCTCTATTGTAATTCTCACCCTTATTGCTGTAGGGTTGGCACTAGAAGCTTTCTTGGGGCCCATGGTCACTTATTTTCCAGAAAAAGCACCGAAAACACTGTAATAATACGAAATATTCCGATTGTATGCTTGGATGTTACCGCGGAGGCTGGCTGGTAAACAATGCCACCGGCGGAACATGTGAGCGTGGCTCAGGCCGCACATTGGACGCGTCTCGGACGAAAATCGGTGAGCGGGTTTTTAATCGGTATGCGCGGCAAAATTTTTGCGATTAAAGCAAGCGGTATGCGAATTAATCGCTATGTGATGCCATCGTTATGCGGGGGTCCACTGTATATATATATATATATATATATATATATATACAGTGGACCCCCGGTTAACGAACTTTTTTCATTCCAGTAGTATGTTCAGGTGCCAGTACTGACCGAATTTTTTCCCATAAGGAATATTGTGAAGTAGATTAGTCCATTTCAGACCCCCAAACATACACGTACAAACGCACTTACATAAATACACTTACATAATTGGTCACATTTGGAGGTAATCGTTATGCGGGGGTCCACTGTATATATATATATATATATATATATATATATATATATATATATATATACATATATATATATTATATATATATAATATATATACAGTGGTCCCTCGTTGTTCGTAATTAATCCGTTCCTGGAGCCGTTACTATAAACGAAATTTACGATTTACGAATCAATTTTCCCCCTAAGAAATAATGTAAATACAATTAATCCGTTCCTGACACCCAGAAGTATTAAAACAAAAAATTTTTTAACATGAAATATGCATGTAGTACATAAACAATACAATGGGAAATGATGAATGAAACATTAACAGCATAACACTTACCTTTATTGGAGATTCTTCTTAGTGTATGGGAGACTGGAGGAGGAGAGAGAGTGGATTGTTTATAGTTTGGAAGAGGGAATACCCTTCCATCAACACCTCAGGTACCATTTGCTTTTCTGGGGTTGCTTCTCTTCTCTGTTTCTTAATGCCACTAGGACCACCTTGAGAGTCACTGGAGTCCTGTCTCACAAAATAACTGTGGAGAGAGCTCTGTTTCTGGCGTCTAACACTTCCCTAAAATGGCCCAAGACTTTATCACTGTACATGTTGCCAACCTGGCTTGCAACAACCTTCTTCGGGTGATGTTTCTCCATAAAGCTTTCCATGTTACCCCACATAATAAAAATCTCTAATTTCTGAAGAAGGCACCTTCTTCCATCTCTCTTCCTCCTCTTCTGCAGCAAGATTCTGAGCTGCGATGTGTTGCTCTTCCTGCTGAAGCTCTTGCAGCTCCTCAGTGGTGAGCTCTTCATTGTGGTCTTCCACCAATTCTTCCACATCCTCCAAACTCACATCCAACCCCATGGAACTCCCCAGTGCCACAATTGATTTTACAACAGACATAGGCTCATTAGGGTCAGTCCCAAATTCTTCAAAATCCCTCTTGTCGACACAATCTGGCCACAATTTTCTCCAGGCAGAGTTCAAAGTCCTGGTAGTCACTCCCTCCCAAGCCATACCTATAAGGGTTATGCAGTGGAGGATGCTGAAGTGTTCTCTCCAAAATTCCCTTAGGGTCAAGTGAGTGTCTGTGGTCACAGTCAAGCACCTGTGAAACATTGCTTTTGTGTAGAGTTTTTTAAAGTTTGCAATAACCTGCTGGTCCATGGGTTGGAGGAGAGGAGTGGTATTCGGGGACAAGAACTTTACTGTGATGAACCCAAACTCCTCGAAAATTAGGTCATCCAAGTTTGGAGGATGAGCAGGTGCATTGTCCATTACTAGCAGGCACTTGAGATCCAATTTCTTTTCCAGGAGATACTCCTTCACACTAGGGCCAAACACTTCATTGAACCACTCGACGAAAATTTACCTCGTGACCCATGCCTTACTATTAGATTTCCAAAACACACACAATTTACTCTTCATAACATTGTTTTTCCTGAACACTCTGGGATTTTCAGAATGGTACACTAGTAATGGCTTCACTTTGAAATCCCCACTAGCATTAGCACAGAACATTAGCGTCAGCCTGTCTTTCATAGGCTTGTGTCCTGGCATTGCCTTTTCCTCTTGTGTAATGAAGGTCCTCTTTGGCATTTTCTTCCAAAAAAGGCCTGTTTCGTCACAACTGAACACTTGTTCAGGTTTCAGTCCTTCAGCCTCTATGTACTCCTGGAATTCATGCACATATTTTTCAGCCGCCTTGTGGTCCGAACTGGCAGCCTCACCATGCCTTACCACACTGTGTATGCCAGTACGGTTCTTAAATATCTCAAACCAGCCTTTGCTGGCCTTAAATTCACTCACTTCACCACTATTTGCAGGCAATTTCTTTACCAAATCTTCATGCAACTGCATAGCCTTTTCACAAATAAACGAAGTCATAAGAGTATCTCCTACTAATTGTTTCTCATTTATCCACACCAATAATAACTTCTCAACTTCTTCCAGTAATGGTGATCTCATTTTTGTCAGCATAGTTACTCCCTTTGCAACACCAGCATCCTTTATTTCATTTTTCTTGGCCTCTATGGAACATAAAGTTGTGTAGGGTTTCTTATACACCCTGGACAGTTCGGCCACACTTGTACCACTTTCATATTATTCAATGATAGTTTTCTTAAATTCAATCGTATTTCTCACCTTCTTTACCACAGGCTTGGCACTAGGAGCTTTCTTTGGAGCCATGGTAGCTTATTTAGTACTTGCAAGCACTAAAATAAATGGAATATTATGAAATATTTCGCTGGATCACGTGAGGGGACCTTCGCTCACTGGTAAACAAAGCCAGACTGGCTGCCTCCCTGGCTAACGCCGTGGGTACGCGTCCCGGACGAACTACGACTCGAGAGTCAACCTATGAAAAGCGAGTCCATGTTTATACGAAAATACCTCTATGATTGGTGAATTTTACGATTGCCGGGAAGTACGAAAAGCGGGGGACCACTGTATATATATACATATATATATATATAATATATATATATATAATATATATTTCTTCTTCTTTCAACGTACCAGCCGTATCCCACTGAGGTGGGGTGGCCCAAAAGAAAAAACTGAAGTTTCTCCTTTTAAATTTAGTAATATATACAAGAGAAGGGGTTACTAGCCCCTTGCTCCCGGCATTTTAGTCGCCTCTTACAACACGCATGGCTTACAGAGGAAGAATTCTGTTCCACTTCCCCATGGAGATAAGAGGAAATAAACAAGAACAAGAATTAGAAAGAAAATAGAAGAAAACCCAGAGGGGTGTGTATATATATGCTTGTACATGTATGTTTAGTGTGACCTAAGTGTAAGTAGAAGTAGCAAGACTTACCTGTAATCTTGCATATTTATGAGACAGACAAAAGACACGAGCAATCCCACCATCATGTAAAACAATTACAGGCTTTCGTTTTACACTCACTTGGCAGGACGGTAGTACCTCCCTGGGCGGTTGCTGTCTACCAACCTACTACCTAGGTATAATATATATATA
>NC_091301.1:6847677-6900177 GCF_038502225.1 Cherax quadricarinatus
GAGCAGAATAACCCAGGATCAAATGGAAGGACAAGCGCACCCCCCAGAAACACCTGCAGAAGGACTCCAGCCACGACACCCCCAAGGCAACTGAACAATCCAAACCAACCATCACACACCAATCCCTCTGTTTCCACCCCCCCCCGCACCACAGTTACAGTATTAGAACAGAAGTTTAAGGTTTGGTACACAAATGCAGATGGATTAACGAATAAACATGAGGAATGGCAAGAAAGAATCAATGAGAAGTCCCCAGACATCATAGCAGTTACAGAAACAAAACTCACGGAGACAATAACAGATGCAATCTTCCCACCAGGATACCAGATCATGAGGAAAGATAGAAGGGGCAGGGGGGGAGGTGGGGTTGCTCTGCTCGTAAAAAACAGATGGAAATTCGAGAAAATGGAAGGCATAGATGAGACGGGAGAAAGAGACTACATAGCAGGTACACTTCAGTCTGGGGAACACAAAGTGGTCATTGTAGTGATGTATAATCCACCACAGAACTGCAGGAGGCCAAGAGAGGAATATGAAGAGAGCAACACAGCAATGGTGGACACACTTGCTGAGGTGGCAAGAAGAGCTCACTCCAGCCGAGCAAAGTTGCTGATTATGGGGGATTTCAACCACAGGGAGATTGACTGGGAAAACCTGGAGCCACATGGGGGTCCCGAAACATGGAGAGCCAGGATGTTGGACGTGGTGCTGGAAAACCTCATGTGCCAACATGTTAAGGAAACTACCAAAGTGAGAGGGGAGGGTGAACCAGCAAGATTGGACCTTGTGTTCACCCTGGGCAGCTCAGACATTGAGGACATCAAGTATGAGAGTCCCCCTAGGAGTTAGCGACCACGTGGTTCAGTGCTTTGAATACATAGTAGAGCTGCAAGTGGAGAGAATAACAGGAGTTGAATGGGAAAAGCCTGACTATAAAAGAGGGGACTACATAGGGTTGAAGAACTTCCTGCGGGAGGTCCAGTGGGACAGAGAACTGGCAGGAAAGCCAGTAAATGAAATGATGGAATATGTAACAACAAAATGCAAGGAGGCAGTGGAAAGGTTTATTCCCAAGGGCAACAGTAGCAACGGGAAGACCAGAATGAGCCCCTGGTTTACCCGACGGTGTAAGGAGGCAAAAACAAAGTGCAATAGAGAATGGAAGAAGTACAGAAAGCAGAGAACACACGAAAATAGGGAGATCAGTCGCAGAGCCAGGAATGAGTACGCACAGGTAAGGAGGGAGGCCCAGCGACAGTATGAAAATGACATAGCATCGAGAATCAAGACTGACCCGAAACTGTTGTATAGCCACATCAGGAGGAAGACAACAGTCAAAGACCAGGTGATCAGATTAAGGACAGAAGGTGGAGAACTCACAAGAAATGATCAGGAGGTATGTGAGGAGCTGAACAGGAGATTTAAGGAAGTTTTTACAGTAGAGACAGGAAGGGCTGTGGGAAGACAGCACAGAAGGGAACATCAAGAGGGAATATATCAACAAGTGTTGGATGACATACGAACAACTGGGGAGGAGGTGAAGAAGCTCTTAAGTGACCTTGACACCTCAAAGGCGATGGGACCGGACAACATCTCCCCATGGGTCCTTAGAGAAGGAGCAGAGATGCTGTGCGTGCCTCTAACCACAATCTTCAACACATCCCTTGAAACTGGGCAACTACCTGAGAAATGGAAGACAGCTAATGTAGTCCCCATATTTAAGAAAGGAAACAGAAACGAGGCACTAAACTACAGACCTGTCTCTCTGACATGTATTGTGTGCAAAGTCATGGAGAAGATTATCAGGAGGAGAGTGGTCTAACACCTGGAAAGGAACAAGATTATAAATGAAAACCAGCATAGGTTCATGGAAGGCAAATCTTGTATCACAAACCTCCTGGAGTTTTATGACAAGGTAACAGAAGTAAGACACGAGAGAGAGGGGTGGGTAGATTGCATTTTCCTAGACTGCAGGAAGGCCTTTGACACAGTTCCCCACAAGAGATTAGTGCAGAAGCTGGAGGATCAGGCGCATGTAAAAGGGAGGGCACTGCAATGGATAAGGGAATACCTGACAGGGAGGCAGCAACGAGTCATGGTACGTGAAGAGGTATCACATTGGGCGCCTGTTACGAGCGGGGTCCCACAGGGGTCAGTTCTAGGACCAGTGCTATTTTTGATATATGTGAACGACATGATGGAAGGAATAGACTCTGAAGTGTCCCTGTTCGCAGATGACGTGAAGTTGATGAGAAGAATTAAATCGGACGAGGATGAGGCAGGACTGCAAAGAGACCTGGAGAGGCTGGACATGTGGTCCAGTAACTGGCTTCTCGAATTCAATCCAGCCAAATGCAAAGTCATGAAGATTGGGGAGGGGCAAAGAAGACCGCAGACAGAGTATAGGCTAGGTGGACAAAGACTACAGACCTCACTCAGGGAGAAAGACCTTGGGGTGACCATAACACCGAGCACATCACCGGAGGCACACATCAACCAAATAACTGCTGCAGCATACGGGTGCCTGGCAAACCTGAGAATAGCGTTCCGATACCTTAATAAGGAATCGTTCAAGACACTGTACACTGTGTATGTTAGGCCCATACTGGAGTATGCAGCACCAGTCTGGAACCCACACCTGGTCAAGCACGTCAGGAAGTTAGAGAAAGTACAAAGGTTTGCAACAAGGCTAGTCCCAGAGCTCAAGGGAATGTCGTACGAGGAAAGGTTAAGGGAAATCGGACTGACGACACTGGAGGACAGAAGGGTCAGGGGAGACATGATAACGACATACAAGATACTGCGGGGAATAGACAGGGTGGACAGAGGTAGGATGTTCCAGAGAGGGGACACAGGGACAAGGGGTCACAACTGGAAGCTGAAGACTCAGACGAGTCACAGGGACGTTAGGAAGTATTTCTTCAGTCATAGAGTTGTCAGCAAGTGGAATAGCCTAGCAAGTGAAGTAGTGGAGGCAGGAACCATACATAGTTTTAAGAAGAGGTATGACAAAGTTCAGGAAGCAGAGAGAGAGAGGACCCAGTAGCGATAAGTGAAGAGGCAGGGCCAGGAGCTGAGTCTCGACCCCTGCAACCACAATTAGGTGAGCACACACGCACACACACACGCACACACACACGCACGCACGCACACACACACACACACACACACACACACACACACACACACACACACACACACACTCACTCACTCACTCACACTCACACTCACACTCACACTCACACTCACACTCACACTCACACTCACACACACTCACACACACTCACACACACACTCTCTCTGAGTTTTCCTCTATTTTCTTAATAGTTCTTCTTGTTTATTTCCTCTTATCTTCATGGGGAAGTGGAACAGAATTCTTCCTCCGTAAGCCATGCGTGTTGTAAGAGGTGGCTAAAATGCCGGGAGCAAGGGACTAGTAACCCCTTCTCCTGTATATATTACTAAGTGTAAAATGAGAAACTTTCGTTTTTCCTTTTGGGCCACCCTGCCTTGGTGGGATACGGCCAGTGTGGTGAAAGAAAGAAAGAAAGGATTGCTTTTATCTTTTTTCTGTCTCATAAATATGCAAGATTATAGGTACGTCTTCCTACTTCTACTTAAACTTAGGTCACACTACACATACATATACAAGCATATACAGTGGACCCTCAACCAGCGATACATTTTAACGCAAATATTTTGCCTCGGCTAGCGCTTAAAAACCCGACAAGCGCTATTCGTTCCGTACGAGACGCGCCCACTTTGGCCGGAGCGCGCCTCACTTGTCCCGTGGGTGCCAGTGTTTACAAGCCAGCCACCGCGGTCGCTTCCAAACATACAACTGGAACATTTCATATTATCACAGCCTTTGTAGTGATTGCACTTGCAAAATAAGTCACCATGGGCCCCAAGAAAGCTTCTAGTGCCAACCCTACAGCAAAAAGGGTGAGAATTACTATGGAGATGAAGAAAGAGATCATTGCTAAGTATGAAAGAGGAGTGCGTGTCTCTGAGCTGGTCAGGTTGTATAATAAACCCCAGTCAACCATCGCTACTATTGTGGCCAAGAAAACGGCAATCAAGGAAGCTGTTCTTGCCAAAGGTGCAACTATGTTTTCGAAACTGAGATCGCAAGCGGTAGAAGATGATGAGAGACTCTTATTGGTGTGGATAAACGAGAAACAGCTAGCAGGAGATAGCATCTCTCAAGCGATCATATGTGAAAAGGCTAGGAAGTTGCATGACGATTTAATTAAAAAAATGCCAGCAACTAGTGATGTGAGTGAATTTAAGGCCAGCAAAGGTTGGTTTGAGAGATTTAAGAAGCGTAGTGGCATTCATAGTGTGATAAGGCATGGTAAGGCTGCCAGTTCGGACCACAAAGCGGCTGAAAAATATGTGCAGGAATTCAAGGAGTACATAGACAGTGAAGGACTGAAACCTGAACAAGTGTTTGTGACGAAACAGGCCTGTTTTGGAAGAAAATGCCAAGCAGGACGTACATTACTCAGGAGGAAAAGGCACTCCCAGGACATAAGCCTATGAAAGACAGGCTTACTCTGTTGATGTGTGCTAATGCAAGTGGTGATTGCAAAGTGAAGCCTTTATTGGTGTATCACTCTGAAACTCCCAGAGTGTTCAGGAAAAACAATGTCGTCAAGGCTAATTTGTGTGTGCTGTGGAGGGCAAACAGTAAGGCATGGGTCACTAGGGACTTTTTCTATGACTGGTTACACCATGCATTTGCCCACAATGTGAAAAATTACCTAATTGAAAAGAAATTAGACCTTAAGTGCCTCCTGGTATTAGACAATGCTCCTGGTCATCCTTCAAACTTGGCAGAGCGACTTTCTAGGGACATGAGCTTCATTAAGGTGAAGTTTTTGCCTCCTAATACCACTCCTCTCCTGCAGCCCATGGACCAGCAGGTCATTTCCAACTTCAAGAAACTGTACACAAAAGCTATGTTTGAAAGGTGCTTTGTAATGACCTCAAACTCAACTGACTAAGAGAGTTTTGGAAAGATCATTTTACCATCCTCAATTGTTTAAACATTATAGGTAAGGCTTGGGAGGAAGTGACTAAGAGGACCTTGAACTCTGCTTAGAAAAAACTGTGGCCAGAATGTGTAGACAAAAGGGGTTTTGAAGGGTTTGAGGCTAACCCTGAGAATCCTATGCCAGTTGAGGAATCCATTGTGGCATTGGGGAAGTCCTTGGGGTTGGAGGTTAGTGGGGAGGATGTGGAAGAGCTGGTGGAGGAGGACAATGAAGAACTAACCACTGATGAGCTGCTAGATCATCTTGAACAGCAAGAGAGCAGACCTGAGGAAACTGCTTCGGAGGAGGAGATAGAGAAATTGAAGACGTTGCCTACTTCTAAGATTAAGGAAATATGTGCAAAGTGGCATGAAGTGCAAACCTTTTTTTGATGAAAATCACCCTGATACAGCTACTGCAAGCTGTGTTGGCAACCTGTACACTGACAATGTTGTGAACCACTTTAGGAAAGTCATAAAGGAACGAGAGGTACAGGTATCTATGGACAGATATGTTGTGCGACAGAAGTCCAGTGACTCAGGAGCTGGTCCTAGTGGCATTAAAAGAACAAGGGAAGTAACCCCAGAAAAAGACTTGCTACCTCAAGTGCTAATGGAAGGGGATTCCCCTTCTAAACACTAAGAAGATCAACGGTCTCCCCTCCTCCCATCCCATCAATCATCACCAGATCTTCAATAAAGGTAAGTGTCATGTAACTGTGCATGTCTTCTTCAGTTTGTGTGTATTAAAGTTAATATTTCATGTGGTAAAATTTTTTTTTTCAATACTTTGGGGTGTCTTGCACGGATTAATTTGATTTCCATTATTTCTTATGAGGAAAATTAATTTGACTAATGATTATTTCGATTAACGATGAGCTCTCAGGAACGGATTAATATCGCTGGTTGAGGGTCCACTGTATATACATACCCCTCTGGGTTTTCTACTATTTTCTTTCTAGTTCTTGTTCTTGTTTATTTCCTCTTATTTCCATGGGGAAGTGGAACAGAATTCTTCCTCCGTAAGCCATGCGTGTTGTAAGAGGCGACTAAAATGCCGGGAGCAAGGGACTAGTAATCCCTTCTCCTGCACAAATTACTAAATTTAAGAAAAACTTTCATTTTCATTTCTTGGAGGGATGCGGCCGGTTTGTTGGGGAAAAAAAAAAAAAAAAACATGCAAGATTTCAGGTAAGTCTTGCTACTTCTACTTACACTTAGGTCACACTACACATACATATACAAGCATATAGTATATACACACCCCTCTGGGTTTTCTTCTATTTTCTTTCTAGTTCTTGTTCTTGTTTATTTCCTCTTATTTCCATGGGAAAGTGGAACAGAATTCTTCCTCTATAAGCCATGCGTGTTGTAAGAGGCGACTAAAATGCCGAGGGCAAGGGGCTAGTAACCCCTTCTCTTGTATGAATTACTAAATTTAAAAAGGGAAACTTTCGTTTTTCTTTTTTGGGCCACCCTGCCTCGGTGGGATACGGCCGGTTTGTTGAAAGAAAGAAAGAAAGAAAGAATGGAGACAAATGATTTTTAATACTTGATGTGCTGTTGGAGTGTGAGCAAAGTAACATTTATGAAGGGATTCAGGGAAACTGGCAGGCCAGACATGAGTCCTGGAGATGGAAAGTACAGTGTCTACACAGAAGGAAGGGTGTTAATGTTGCAGTTTTATAACTGTAGTGTAAAGCACCCCTCTGGCAAGACAGTGATGGAGTGAATGACGATGAAAGTTTTTCTTTTTCGGGCCACCCTGCCTTGGTGGGAATCGGCCGATATGTTAATAAAAAAAAATAATAAACATTTTACAATGGTAAAAATCCATCCAACAGATCATTTAGCTCATTTTACTGTTTCAATCCATAAATTTTATACCAAACAAGTATTAGAATCAGCTGTATTGCAGTTTTCTAATGTAATTTTCCTAAAAGCAGAAAATTATTATGGGAAGTAAATCCATACGAGTCACAAGAACCTGGGGAATGGAAGGCAACTAGGTCCAATCTAAGGAGAGAACAGGTCCAATTCCTTGGATCCAGAAATCCCCCACAAGCATCAAGGCACCTCCTTTGAGGAGTCATAAATGCAATAAATATCAAAAAAAAAAAAAAAAAAAAAAAAACACATAATTCATAACCCTTTCATATGGAAGCCTATAATGAGACCATAGCCATTCCTTAAGCTGGTCTTCTGCCAAAACTAACTAGCCTTCTTTTAGCCATCACAGATACAGTCTCGTAGAATCAGCCCTAATACACATTTCTAAAATAAATCTTAGTCTTGGTTTTGTTTAAATTTCTCCTTGCCTTTTACTGTACACTGTCACACACACAGTAATCCTCAGAATATTTGTGACTTCACCTGACTTTGGCTTTGACTTCATCTGACTTCTGTGTTCTAAAAATCACCCCTTCATCTTCTGTCTTGTAATGTCTTCACCTGATATGACTTCTGGCTTTTGCTTTCAGTTGTGACTTGATAATGATCCAAGAAATCAAAACCTTACTTAAACATTTATTTCCAATTTGTAGATTAACTGTAAGGTGTTCTGGTCAGAATCTTTACCTTTACTCTTCTATTAATAGTTACATAGCATAGGGTAATCTTTTTCAGGAGTATACCATTCTGGAATTAAAAGTTTTGGACATTTTCTTTCAAAATTATTAATATTTGTGATAAGCTAATTAACTTAATTAGGACTAACTAAAGAAAAATTTCATGAGTTAGTTTTCCAAATCTGATACAAAATAATGATGCCATTTGCTTACAAAACTACAAAATGTTAGGAGTATAAGGTGACACTTGCCCATAACACACAGCATACAATGATCCCATAAATGTAAACAGTGTGAAGTGTATTCTATACACTTATGTGTATCAATGTACTGAAAGTTTGTGAATAATTTTTTTTAATGAATTTCAAAATCTTTTGTCATAAAAACTGTCCTTTGGATATTCCAATACTAAAGAGTAAATACATACTTTCCATGCCTAACTACTGAATATCAATTGGGGAAACTTCTGTAAATACAAAACTTTTTAGTTAAAAAAAATATAAAAAAAGAATAAACATTTATGAATTATGTTAATACTATGGATAAAAAAATTAGTACCTGAGTATTTGGAAGGATCATTGAGAGGTCCTCATCAGCACATGCAGGGGACACTGGGGGTGTAGCATGACTGAACCCCACCTTAGTGCTTCCACAAGATGGCAGAGACGGTTTTGGTGAATCCAAGTCTGTTGGATCTAATAAAGAAAACTGAGATATAAAACTACTGAATTGATAAAAAACAAGATTGAAGGCTAAGCCAATTCTTTGGAAATTTAAGCTATCAAAAGTACACTAACTGCTTTTAAATCAAAATGCTCAATGGAAACACAAACCCAACCTCTATTTAAGAGGGATTTCTAGCTACCAGGGGCCCCAGATGTGAGTGTACACTCCACCAAACCCAGCCTATGGGTTGAGGGAGGGTACACTCCATTACACCTACCCCAAGGTTGAAGAAGTGCACACATCACAACCAGCCCCAGAGTTTGGGGACTAAAAATTCTATCAAACCCAACCCAGGGCTGAGGTCATGACCCCTTCCATCATACCTAACCCCAAGGTTAAGGGAGTCTACATTCCATCAAATCTGACTCAAAGTTGAGTGTGTGTGTATACTCAGCTTAAGAAATACAAATTTCTAGAAGAATAACACATCACGATTAAAATCAGTATGAAGAATACTATACACAGGCAACAGTAGTCACTGGATATGGTAAATATATAGCCACACTGCTTTGCCTTTTAGCTTATGCCATTCTGTAATGCATCTAAAGGCTGAAGTAAATATTCAAATAAATATCATACACACTATGCAAATATGGATGCAAAACAGCTGTTACACAAGACTCAGACAGTACTAAGTCAGATACTTGACATGAGGCAGACATGACAGCAGGAAGTGGTTAAAACTTTATAAAGCAGTGGAACAAAAAACCATTCAGTATTTTATGTAATATATTCACACATGCCCTAGGTAGTAGGTTGGTAGACAGCAACCGCCCAGGGAGGTACTACCGCCCTGCCAAGTGAGTGTAAAACGAAAGCCTGTAATTGTTTTACATGATGGTAGGATTGATGGTGTCTTTTTATTGTCTCATACACATGCAAGGTTTCAGGTATGTCTTGCTACTTCTACTTACACTTCACATACATGTACAAGCATATATACACACACCCCTCTGGGTTTTCTTCTATTTTCTTTCTAGTTCTTGTTCTTGTTTATTTCCTCTTACCTCCATGGGGAAGTGGAACAGAATTCTTCCTCCGTAAGCCATGCGTGTTGTAAGAGGCGACTAAACTGCCAGGAGCAAGGGGCTAGTAACCCCTTCTCCTGTATATATTACTAAATGTAAAAGGAGAAACTTTCGTTTTTTCTTTTGGGCCACCCCACCTCGGTGGGATATGGCCGGTGTGTTGAAAGAAAGATTCAAACATGCAGATCACTAACCATTCAATCAAGCTAAAATTACTCTGACCCCTCTCCTAATAATAAGAGCCATTTACACACATACTTTAAAAAATAATAATATATTTTGAAGCAAGAAAATCCAATTTCTGAATGTAAACAGGTGGTGGGTCTGTAATACCACAGCCAATCCTACTGACAGGATATATCAAAAATTTTCTCTTCACTGAAAATTCACAGGCCAGGAAATGTTAATTTGATCCAAGACTCAGTCTGCATCAGAACTTTGTGGTTGAAGGCTAAGGCCCACACATTTGTAAACCAGTTGGGTTTCAAAAATATCCCGTAATGATTTGGTAACATTCTGGAAACCATTCAGAACATGCACAATCACTGTATGCTCAGCTAAGGTCCTATGCAAGACTACTGAGATGCCAGGCCCGTACAACCCCTTCAGCAATCATGCACAGGTAATTACATATATATATTTTTTGATCCATGTCAATATTTATGAAAAGCATGTATACACTTAGATATGTAGACATCCTTACCAATCGAACGAAGAAAGCGAATGAGATCTTTACTGAGATCCCACTTGCCAGCCTCTAAAGTTGCATCCAAAAGACGAGTGGCATGACTTCGACTAACTGTGGCACTCTCCAAATTCTGAAATAACAGTCTAGACTTAAAAGGTGCTAAATTGGACCTTATATATGTTACTTCAACAATGACTAATTTTTTAAAAATGACATATGTATTATAGGTAGTAGGTTGGTAGACAGCAACCACCCAGGGAAGTACTACCGTCCTGCCAGATGACTGTGAAACAAAAACCTGTAACTGTTTTGCATGATGGTAGGATTGCTGGTTTTCTTTTTCTGTCTCATAAACACGCTAGATAACAGGGATATCTTGCTACTCCTACTTACACTTTGGTCACACTTCACAGACACGCACATGCATATATATATATACATACATCTAGGTTTTTCTCCTTATTCTAAATAGCTCTTGTTCTTTTTTATTTCTTCTATTGTCCATGGGGAAGTGGAAAAGAATCTTTACTCCGTAAGCCATGCGTGTCGTATGAGGCGACTAAAATGCCGGGAGCAATGGGCTAGTAACCCCTTCTCCTGTATACATTTACTAAAAAAGAGAAGAAGAAAAACTTTATAAAACTGGGTTGTTTAAATGTGCGTGGATGTAGTGCGGATGACAAGAAACAGATGATTGCTGATGTTATGAATGAAAAGAAGTTGGATGTCCTGGCTCTAAGCGAAACAAAGCTGAAGGGGGTAGAAGAGTTTCAGTGGGGGGAAATAAATGGGATTAAATCTGGAGTATCTGAGAGAGTTAGAGCAAAGGAAGGGGTAGCAGTAATGTTAAATGATCAGTTATGGAAGGAGAAAAGAGAATATGAATGTGTAAATTCGAGAATTATGTGGATTAAAGTAAAGGTTGGATGCGAGAAGTGGGTCATAATAAGCGTGTATGCACCTGGAGAAGAGAGGAATGCAGAGGAGAGAGAGAGATTTTGGGAGATATTAAGTGAATGTATAGGAGCCTTTGAACCAAGTGAGAGAGTAATTGTGGTAGGGGACCTGAATGCTAAAGTAGGAGAAACTTTTAGAGAGGGTGTGGTAGGTAAGTTTGGGGTGCCAGGTGTAAATGATAATGGGAGCCCTTTGATGGAACTTTGTATAGAAAGGGGTTTAGTTATAGGTAATACATATTTTAAGAAAAAGAGGATAAATAAGTATACACGATATGATGTAGGGCGAAATGACAGTAGTTTGTTGGATTATGTATTGGTAGATAAAAGACTGTTGAGTAGACTTCAGGATGTACATGTTTATCGAGGGGCCACAGATATATCAGATCACTTTCTAGTTGTAGCTACACTGAGAGTAAAAGGTAGATGGGATACAAGGAGAATAGAAGCATCAGGGAAGAGAGAGGTGAAGGTTTATAAACTAAAAGAGGAGGCAGTTAGGGTAAGATATAAACAGCTATTGGAGGATAGATGGGCTAATGAGAGCATAGGCAATGGGGTCGAAGAGGAATGGGGTAGGTTTAAAAATGTAGTGTTAGAGTGTTCAGCAGAAGTTTGTGGTTACAGGAAAGTGGGTGCAGGAGGGAAGAGGAGCGATTGGTGGAATGATGATGTAAAGAGAGTAGTAAGGGAGAAAAAGTTAGCATATGAGAAGTTTTTACAAAGTAGAAGTGATGCAAGGAGGGAAGAGTATATGGAGAAAAAGAGAGAGGTTAAGAGAGTGGTGAAGCAATGTAAAAAGAGAGCAAATGAGAGAGTGGGTGAGCTGTTATCAACAAATTTTGTTGAAAATAAGAAAAAGTTTTGGAGTGAGATTAACAAGTTAAGGAAGCCTAGAGAACAAATGGATTTGTCAGTTAAAAATAGGAGAGGAGAGTTATTAAATGGAGAGTTAGAGGTATTGGGAAGATGGAGGGAATATTTTGAGGAATTGTTAAATGTTGATGAAGATAGGGAAGCTGTGATTTCGTGTATAGGGCAAGGAGGAATAACATCTTGTAGGAGTGAGGAAGAGCCAGTTGTGAGTGTGGGGGAAGTTCGTGAGGCAGTAGGTAAAATGAAAGTGGGTAAGGCAGCCGGGATTGATGGGATAAAGATAGAAATGTTAAAAGCAGGTGGGGATATAGTTTTGGAGTGGTTGGTGCAATTATTTAATAAATGTATGGAAGAGGGTAAGGTACCTAGGGATTGGCAGAGAGCATGCATAGTTCCTTTGTATAAAGGCAAAGGGGATAAAAGAGAGTGCAAAAATTATAGGGGGATAAGTCTGTTGAGTGTACCTGGTAAAGTGTATGGTAGAGTTATAATTGAAAGAATTAAGAGTAAGACGGAGAATAGGATAGCAGATGAACAAGGAGGCTTTAGGAAAGGTAGGGGGTGTGTGGACCAGGTGTTTACAGTGAAACATATAAGTGAACAGTATTTAGATAAGGCTAAAGAGGTCTTTGTGGCATTTATGGATTTGGAAAAGGCGTATGAAAGGGTGGATAGGGGGGCAATGTGGCAGATGTTGCAAGTGTATGGTGTAGGAGGTAGGTTACTGAAAGCAGTGAAGAGTTTTTACGAGGATAGTGAGGCTCAAGTTAGAGTATGTAGAAAAGAGGGAAATTTTTTCCCAGTAAAAGTAGGCCTTAGACAAGGATGTGTGATGTCACCGTGGTTGTTTAATATATTTATAGATGGGGTTGTAAGAGAAGTAAATGCGAGGGTCTTGGCAAGATGCGTGGAGTTAAAAGATAAAGAATCACACACAGGGTGGGAGTTGTCACAGCTGCTCTTTGCTGATGACACTGTGCTCTTGGGAGATTCTGAAGAGAAGCTGCAGAGATTGGTGGATGAATTTGGTAGGGTGTGCAAAAGAAGAAAATTAAAGGTGAATACAGGAAAGAGTAAGGTTATGAGGATAACAAAAAGATTAGGTGATGAAAGATTGAATATCAGATTGGAGGGAGAGAGTATGGAGGAGGTGAACGTATTCAGATATTTGGGAGTGGACGTGTCAGCGGATGGGTCTATGAAAGATGAGGTGAATCATAGAATTGATGAGGGAAAAAGAGTGAGTGGTGCACTTAGGAGTCTGTGGAGACAGAGAACTTTGTCCTTGGAGGCAAAGAGGGGAATGTATGAGAGTATAGTTTTACCAACGCTCTTATATGGGTGTGAAGCATGGGTGATGAATGTTGCAGCGAGGAGAAGGCTGGAGGCAGTGGAGATGTCATGTCTGAGGGCAATGTGTGGTGTGAATATAATGCAGAGAATTCGTAGTTTGGAAGTTAGGAGGAGGTGCGGGATTACCAAAACTGTTGTCCAGAGGGCTGAGGAAGGGTTGTTGAGGTGGTTCGGACATGTAGAGAGAATGGAGCGAAACAGAATAACTTCAAGAGTGTATCAGTCTGTAGTGGAAGGAAGGCGGGGTAGGGGTCGGCCTAGGAAGGGTTGGAGGGAGGGGGTAAAGGAGGTTTTGTGTGCGAGGGGCTTGGACTTCCAGCAGGCATGCGTGAGCGTGTTTGATAGGAGTGAATGGAGACAAATGGTTTTTAATACTTGACGTGCTGTTGGAGTGTGAGCAAAGTAACATTTATGAAGGGATTCAGGGAAACCGGCAGGCCGGACTTGAGTCCTGGAGATGGGAAGTACAGTGCCTGCACTCTGAAGGAGGGGTGTTAATGTTGCAGTTTAAAAACTGTAGTGTAAAGCACCCTTCTGGCAAGACAGTGATGGAGTGAATGATGGTGAAAGTTTTTCTTTTTCGGGCCACCCTGCCTTGGTGGGAATCGGCCAGTGTGATAATAATGATAATAAATAAATAAAAAATATGTATTAAATTCCATGGGGAAGTTGAAAAGAATCTTTCCTCAGTAAGCCACACACATCCCTTTGATATACCTTTGAAGAGCTTTGAGAGTCTGACTGCTCTCAGAGCCCAGTCATGGGCCAGGCTCATCGTAAAAGGTGACTAACATGCTGGGAGCAAGGGGCTGGTAACCCCTTCTATATAAATTACTAAATGTAAAAAGAAGAAAAACTTTAGTTTTCTTCTTTTTTGGGTCACCCTGCCTTGGTGGGAGATGGCCAGTGTGTTGAAAAAATGTATTACTGTGTAATTTTTTCCAGGTTCTAAATTATTACAGTATTCAATGAAAGAGTGAGGCAGATGGCATAGGGGAAGAGAGAGATGGAGGTGTCAGAGGAATGACATTGGCAAAAATGGGTAGGGAGAAATTTCAGAAAAATTACAGCAAATGAGTGTTAGTAAAGCAAGGGGCTAGTAACCCCTTCTCCCGTATAAATTACTAAATTTAAGAGAAACTTTCGTTTTTCGTTTTGGGCTACCCTGCCTTGGTGGGATACGGCTGGTGTGTTGAAAGAAAGAAAAGTGTTGGTAAAGAAATCTGAATCTGTATTAAAGGTGGAATCACTGGAGAGAAGTGCAGAGTAAACATGTCAGGGCACTGGAAAAATATTTTTTTTTTTTTATTAACACATCAGTCATTTCCCACCAAGGTAGGGTGGCCCGAAATAGAAAAACTTTTATCATTCACTCCATCACTGTCTTGTCAGAGGCATGCTTACACTACAGTTATAAAACTCCAACATTAAATCCCTCCATCAGAGTGCAGACACTGTACTTCCCATCTCCAGGACTCAAGTCCAGCCTGCAGGTTTCCCTGAATACCTTCATAAACGTTTCCTTGCTCATGCTCCAACAGCACGTCAAGTATTAAAAACCATTTGTCTCCATCCACTCCTATCAAACATGCTCATGCATGCTTGCTGGAAGTCCAAGCCCCTCACACACAAAACCTCCTTTACCCCCTCCCTCCAACCTTTCTTAGACCAACCCCTACCCCGCCTTCCCTCCACTACAGATTTATACACTCTCGAAGTCATTCTATTTTGTTTCATCCTCTCTACATGTCCAAAGCACCTCAATAAATTGACTGTTCTCACAGTGGTGTTTTGCAATGTTCCATGAGATGACCATTTCGAGTCCAGTGTTACCAGTGCTCAGATGTGTTATTATTTTTCCAACACCAGCCGAGATGGTTAGAGAATTGCCAGAAACCAATTGTGATTTAGTCCAAAACAGCTTGGTCATTAATGAGGGATAATGACACTGCTAACAGACTTGAAGGTTTAGTTAGTATTGGAAAATAGTCAGAGAACAGCAAATACCTACAGAAGATTGATAGACTCTGACCTGAGGAAATGCACAAATCTGGCTGGAGATTAATTTTCTTGAACTCTAACATGACCACAGACCCAAAAAGAGATAAACTTTTTTTTGTGTATGCACAGCCAGCACTGAATTAAAAAAAAAGGGAAAGTGAGAAATCAAAGACTTGAACAGCCTGAAATGAACTCTGAGAGTCTGAGATTACAATAAATTATTAGGCAGACATGCTAGCAACATGAGTAAGAGCACCAAGAAGAGAATGCAATTCCACCGTGAAAACATCAGTCGACTGTATTAGCCAGCATTACCTCACACAATCAGGCAAAACAGCCAAGTATCCCATTCTGTAAGAGGATTAGAAATGAGACTTTGGAAACAGCAGAAGAGAAAAATAAACTTGAACTACAGTGATTACCAAGGAATTGAACTCTACCTAGCTTAATTAACATCCCTAATAACTCAGATAATAAGATCTTAGTGATCCCACAATGAAGGGATGTTAGACACAGCATGAAGGCTTTTGACAAGGAATGACCAAAAGACCCTTAGTCACAAATTCAATCTCTAATGGCAAATAAAACAGAGCCCAGAAAGAGTAGTGGTATCAACCGAGGACTATACCTGGTCACCATTATGTAGCTTACCCAAAATGCTCTGCATAATCAATGGCTCTCCATGTGTACTAAAAACTGTCATCCAGTCTTATAAAAACTATGTAACATAAAAATATTTTTTTTTTAATAAGTTGGCTGTCTCCCACCGAGGCAGGGTGATCCAAAAAGAAAGAAAATCCCCAAAAATAAAATACTTTCATCATCATTCAACACTTTCACCTCACTCATTACTGTTATTGCAGAGGTGCCCAGAACACAACAGTTTAGAAGCACATACGTATAAAGATACACAACATATTCCTCTAAACTGCCAATATCCAAAACGCTTTCTTTAAAGTGCGGGCATTTTACTTCCCATTTCCAGTACTCAAGCACGACTATTTAAAAATAAACGGTTTCACTGAATCCCTTCACTAAATACTACCCAGCTCACACTCCAACTGCTTGTCAGGTCCCAAATACCATTCGTCTCCATTCACTCCTATCTAACACGCTCACACATGCTTGCTGGAAGTCCAAGCGCCTTGCCCACAAAACCTCCTTTACCCCCTCCCTCCAACCTTTTTGAGGATGACCCCTACCCCGTGTTCCCTCCCCTACAGATTTATACGCTCTACATGTCATTCTACTTTGATCCATTCTAAATGACCAAACCACCTCAACAACCCCTCTTCAGCCCTATGACTAATACTTTTATTAACTCCACACCTTTTCCTAATTTCCACACTCCAAATTATCTGCATAATATTTACACCACACATTGCCCTTAGACAGGACATCTCCACTGCCTCCTTGCTGCAGCATTTACAACCCAAGCTTCACACCCATGTAAGTGTTGGTACCACTATATTTTCATACATTCCCTTCTTTGCCTCCATAGACAATGTTTTTTGTCTCCACATATACCTCAATGCATCACATACCTTTTTTCCTTCATCAATTCTATAGTCAACCTCATCCTTCATACATCCATCCGCTCACACGACAACTCCGAAATATCTGAAAACATTCACTTCTTCCATACAACTCCTCTCCAATTTGATATCCAATTTTTCTATATCTAAATCATTCGATGCCCTGATCACTTTACTCTTTTCTACGTTCACTTTCAACTTTTTGCCCTTACACACTCTCCGAAACTCATCCACTAACCCTTGCAACTTTTCTTTAGAATCTCCCATAAGCACAGTATCATCAGCAAAAAGTAACTGTGTCAATTCCCATTTTGTATTTGATTCCCCATAATTTAATCCCACCCCTCTCCCCAAAACCCTAGCATTGACATCTTTTACAACCCTATTTATAAATATAGTAAGCAACCATGGTGACATTACACATCCGTCTAAGACCCACCTTTAGTGAGAAGTAGTCTCCCTCTCTTCAACATTTAAAAGTTCCTCAAAATATTCCCACCATCTACCCAATATCTCCATCTCCCCATTTACTAACTCCCCTACTCTGTTTTTAACCAATAAATCCATTCGTTAACTAGGCTTTCTTAACTTGTTTATCTCGTTCCAAAATTTTTTCTTATTTTCATCAAAATTTCTTGACAGTGCCTCTCCCACTCCATCATCTGCTCTCCTTTTACACTTTCTCACCACTCTCTTCACCTTTCTTTTACTCTCCATATACTCTCCTCTTCTTATAACACTTCTGCTTTGTAAAACCATCTCATCAGCTACCTTTTTCTCTTTTATCACACCATTTACTTCATCATTCTACCAATCACTCCTCTTTCCTCCTGCACCCACCCTCCTATAGCCATGAACTTCTGCCCCACATTCTAATACTGCATTTTTAAAACTATTCCAACCCTCTTCAACCCCCCCCCCCCCACTACTCATACTTGCACTAGCCCACCTTTCTGCAAATAGTTGCCTATATCTCGCCCGAACTTCTTATTCCCTTAGTTTATACACTTCACCTCTCTCTTACTTGTTGTTGCCATTTTCCTTTAGTCCCATCTACCTCTTACTCTAACTGTAGCTACAAGTAAATAATGATACAATATATCAGTTGCACCTCTATAAACATGTACATCCTGAAGCCTAAACATCAACCTTTTTTTTTTATTTTTTTATTATCACACTCGCCGATTCCCACCAAGGCAGGGTGGCCCGAAAAAGAAAAACTTTCACCATCATTCACTCCATCACTGTCTTGCCAGAAGGGTGCTTTACACTACAGTTTTTAAACTGCAACATTAACACCCCTCCTTCAGAGTGCAGGCACTGTACTTCCCATCTCCAGGACTCAAGTCCGGCCTGCCGGTTTCCCTGAATCCCTTCATAAATGTTACTTTGCTCACACTCCAACAGCACGTCAAGTATTAAAAACCATTTGTCTCCATTCACTCCTATCAAACACGCTCATGCATGCCTCCTGGAAGTCCAAGCCCCTCGCACACAAAACCTCCTTTACCCCCTCCCTCCAACCTTTCCTAGGCCGACCCCTACCCCGCCTTCCTTCCACTACAGACTGATACACTCTTGAAGTCATTCTGTTTCGCTCCATTCTCTCTACATGTCCGAACCACCTCAACAACCCTTCCTCAGCCCTCTGGACAACAGTTTTGGTAATCCCGCACCTCCTCCTAACTTCCAAACTACGAATTCTCTGCATTATATTCACACCACACATTGCCCTCAGACATGACATCTCCACTGCCTCCAGCCTTCTCCTCGCTGCAACATTCATCACCCACGCTTCACACCCATATAAGAGCGTTGGTAAAACTATACTCTCATACATTCCCCTCTTTGCCTCCAAGGACAAAGTTCTTTGTCTCCACAGACTCCTAAGTGCACCACTCACTCTTTTTCCCTCATCAATTCTATGATTCACCTCATCTTTCATAGACCCATCCGCTGACACGTCCACTCCCAAATATCTGAATACGTTCACCTCCTCCATACTCTCTCCCTCCAATCTGATATTCAATCTTTCATCACCTAATCTTTTTGTTATCCTCATAACCTTACTCTTTCCTGTATTCACCTTTAATTTTCTTCTTTTGCACACCCTACCAAATTCATCCACCAATCTCTGCAACTTCTCTTCAGAATCTCCCAAGAGCACAGTGTCATCAGCAAAGAGCAGCTGTGACAACTCCCACTTTGTGTGTGATTCTTTATCTTTTAACTCCACGCCTCTTGCCAAGACCCTCGCATTTACTTCTCTTACAACCCCATCTATAAATATATTAAACAACCACGGTGACATCACACATCCTTGTCTAAGGCCTACTTTTACTGGGAAAAAATTTCCCTCTTTCCTACATACTCTAACTTGAGCCTCACTATCCTCGTAAAAACTCTTCACTGCTTTCAGTAACCTACCTCCTACACCATACACTTGCAACATCTGCCACATTGCCCCCCTATCCACCCTGTCATACGCCTTTTCCAAATCCATAAATGCCACAAAGACCTCTTTAGCCTTATCTAAATACTGTTCACTTATATGTTTCACTGTAAACACCTGGTCCACACACCCCCTACCTTTCCTAAAGCCTCCTTGTTCATCTGCTATCCTATTCTCCGTCTTACTCTTAATTCTTTCAATTATAACTCTACCATACACTTTACCAGGTACACTCAACAGACTTATCCCCCTATAATTTTTGCACTCTCTTTTATCCCCTTTGCCTTTATACAAAGGAACTATGCATGCTCTCTGCCAATCCCTAGGTACCTTACCCTCTTCCATACATTTATTAAATAATTGCACCAACCACTCCAAAACTATATCCCCACCTGCTTTTAACATTTCTATCTTTATCCCATCAATCCCGGCTGCCTTACCCCCTTTCATTTTACCTACTGCCTCACGAACTTCCCCCACACTCACAACTGGCTCTTCCTCACTCCTACAAGATGTTATTCCTCCTTGCCCTATACACGAAATCACAGCTTCCCTATCTTCATCAACATTTAACAATTCCTCAAAATATTCCCTCCATCTTCCCAATACCTCTAACTCTCCATTTAATAACTCTCCTCTCCTATTTTTAACTGACAAATCCATTTGTTCTCTAGGCTTTCTTAAATTGTTAATCTCACTCCAAAACTTTTTCTTATTTTCAACAAAATTTGTTGATAACATCTCACCCACTCTCTCATTTGCTCTCTTTTTACATTGCTTCACCACTCTCTTAACCTCTCTCTTTTTCTCCATATACTCTTCCCTCCTTGCATCACTTCTACTTTGTAAAAACTTCTCATATGCTAACTTTTTCTCCCTTACTACTCTCTTTACATCATCATTCCACCAATCGCTCCTCTTCCCTCCTGCACCCACTTTCCTGTAACCACAAACTTCTGCTGAACACTCTAACACTACATTTTTAATCCTACCCCATACCTCTTCGACCCCATTGCCTATGCTCTCATTTGCCCATCTATCCTCCAATAGCTGTTTATATCTTACCCTAACTGCCTCCTCTTTTAGTTTATAAACCTTCACCTCTCTCTTCCCTGATGCTTCTATTCTCCTTGTATCCCATCTACCTTTTACTCTCAGTGTAGCTACAACTAGAAAGTGATCTGATATATCTGTGGCCCCTCTATAAACATGTACATCCTGAAGTCTACTCAGCAGTCTTTTATCTACCAATACATAATCCAACAAACTACTGTCATTTCGCCCTACATCATATCTTGTATACTTATTTATCCTCTTTTTCTTAAAATATGTATTACCTATAACTAAACCCCTTTCTATACAAAGTTCAATCAAAGGGCTCCCATTATCATTTACACCTGGCACCCCAAACTTACCTACCACACCCTCTCTAAAAGTTTCTCCTACTTTAGCATTCAGGTCCCCTACCACAATTACTCTCTCACTTGGTTCAAAGGCTCCTATACATTCACTTAACATCTCCCAAAATCTCTCTCTCTCCTCTGCATTCCTCTCTTCTCCAGGTGCATACACGCTTATTATGACCCACTTCTCGCATCCAACCTTTACTTTAATCCACATAATTCTTGAATTTACACATTCATATTCTCTTTTCTCCTTCCATAACTGATCATTTAACATTACTGCTACCCCTTCCTTTGCTCTAACTCTCTCAGATACTCCAGATTTAATCCCATTTATTTCCCCCCACTGAAACTCTCCTACCCCCTTCAGCTTTGTTTCGCTTAGAGCCAGGACATCCAACTTCTTTTCATTCATAACATCAGCAATCATCTGTTTCTTGTCATCCGCACTACATCCACGCACATTTAAGCAACCCAGTTTTATAAAGTTTTTCTTCTTCTCTTTTTTAGTAAATGTATACAGGAGAAGGGGTTACTAGCCCATTGCTCCCGGCATTTTAGTCGCCTCATACGACACGCATGGCTTACGGAGGAAAGATTCTTTTCCACTTCCCCATGGACAATAGAAGAAATAAAAAAGGACAAGAGCTATTTAGAAAAAGGAGAAAAACCTAGATGTATGTATATATATATATATGCATGTGCGTGTCTGTGAAGTGTGACCAAAGTGTAAGTAGGAGTAGCAAGATATCCCTGTTATCTAGCGTGTTTATGAGACAGAAAAAGAAACCTTTTATCCACCAATATATAATCTAACAAACTACTTTCATTACGTGCTATATCATACCTTGTATATTTATTTATCCTCTTTTTCATAAAATATGTATTACTTATTACCAAACCTCTTTCTACACACAGCTCAAATAAAGGTTCCCCACTTTCATTTACCCCTGACACCCCAAATTTACCTACTACTCCCTCCACAACATTTTTACCCACTTTATCATTGAAATCCCCAACCACAAGTACTCTCACAATTGGTTCAAAACTCCCCACACACTCACTCAACAATTCCCAAAACCTCTCTCTCTCTCCTCTACACTTCTCTCTTCTCCAGGTGCATATACGCTTACTATAACCCACTTTCCACATCCAACCTTTATTTTACTCCACATAATCCTTGAATACATTTATACTCCCTCTTTTCCTGCCACAGCTCATTCTTCAACATTATTGCTACTCCTACTTTAGCTCTAGTTCTATCTGAAACCCCTGGCCTAATCCCATTTACTTCTCTCCACTGAAACTCTCCTGCCCCCTTCAGCTTTGTTTCACTTAAAGCCAGGACATCCAGCTTCTCATTCATAGCATCCACCATCATCTCTTTCTTATTCGCACAACATCCACACACATTCAGACATCCCACTTTCATAATTTTCTTCTTCTTCTTTTTAGTAATCTTTACAGGAAAAGGAGTTACTAGCCCACTGTTCCAAGCATTTTAGTTGACTTTTACAACACACATGAATTACAGAGGAAAGATTCTTAATCTATTTCCCCATGGATATAAAAGGAAAAGTATTAAGAACAAGAATTATAAAGATAAAATCATAGAAAACTCAGATGAGTGTGTATAAATAAATGCGTAAATGTATGTGTAGTGTGACCTAAATGTAAGAAGTAGCAAGACATACCTGTAATCTTGCATATTTATGAGACAGACAAAAGACACCAGCAATCCTACCATCATGTAAAACAATTATTATTATTATTATGTGTTGACAAGAGCAACGTGGCAGATGTTGCAAGTATATGGAATAGGTGTTAAGTTACTAAATGCTGTAAAGAGTTTTTATAAGGGCAGTGAGGCTCAGATTAGGGTGTGTAGAAGAGGGTGAGACTACTTCCCAGTAAAAGTAGGTCTTAGACAGGGATGTGTAATGTCACCATGGTTGTTTAATATATTTATAGATGGGGTTGTAAAAGAAGTAAATGCTAGGGTGTTCAGGAGAGGGGTGGGATTAAATTATGGGGAATCAAATACAAAATGGGAAGTGACACTTACTTTTTGCTGATACTGTGTTTATGGGTGATTCTAAAGAAAAATTGCAAAGGTTAATGGATGAATTTGGGAGTGTGTGTAAAGGTAGACAGTTGTAAATAAACACAGAAAAGAGAAAGGTGATGAGAGTATCAAATGATTTAGATAAAGAAAAATTGGATATCAAACTGGGGAGGAGGAGTATGGAAGAAGTGAATTTTTTTTTTTTTCAACAAGTCGGCCGTCTCCCACCGAGGCAGGGTGACCCAAAAAAGAAAGAAAATTCCCAAAAAGAAAATGCTTTCATCATCATTCAACACTTTCACCACACTCACACATTATCACTGTTTTTGCAGAGGTGCTCAGAATACAACAGTTTAGAAGCATATAGGTATAAAGATACACAACATATCCCTCCAAACTGCCAGTATCCCAAACCCCTCCTTTAAAGTGCAGGCATTGTACTTCCCATTTCCAGGACTCAAGTCCAACTATATGAAAATAACCGGTTTCCCTGAATCCCTTCACTAAATATTACCCTGCTCACACTCCAACAGATCGTCAGGTCCCAAGTACCATTCGTCTCCATTCGCTCCTATCTAACATGCTCATGCACGCTTGCTGGAAGTCCAAGCCCCTCGCCCACAAAACCTCCTTTACCCCCTCTCTCCAGCCCTTTCGAGGACGACCCCTACCTCGCCTTCCTTCCCCTATAGATTTATATGCTTTCCATGTCATTCTACTTTGATTCATTCTCTCTAAATAACCAAACCACCTCAACAACCCCTCTTCTGCCCTCTGACTAATACTTTTATTAACTCCACACCTTTTCCTAATTTCCACACTCCGAATTTTCTGCATAATATTTACACCACACATTGCCCTTAGACAGGACATCTCCACTGCCTCCAACCGTCTCCTTGCTGCTGCATTTACCACCCAAGCTTCACACCCATATAAGAGTGTTGGTAATACTATACTTTCATACATTCCCTTCTTTGCCTCCATAGATAAGGTTTTTTGACTCCACATATACCTCAATGCACCACTCACCTTTTTTCCCTCATCAATTCTATGATTAACCTCATCCTTCATAAATCCATCCGCCGACACGTCAACTCCCAAGTATCTGAAAACATTCACTTCTTCCATACTCCTCCTCCCCAATTTGATATCCAATTTTTCTTTATCTAATTCATTTGATACCCTCATCACCTTACTCTTTTCTATGTTCACTTTCAACTCTCTACCTTTACACACATTCCCAAACTCATCCACTAACCTTTCCAATTTTTCTTTAGAATCTCCCATAAGCACAGTATCATCAGCAAAAAGTAACTGTGTTAATTCCCATTTTGAATTTGATTCCCCATAATTTAATCCCATCCCTCTCCCGAACACCCTAGCATTTACTTCTTTTACAACCCCATCTATAAATATATTAAACAACTATGATGACATAACGCATCCCTGTCTAAGACCTACTTTTACTGGGAAGTAGTCTCCCTCTCTTCTACACACCCTAACCTGAGCCTCACTATCCTCATAAAAACTCTTTACAGCATTTAGTAACTTACCACCTATTCCATATACTTGCAACATCTGCCACATTGCTCCTCTATCCACTCTATCATATGTCTTTTCTAAATCCATAAATGCAATAAAAACTTCCCTACCTTTATCTAAATACTGTTCACATATATGCTTCAATGTAAACACTTGATCTACACATCCCCTACCCATTCTGATTCCTCCTTGCTCATCCGCAATCCTACATTCTGTCTTACCTCTAATTCTTTCAATTATAACCCTACCGTACACTTTTCCTGGTATACTCAGTAAACTTATTCCTCTATAATTTTTACAGTCTCTTTTGTCCCCTTTCCCTTTATATAAAGGAACTATACATGCTCTCCGCCAATCCCTAGGTACCTTCCCCTCTTTCATACATTTATTAAACAAAAGTACCAACCACTCCAACACTATATCGCCCCCTGCTTTTAACATTTCTGTCATGATCCCATCAGTTCCAGCTGCTTTACCCCCTTTCTTTCTACGTAATGCCTCACGTACCTCCCCCACACTTACATTCTGCTCTTCTTCACTCCTAAAAGATGGTATACCTCCCTGACCAGTGCATGAAATTACTACTCCTCTTTCTTCCTTAACATTTAAAAGTTCCTCAAAATATTCTCGCCATCTACCTAATACCTCCATCTCCCCATCTACTAACTCACCTACTCTGTTTTTAACTGACAAATCCATACTTTCCCTAGGCTTTCTTCACTTGTTTAACTCCAAATTTTTTTCTTATTTTCATAAAAATTTCTTGACAGTGCCTCTCCCACTCTATCATCTGCTGTCCTTTTGCACTCTCTCACCACTCTCTTCACCTTTCTTTTACTCTCCATATACTCTGCTCTTCTTATAACACTTCTGCTTCGTAAAAACCTCTTATAAGCTACCTTTTTCTCTTTTTATCACACCCTTTACTTCATCATTCCACCAATCACTCCTCTTTCCTCCTGCCCCCACCCTCCTATAACCACAAACTTCTGCCCCACATTCTAATACTGCATTTTTAAAACTATTCCAACCCTCTTCAACCCCCCCCCCCCTACTACTCATCTTTGCACTAGCCCACCTTTCTGCCAATAGTCGCTTATATCTCAACCGAACTTCCTCCTTCCTTAGTTTATACACTTTCACCTCCCTCTTACTTGTTGTTGCCAGCTTCCTCTTTTCCCATCTACCTCTTACTCTAACTGTAGCTACAACTAAATAATGATCCAATATATCAGTTGCCCCTCTATAAACATGTACATCCTGGAACCTACCCATCAACCTTTTATTCACCAATACATAATCTAATAAACTACTTTCATTACGTGTTACATCATACCTTGTATATTTATTTATCCCCTTTTTCATAAAATATGTATTACTTATTACCAAATCTCATTCTACACATAGCTCAATTAAAGGCTCCCCATTTACATTTACCCCTGGCACCCCAAATTTACCTACTACTCCCTCCATAACATTTTTACCCACTTTAGCATTGAAATCCCCAACCACTATTACTCTCACACTTGATTCAAAACTCCCCACGCATTCACTCAACATTTCTCAAAATCTCTCTCTCTCTCCTCTACATTTCTCTCTTCTCCAGGTGCATACACACTTATTATAACCCACTTTTCACATCCAATCCTTATTTTACTCCACATAATCCTTGAATTAATATATTTATAGTGCCTCTTTTCCTGCCATAGCTTATCCTTCAACATTATTGCTACTCCTTCTTTAGCTCTAACTCTATTTGAAACCGCTGACCTAATCCCATTTATTCCTCTCCATTGAAACTCTCCCACCCCCTTCAGCTTTGTTTCACTTAAAGCCAGGGCATCCAGCTTCTTCTCATTCATAACATCCACAATCATTTCTTTCTTATCATTTGCACAACATCCACGCACATTCAGACTTCCCACTTTGACAATTTTCTTCTTCTTATTCTTTATAGTAATCTTTACAGGAAAAGGGGTTACTAGCCCATTGTTCCCGGCATTTTAGTTGATATGGATATAAAAGGAAAAGTAATAAGACCAAGAACTATTAAGATAAAACCAAAGAAAACTTAGATGAGTGTGAATAAATAAATGTGTACATGTATGTGTAGTGTGACCTAAGTGTAAGTAGAGGTAGCAAGACATACCTGTAATCTTGCATATTTATGAGACAGACAAAAGACATCAGCAATCCTACCATCATGTAAAACAATTACAGGCTTTCATTTTACACTCGCTTGGCAGGACGGTAGTACCTCCCTGGGTGGTTGCTGTCTACCAACCTACTACCATGAATGTTTTCAGATATTTGGGAGTTGATGTAACAGCGAATGGATTTATGAAGGATGAGGTTAATCATAGAATTGATGAGGAAAAAAAGGTGAGTGGTGCGTTGAGGTATATGTGGAGACAAAGAACGTTATCTATGGAGGCACAGAAGGAAATGTATGAAAGTATAGTAGTACTAACACTCTTATATGGGTGTGAAGCTTGGGTTGTAAATGCTGCAGCGAGGATGCGGTTGGAGGCAGTGGAGATGTCCTGTCTAAGGGCAATGTGTGTAAATATTATGCAGGAAATTCGGAGTGTGGAAATTAGGAGAAGGTGTGGAGTTAATGAAAGTATTAGTCAGAGGGCTGAAGAGGGGTTGTTGAGGTGGTTTGGTCATTTAGAGAGAATGGATCAAAGTAGAGCGACATGGAGAGCATATAAATCTGTAGAAGAAGGAAGGCGGGGTAGGGGTCGTCCTCAAAAAGGTTGGAGGGAAGGGGTAAAGGAGGTTTTGTGGAAGAGGAGCTTGGACTTCCAGCAAGCATGCACGAGCGTTTTAGATAGGAGTGAATGGAGACGAATGGTATTTGGGACCTGACGATCTGTTGGAGTGTGAGCAGGGTAATATTTAGTGAAGGGATCACAAATAACCCGCACATAAAAGACAGAAGCTTACGACGACGTTTCGGTCCGACTTGGACCATTGACAAAGTCACACTAACAGAGGAGGAGCAGGACGGCTATATATAGGCAGGAAGAGGTGGAGGTAGTAGTAGTGGTAGTAGTAGTAGTAGTAGTAGTACAAGAATTGTATATAATACCGACAGGATGAAATGACACATGCACAACACCCGGGCATCCCCACCGTAGACGTTTCGCCATCCAGCCAGCCACTGGATGGCGAAACGTCCACAACAAAGACAACCAGACGCCGCACATGTGTCTAATTTCATCAGTAGAAGTAGTAGAAGAAGAAGAGGTAGTAGTAGTGGTAGTGGTAGAAGTGGGAAATAAGGAAGACGAGCCAGTCAAATACAAAGGAAGGGGAGCACTGCAAGAGAGCTAGAAACCCACAGAGGGAGAGCAAGCGCACCGAGGTGCGTGAAAGGGGAAGTGGTGAAATAAAATAAAGAAGGAACAGAAACACGAGACAGGAGAGAGAAAGACAACCCAGAGGAGAAAAGGAGAGAGGAAAGGGGAAGAGGAAGAAGAAAAAGAAGAAGAAGAAGAAAAAATGAGGATTCAGGTTAAGTCACGGGTGTTCTGAAGTTTGGAGCATTTTACAATGTAGTGGGAGAGGAAGGCATCTACAGAGACGAAGCCAGGGCTAAGGTTCATACAAGGAAAGTTGTGTATAAGAGAGGATTCAACTAAACGGCGACTGTTCGAGTTGGAAGTAGGGAAGACAGTTTTAGCAGAAGACCAGTCAATAGGATGGCTATGATCTCTGACGTGACAGAAAAGAGCATTGTTAGTGTCGGCAAGCCTAACACTATTTTTGTGCTCCCTAAGTCTGTCAGAAAGAGATCGACCAGTTTCTCCAAAGTATTGAAGAGGACAGGAGGAGCAAGAAATAGAGTAGACACCAGGAACATCTGTAGAGGGAGGAGAGGTATGAACGAGATTAGTGCGAAGAGTGTTAGTCTGGCGGAAGGTAAGCTTGATGTCTAAGGGACGGAGAGAATTGTTGAGATTAGAAAGACCGGAAATGTAGGGAAGGCAGAGGATAGAAGAGTTCCCATGAGTAGAGAGTTTGGGAGAGAAGAAATTGCGTTTAGCACGTGAGAGGGCAGAGTCTATGAAATGGGAAGGGTAGCCAAGACGGGAGAACGAATTATAAAGAGTGGAAATTTCTGCTGGAAGGAACTGAGGATCACAGATGCGGAGGGCACGGAGAAAGAGGGAGATAAGAACACTTTTCTTGACAGGGGAAGCATGATAGGAAAAGTAGTGAATGTACATGCCACTGTGCATAGGTTTACGGTAAACGGAAAAGGAAAAACCTGTATCTGAGCGGTGGACATGGACATCAAGGAAAGGAAGTAAGGAATTAGATTCCCATTCAGCTTTAAACTTAATGGAAGGGGCAAGATTGTTAAGAGCTTCAAGAAAAGGTTGGAAGAGACTGGAGTCATGAGGCCACAGAGCAAAGATGTCATCCACATAGCGGAGCCAGAGTGAAGGTTGCACATCGAGGGTAGGAAGAAGAACAGTCTCGAAGTATTCCATGTAAAGATTAGCAAGGACAGGAGAGAGAGGAGAGCCCATAGCGACACCGAAGGTTTGGGAATAATATTTCCCTTGGAAGGAAAAGGAGTTAGAGTCCACACAGAGGCGGATCAGATCAAGAAAGACATCAGTGGGGATAGGGAGATGAAGAAACCCTTCATGGGCCTTCTCTCTAAGGAAATCAAGGACATCATCAAGAGGGACATTGGTGAAGAGGGACTCAACGTCAAGACTAAGCATCTTACAGGTTGGGAGAGAGCGAACCCGTTCAATGAAGTCTTGAGAGTGACGGAGGTGGGCAGGAGAAAAAGTACCAAGAAAGGGAGTGAGGGTTTTGGCCAGCCAAGAAGCAAGAGAATAAGAGACAGAACCTCTAGAGGATATGATAGGACGAAGAGGAATATCAGGTTTATGAGTTTTGGGAAGGCCATAGAAATAGGGAAGAGAGGGACAGATGACACGAAACCGTTGAACAAGGTCAAAGTCAGGAGGACAGAGGTCGGAGAGAGTCCTTAGTTTTTTGTTGAAAGTTCTCTTGATGCGATCAAGAGGGTTGGAAACGAGAGGAGTGTAGGTTCATACTAACATTGTCATACTATCTTCTGACAAAGGTAATTCGGTAGTTATCCTTGATCGCGAGGATTACCTCCGTAAAGCTGATGTCTTGCTCTCTGACTCACGCACCTACACTCCTCTCGTTTCCAACCCTCTTGATCGCATCAAGAGAACTTTCAACAAAAAACTAAGGACTCTCTCCGACCTCTGTCCTCCTGACTTTGACCTTGTTCAACGGTTTCGTGTCATCTGTCCCTCTCTTCCCTATTTCTATGGCCTTCCCAAAACTCATAAACCTGATATTCCTCTTCGTCCTATCATATCCTCTAGAGGTTCTGTCTCTTATTCTCTTGCTTCTTGGCTGGCCAAAACCCTCACTCCCTTTCTTGGTACTTTTTCTCCTGCCCACCTCCGTCACTCTCAAGACTTCATTGAACGGGTTCGCTCTCTCCCAACCTGTAAGATGCTTAGTCTTGACGTTGAGTCCCTCTTCACCAATGTCCCTCTTGATGATGTCCTTGATTTCCTTAGAGAGAAGGCCCATGAAGGGTTTCTTCATCTCCCTATCCCCACTGATGTCTTTCTTGATCTGATCCGCCTCTGTGTGGACTCTAACTCCTTTTCCTTCCAAGGGAAATATTATTCCCAAACCTTCGGTGTCGCTATGGGCTCTCCTCTCTCTCCTGTCCTTGCTAATCTTTACATGGAATACTTCGAGACTGTTCTTCTTCCTACCCTCGATGTGCAACCTTCACTCTGGCTCCGCTATGTGGATGACATCTTTGCTCTGTGGCCTCATGACTCCAGTCTCTTCCAACCTTTTCTTGAAGCTCTTAACAATCTTGCCCCTTCCATTAAGTTTAAAGCTGAATGGGAATCTAATTCCTTACTTCCTTTCCTTGATGTCCATGTCCACCGCTCAGATACAGGTTTTTCCTTTTCCGTTTACCGTAAACCTATGCACAGTGGCATGTACATTCACTACTTTTCCTATCATGCTTCCCCTGTCAAGAAAAGTGTTCTTATCTCCCTCTTTCTCCGTGCCCTCCGCATCTGTGATCCTCAGTTCCTTCCAGCAGAAATTTCCACTCTTTATAATTCGTTCTCCCGTCTTGGCTACCCTTCCCATTTCATAGACTCTGCCCTCTCACGTGCTAAACGCAATTTCTTCTCTCCCAAACTCTCTACTCATGGGAACTCTTCTATCCTCTGCCTTCCCTACATTTCCGGTCTTTCTAATCTCAACAATTCTCTCCGTCCCTTAGACATCAAGCTTACCTTCCGCCAGACTAACACTCTTCGCACTAATCTCGTTCATACCTCTCCTCCCTCTACAGATGTTCCTGGTGTCTACTCTATTTCTTGCTCCTCCTGTCCTCTTCAATACTTTGGAGAAACTGGTCGATCTCTTTCTGACAGACTTAGGGAGCACAAAAATAGTGTTAGGCTTGCCGACACTAACAATGCTCTTTTCTGTCACGTCAGAGATCATAGCCATCCTATTGACTGGTCTTCTGCTAAAACTGTCTTCCCTACTTCCAACTCGAACAGTCGCCGTTTAGTTGAATCCTCTCTTATACACAACTTTCCTTGTATGAACCTTAGCCCTGGCTTCGTCTCTGTAGATGCCTTCCTCTCCCACTACATTGTAAAATGCTCCAAACTTCAGAACACCCGTGACTTAACCTGAATCCTCATTTTTTTTTCTTCTTCTTCTTCTTTTTCTTCTTCCTCTTCCCCTTTCCTCTCTCCTTTTCTCCTCTGGGTTGTCTTTCTCTCTCCTGTCTCGTGTTTCTGTTCCTTCTTTATTTTATTTCACCACTTCCCCTTTCACGCACCTCGGTGCGCTTGCTCTCCCTCTGTGGGTTTCTAGCTCTCTTGCAGTGCTCCCCTTCCTTTGTATTTGACTGGCTCGTCTTCCTTATTTCCCACTTCTACCACTACCACTACTACTACCTCTTCTTCTTCTACTACATCTACTGATGAAATTAGACACATGTGCGGCGTCTGGTTGTCTTTGTTGTGGACGTTTCGCCATCCAGTGGCTGGCTGGATGGCGAAACGTCTACGGTGGGGATGCCCGGGTGTTGTGCATGTGTCATTTCATCCTGTCGGTATTATATACAATTCTTGTACTACTACTACTACTACTACTACCACTACTACTACCTCCACCTCTTCCTGCCTATATATAGCCGTCCTGCTCCTCCTCTGTTAGTGTGACTTTGTCAATGGTCCAAGTCGGACCGAAACGTCGTCGTAAGCTTCTGTCTTTTATGTGCGGGTTATTTGTGTATCGTTCCAGTCACGGTATTGTGCCTTTTTGTTATTTATGAACAAATTGTTTCTGAACATACCATTGTGGAATACATGTATTTTTTTTTCAACACGTTGGCCATTTCCCTCCGAGGCAGGGTGACCCAAAAAGAATGAAAAACTTTCATCATGAATCAACACTTTTACCATCACTCATACATAATAACTGTCTTTGCAGATGCACTCAAATATGACAGTTTAGAAATCCCTCCAAACTGCCAATATCCATTAATGGTCCTGGGAATCATAGCCTCTGCAGCCCACTCTCTTCAATTACAGAAGCAGTGTGGTATCATATGCCTCCTCTAGACTGAAAAAGACAGATATAACAAGGTGTCATTCAGCAAAGGCATTATGAATGTATGTATATAAATTGAGAAAAAGGATCTGTGGTGAAGTACAGTGCCTGCACTCTGAAGGAGGGGTGTTAATGTTGCAGTTTAAAAACTGTAGTGTAAAGCACCCTTCTGGCAAGACAGTGATGGAGTGAATGATGGTGAAAGTTTTTCTTTTTCGGGCCACCCTGCCTTGGTGGGAATCGGCCAGTGTGATAATAAAAAAAAATAATAAAAAGGATCTGTGGTGAAGCAGTCTCAAAATGCAGTCTGTACCAAAATGATGAGAGAGAAAACAATTCTGTCTCTCTAAGAACCACTTATGTTTACCATAGTGTTTCAGCACTTTGCAAACACAGCCAGTAAAAGTATGGACCAATTTCATACAGGCTAAATTCTGCATAGGCAGGAAATAAAGACTTAAGTGAATATGAGCTAGGACAAAGCCATTTGTAATGCTAATTTAAACCATGCCCTAAAGAGTGCATCCAAACCAATTGGGTAGTTTACCCAGCACAGAACAAATTTCTGTAAGATATAGGGCCATCAGACATAGTGCATAAAAATTTTGTGTAAAGTAAGAGATGCCTATAAAGGTGACTGATTAAATAAACAAGCAGGAAAGTTAAGGAGATTAGCATATACCAGAAATGAACCTAATTGGGAATCATAAAAGGAAGAAAAAGTAAAACTAAAAATCTTGTTAGAGCATCCACCTTGCAAGGCTGAATTTTCCATGCAAAAGAATGACAAACTTCCTCGGATAGCTCTAGTCTATCACTCTCCTAAAATATTTTAATTTTTGTAAGTGAGCTTGAAATGTTAAGGGAAATCAGTTAGATGGACTTGAGTCCTGGAAATGGGAAGTACAATGCCTGCACTTTAAAGGAGGGGTTTGGGATATTGGCAGTTTGGAAGGACATCTAAACTGCCATACCTGAGCGCCTCTGCAAAGACTGTGATTACGTATAAGTGATGGTTAAAGCGTTGAATGATAATAAAAGATTTTCTTTCTTTTTTGGTTTTGCTTTCTTTTTGGGTCACCCTGCCACTGTGGGAAATGGCTGACATGTTAAAAAAAATCAATGCCAAAAATTTTGTTAAAGAAACAATAAAAGACAATTAAAGTACATGTAAATAAGTTATAAATAATGACACATACCAAAAAAACAGTTTCTTTGCTGATTTACAATGATGAAACACTTAAGCTGAACTTCAGGATTATACTGTTCAGAGTGTACATACAAAGTACATAAATCCTCCGAATGGAGAAAAATAAAATAAATGGAAATGCATGCTCTGATTAGTCAATAATTCTGGTATGAGTTTTACAAAAAATTATTACAGTCTACCTGCAAAATAATAAGGTAGGATGCTGCAGTCTCTAGTTGTGATTCCTCAAGAGCTTTGATAAAAAGATGTTTAGGACTGCCAGCAACAGAAAAGAGGTATCGCCACAATGCCAACTCTGTTTTGCGGGCACACTGCACTACTGTCTGCAGGTACACAGGAAACTCTCGGATGAATTCCACTACTCTCGGGAGTAAACAATCTGGCAGTGGGTCTTTGCTGGAGGCTTCCTCCTCAAGTACCTGTAAAATCATTCAACTGATAATTTCAGTCAAATTAATAAATGAAAATGAGAGAGAATAAGCCTGAGAGTCAAAGCAATCTTTCTTATAAATAACAAAAAGGCACAATACCGTGAGTGGGTTGTCTTTCTTCTGCCTTGTGTATGTGTTCCTTCATTATTTGTTTGTTTATTTTCCCCCTCTTCGTGTTCTTGCTCTTACCCTCTGTGGGCACCTAGCTCCCTTGCAGTGCTCTGCTTTCTTAGTATTTGACTGGCTCCTCCTCCTCCTTACTACCTTCCCCACTACTACTTCCTTCCACCTCCACTACTACTACTATTACTACTACCACCTCCTGCCTATATATACCCATCCTGCTCTCCTTTTCATTAGTCTGACTTTGTAAATGGTCCAAGTCGGACCAAAACGTTGTCGTAAGCTCCTCTCTTCTATGTGTGAGTTATATGTGCATCAATCCTTATTTTTTTTTTTAACAAGTCGGCCGTCTCCCACCAAGGCAGGGTGACCCAAAAAAGAAAGAAAATCCCCAAAAAGAAAATACACCTACCATCCGACTTACGACCGAGTTCGGTTCCGAGAAACCGGTCGCAAGTCGAAATGGTCGTAAGTCGAACTTTACTACTGAATATCAACAAAACATTTTTGTAATGACTTTATTTTATTGTTTTATTTTGGTATTTCATGTTTTACTTTACTTTTTATGTTGTTAGTACTGTATTTTATACTATAAGGTTTAGGATAAACACTGTGTACAACACAAATAGTTGTTTATTTCCCAGAAATTTGGCATAAAAAACACGGTCGCAAGTCGAGTGGTCGTAAGTCAAGCAGGTCGTAAGTTGGATGGTAGGTGTACTTTCATCATCATTCAACACTTTCACCTCACTCACACATAATCACTGTTTTAGCAGAGGTGCTCAAAACACAACAGTTTAGAAGCATATACGTATAAAGATACACAACATATCCTTCCAAAGTGCTAACATCCCGAAACCCCTCCTTTAGAGTGCAGACATTGTACTTCCCATTTCCAAGACTCAAGTCCGGCTATACAAAAATAACCGGTTTCCCTAAATCCCTTCACTAAATATTACCCTGCTCACACTCCAACAGATCATCAGGTCCCAAATACCATTCGTCTCCATTCACTCCTATCGAACACACTCATGCATGCCTGCTGGAAGTCCAAGCCCCTCGCCCACAAAACCTCCCTTACCCCAAAACAGTCAGAGGGTTAATGCTATAACAACTTCAAAATATTTCTAAAATGGTGAATCTTACCTGATGTAACAGGAGTTCAAGTGCATGAGGAAAGTAGGGTAAATCTCTGCACGTACTGGCAACCTCCCATGCATGGTAACCAAGATTTCTTCTTAACAACTGTCGTAATAAATGATGGAGGTAGACCTGACTCTGCAACATTAAAATTATATGAAAAGCATTAAATAGAGTACAATTTACATCTACCAAAATAAATACATCAAGTATATTTCAATTGTAATAGTATATTTGAAGTTAATAAAAATTGATAAAGTTTATTCTTAAACAAATCAAAGAAAAGTAACAACAGATATTGAAATTATACAAATGGTTACTATTGTTAATGCTCAATAATTTAATGTCAATGTTCTCAGTGTTTTCATTATATTTAATAGAAAAGTCACACTGCCATGAGATTCCCATAACTAATCTATAGGGAGGGAGTAGAGAAGGTTTTGTATGCAAAGGGCCTGGCCATTCAGCAGCCCTCTGTGAGAGTGTTAGATAGTAAGTGGTTTTTATGACTTGACATGCTACTGAAGTGTGAGCAAAGTAACATTTATGAAGATATCCAGGGAAACTGGTCAGCCAGGCTTGAGTCCTGGAGGAAGTACAGTGCTGGCAGTGCAAAGGTGGGGTGGGGATATCTGCAGTTTGGAGGGGCATCTGAACCATAGTACTGGTGGGCCTCTGGCAAGACAGTGGTGGTGTAATTATTTCTTCTTCTATGGGGTCACCCTACTTCAGTGGGAGATGGCTGGTGTATTAAAAAAAAAACTTCAATGCATTTTTCACGTTTAATGATGTTTGATGAGCACCATATTTTCTACCATAAAAAAAATTTAAAATACAATAAAAATCAACCCTGTATATGACTAAAGTAAAAAATAAAATATTACTTAAAAAAATATGAAGAAATCTATCTGAAACTTTTTTGCCATTTATAACTGATACCGCTGGTTTTGTTGAGTTGTTATTACCAAGACGACCCATGGGTCATATGTAGACGTAGAGTTCAAGGGTTGTAGTAGCTTAGGGGTCTGGCACTGTTGAGACTTAAGGATTACAATGGCCTGAAGACTGTTTGTGCTACAGTATCGTAACTCAGCAACAGGATGCAAACTGAGTACTAAAACATTAACAAAATATACGCTGTTCATCGAGATACTATTGTTTTCTTTGGTATCGGATCTCTGCCACTATTTATATTCAAATTTTGGCCTAAAGTATGGTAAAGGATAGCACAAAGCTAGAAGTTAAAAAATGCACAAATTTATAAAATAAAAATAAAAAGATAGGAAAACAAATAAAGACCTGGTGCAGCTTCCAGTAGAATGTGCTAACAGCTGACCTAATCAGCCCTAAGAAGTCATACTATCTAAAACTGTGCACTCCTGACCACCTTGCCTCTGTCTTCTTTCTGCTGATGATGCTATACAGTGGAACCCTGGCACTCGAACTTAATTGGTTCCAGAAGGCTGTTCGAGTGCAGATCTGTTCAAGTACAAAACGAAATTTTCCCAACAAATTTTCTTTTTGGTTGGCTGTTATCACTAACCCTCTTGGGCCCCATGGTGACTTATTTATAAAAATAAGATAAACAAAACACTAAAAAAATGCAAAGACACATGAAATAGTTTAGAGTGAAGTTCTGGCAGGTCATGTTTGTTTGGTCAAGCAAATGGTCGACTACCGAACATTTTGTTTACCGAACAAAGCATTTAAATAACGAATTGTTCGAGTACGGAGCTGTTTGAGTACTGAGGTTCCACTGTATTTCCTAGTACCATCAGTACTAGGAAAGAGACCATAGCTATATAAAGGAATGTTGGCAGGTTTTTTCACAGTTGTAAAACAATGATCTGAGTTAAGAACAATGATTTGAGTTGCAAGAAGGAGTATTAAGTGCTACAACCACTCTAAATTTTCAAGGTTTATGTGAAAAATACCAAAGACAGGACACAATGACCTCAACTCTATTATATTTTCCACCATACTTACCCTGAAAAACCATTTCATGTTGTAACTAACTTCAAAATTCTGCTTTCCTACTCCCATCTTTGCAAAATAAAAATGTCTATGAATAAATTTTTTTTTTTATTATTAACATATCGGCCGATTCTCACCAAGGCAGGGTGGCCTGAAAAACAAAAACTTTCATCCTCTTTTACTCCATCACCTCCTTCTGAGGTGTTAATGTTGCAGTTTTATAACTGTAGTGTAAAGCACCACTCTGGTAAGACAGTGATGGAATGAGTGATGATGAAAGTTTTTCTTTTTCGGGCCACCCTGCCTTGGTGGGAATCGGCCAATGTGTTAATAAAAAAAAATAAAATAATTTTTATATAGAGACATTTTTATTTTGCAAAGATGGGAGTAGAAAAGCAGAATTTTGAAGGAAGTTACAACATGAAATGGTTTTGTGACATGTTTTTCAAGGCAAGTATGGTGGAAAATATAACAGAGGTAAGCTCACCGTGTCCTGTCTTTGGTATAAAAACTGTATTGAGTAAATTATTTCCCTTCTTAAAAGTTTTAATCAAACTAAAATATGGAATTAAAAAATGGTTGTAATACAAGTATACTTACAGTTCGTTCCACAACAGTGAGTGGCTGATGACGAGAGGCAGCATCACATACTAACAAGGATGTGTCTGTCTCTGCACCTAACAAGATCCCCTCCTCAAACATGACAGCTGAAAATTTTTATACTGTATTATTTGAAAGGTAAACTGGTTATGGAAGGAGAAAAGAGAATATAAATGAGTAAATTCAAGGATTATGTGGATTAAAGTAAAGGTTGGATGCGAGAAGTGGGTCATAATAAGCGTGTATGCACCTGGAGAAGAGAGGAATGTAGAGGAGAGAGAGATTTTGGGAGATGTTAAGTGAATGTATAGGAACCTCTGAACCAAGTGAGAGAGTAATTGTGGTAGGGGACCTGAATGCTAAATTAGGAGAAACTTTTAGAGAGGGTGTGGTAGGTAAGTTTGGGGTGCCAGGTGTAAATGATAATGGGATCCCTTTGACTGAACTTTGTATAGAAAGGGGTTTAGTTATAGGTAATACATATTTTAAGAAAAAGAGGATAAATAAGTATACAAGATATGATGCAGGGCAAAATGACAGTAGTTTGTTGGATTATGTATTGGTAGATAAAAGACTGTCGAGTAGACTTCAGGATGTACATGTTTATCGAGGGGCCACAGATATATCAGATCACTTTTTAGTTGTAGCTACACTGAGAGTAAAACGTAGATGGGATACAAGGAGAATAGAAGCATCAGGTAAGAGAGAGGTGAAGGTTTATAAACTAAAAGAGGAGGCAGTTAGGGTAAGATACAAACAACTATTGGAGGATAGATGGGCTAATGAGAGCATAGGCAATGGGGTCGAAGAGGTATGGGGTAGGCTTAAAAATGTAGTGTCAGTGTGTTCAGCAGAAGTTTGTGGTTACAGGAAAGTGGGTGCGGGAGGGAAGAGGAGCGATTGGTGCAATGATGATGTAAAGAGAGTAGTAAGGGAGAAAAAGTTAGCATATGAGAAGTTTTTACAAAGGAGAAGTGATGCAAGAAGAGAAGAGTATATGGAGAAAAAGAGAGAGATTAAGAGAGTAGTGAAGCAATGTAAACAGGAGCAAATGAGAGAGTGGGTGAGTTGCTGTTAACAAATTTTGTTAAAAATAAGAAAAGGTTTTGGAGTGAGATTAACAAGTTAAGGAAGCCTAGAGAACAATTGGATTTGTCAGTTAAAAATAGGAGAGTAGAATTATTAAATGGAGAGTTAGAGGTATTGGGAAGATGGAGGGAATATTTTGAGGAATTGTTAAATGTTGATGAAGATAGGGAAGCTGTGATTTTGTGTATAGGGCAAGGAGGAATAACATCTTGTAGGAGTGAGGAAGAGCCAGCTGTGAGTGTGGGGGAAGTTCGTGAGGCAGTACGTAAAATGAAAGGGGGTAAGGCAGCTGGGATTGATGGGATAAAGACAGAAATGTTAAAAGCAGGTGGGGATATAGTTTTGGAGTGGTTGGTGCTATTATTTAATAAATGTAATAGGCTGGTAGACAGCAACCACCCAGGGAGGTACTATCGTCCTGCCAAGTGAATGCAGAACAAAAGCCTGTAATTGTTTTACATGATGGTAGGATTGCTGGTGTCTTTTGTCTGTCTCATAAATATGCAAGATTACAGGTATGTCTTGCTACTTCTACTTACACTTAGGTCACACTACACATACATATACACATTTATTTATACACACTCATCTGAGTTTTCTTTGATTTTACCTTAATAGTTCTTGGTCTTATTACTTTTCCTTTTATATCCATGGGGAAGTGAAATAAGAATCTTTCCTCCATAAGCCATGCGTGTTGTAAAAGTCAACTAAAATGCCGGGAACAATGGGTTAGTAACCCCTATTCCTGTAAAGATTACTAAAAAGAATAAGAAGGAGAAAATTGTCAAAGTGGGAAGTCTGAATGTGCGTGGATGTTGTGCAAATGATAAGACAGAGATGATTGTGGATGTTATGAATGAAAAGAAGCTGGATGTCCTGGCTTTAAGTGAAACAAAGCTGAAGGGGTGGGAAAGTTTCAGTGGAGAGGAATAAATGTGATTAGGTCAGGGGTTTCAAATAGAGTTAGAGCTAAAGAAGGAGTAGCAATAATGTTGAAGGATAACATATGGCAGGAAAAGAGGGACTATAAATGTTTTAATTCAAGGATTATGTGGAGTAAAATAAAGGTTGGATGTGAAAAGTGGGTTATAGTAAGTGTATATGCACCTGGAGAAGAGAGAAGTGTAGAGGAGAGAGAGAGAGATTTTGGGAAATGTTGAGTGAATGCGTGGGGAGTTTTGAACCAAGTGTGAGAGTACTTGTGGTCGAGGATTTCAATGCTAAAGTGGGTAAAAATGTTGTGGAGGTAGTAGTAGGTAAATTTGGGGTGCCAGAGGTAAATGTAAATGGGGAGCCTTATTGACCTATGTGTAGAAAGAGATTTCGTAATAAGTAATACATATTTTATGAAAAAGAGGATAAATAAATACACAAGGTATGATGTAGCACGTAATGAAAGTAGTTTGTTAGATTATGTATTGGTGGATAAAAGGTTAATGGTAGGCTCCAGGATGTACATGTTTATAGAGGGGCAAGGGCAACTGATATATCAGATCATCATTTACTTGTAGCTACAGTTAGAGTAAGAGGTACATGGGAAAAGAGGAAGGTGGCAACAACAAGCAGGAGGGAAGTGAAAGTGTATAAACTAAGGGAGGAGGAAGTTCGGGTGAGATATAAGCAACTATTAGCAGAAAGGTGGGCTAGTGCAAAGATGAGTAGTGGGGGGGGGGGTTGAAGAGGGTTAGATGAGTTTTAAACATGCAGTATTAGAATGTGGGGCAGAAGTTTGTGGTTATAGGAGGGTGGGGGCAGGAGGAAAGAGGAGTGATTGGTGGAATGATGAAGTAAAGGGTGTGATAAAAGAGAAAAAGTTACCTTATGAGAGGTTTTTACAAAGCAGAAGTGTTATAAGAAAAGCAGAGTATATGGAGAGTAAAAGAAAGGTGAAGAGAGTGGTGAGAGAGTGCAAAAGGAGAGCAGATGATAGAGTGGGAGAGGCACTGTCAAGAAAATTTAATGAAAATAAGAAAAAATGTTGGAGTTAAACAAGTTAAGAAAGCCTAGGGAACGTATGGATTTGTCAGTTATAAACAGAGTAGGGGAGTTAGTAGGTGGGGAGATGGAGGTATTAGATAGATGGCGAGAATATTTTGAGGAACTTTTATATGTTGAGGAAGAAAGGGAGGCGGTAATTTCATGCACTGGCCAGGGAGTTATACCATCTTTTAGGAGTGAAGAAGAGCAGAATGTAAATGTGGGGGAGGTACGTGAGGCATTACATAGAATGAAAGGGGGTAAAGCAGCTGGAACTGATGGGATCATGACAGAAATGTTAAAAGCAGGGGGGGATATAGTGTTGGAGTAGTTGGTATTTTTGTTTAATAAATGTATGAAAGAGGGGAAGGTACCTAGGGATTGGTGGAGAGCATGTATAGTCCCTTTATATAAAGGGAAGGGGGACAAAAGAGATTGTAAAAATTATAGAGGAATAAGTTTATTGAGTATACCAGGAAAAATGTACGGTAGGGTTATTATTGAATTTTGCAACCGCTGAATGGGTTGCAATGATTATTATGTATATATATGATGTATATTATCTTTTCAAATAATTTTATATTGCTTATATTTGCGATAATAGCTAAATCGTAAATATACTGCTTTATATTCTTATCTGACTTATGTTGTTAGGATGTTACATAATATGTGCTCAGTTCAAGTCTTGATTGTCAAACTACTGTAATTATCGCTTGTCGCTCGTTATACTGCCGGCTTCTGAGCTGTGCTGTCCACGGGGCTATCACGTGATCGAGAGGGGGGGGGGGTGTCCTCACCTCTCGTGAAGTATTCAGTCTGCTCTAGACTCGCTTGGTGGTTGGACAGATTGTCTGTCTCATTATTCTTGTTAGTTCTGTAGAACTCTGTTCACAGAACATTGTATAGACTTAGTGATTTTCGACGTTGTACTGAGGTTGTGTGTCGCTTAGACACTCTGAACATCTCAGGTCCTTAGCTATAGCTTCTGACCTAATTTTGTACTGGTTTCTGTGTATTGTCACAGTCGGGTTTTTCCTATGCTGAACTTAGTTTCAGTAGTATGGGAGTTTTGTAACTTTTGTGGAGGATCTGCTGATGGTCCCTACTTATTGTCGTTATATTATCTCCTTTATCCTGATTGTGTCGCAGTCGCTTGTTATATGGCTATTGGGCATAGCATTCTTTTCATTGTTCAAGCAGACTGTTCTTGTTGCCAGTCGGTCAAGAAGTTAGTTTATTTGAGGACTTTGTCAGTCACTTGTTTAAGTCTAGTCGAGTCGTGAGACATAGTGAACTACTTAGAGCACTTACACGTATACACAAACTTACTTGTACATATTTGTAATATCTTATTAAATGTTAATGTACCAGACGGTACTTAAGAATTATAAATGTGATATGTGCTTTCAGCACAATAATATTGAACTCGAGAGATTGATTTTATTTTGATTGCTGTGATTAATTTAATTTGATAATATACCTCTAGACTTAATAAATTTATTAAATTTTAATTTCTCTAGTTAGTAGCCTACCAGTTGGAATCCTGAAGCACTACTGAATAATACTGAATTTTAATGGATAATTGGACAAGGATACTGACTACTTGTTACGAAAATCCAGTAACAGGCTGGATGCTAGAAGGGCAGTCCTTTCTAGTATTCACTGGAGATCTCTAAGCTTTTAGAATCGCGTTTTTTGTAACATTGAACGAATTAGAGGTAAGACAGAATGTAGGATTGCGGATGAGCAAGGAGGTTTCAGAGTGGGTAGGGGATGTGTAGATCAAGTGTTTACATTGAAGCATATATGTGAACAGTATTTAGATAAAGGTAGGGAAGTTTTTATTGCATTTATGGATTTAGAAAAGGCATATGATAGAGTGGATAGAGGAGCAATGTGGCAGATGTTGCAAGTATATGGAATAGGTGGTAAGTTACTAAATGCTGTAAAGAGTTTTTATGAGGATAGTGATTCTCAGGTTAGGGTGTGTAGAAGAGAGGGACACTACTTCCCGGTAAAAGTAGGCTTAGACAGGGATGTGTAATGTCACCATGGTTGTTTAATATATTTATAGATGGGGTTGTAAAAGAAGTAAATGCTAGTGTGTTCGGGAGAGGGGTGGAATTAAATTATGGGGAATCAAATACAAAATGGGAATTGACACACTTACTTTTTGCTGATGATACTGTGCTTATGGGAGAGTCTAAAGAAAAATTGCAAAGGTTAGTGGATGAGTTTGGGAGTGTGTGTAAAGGTAGAAAGGTGAAAGTGAACATAGAAAAAGAGTAAGGTGATGAGGATATCAAATGATTTAGATAAAGAAAAATTGGATATCAAATTAGGGAGTAGGAGTATGGAAGAAGTGAATGTTTTCAGATACTTGGGAGTTGACGTGTCGGCACATGGATTTATGAAGGACGAGGTTAATCATAGAATTGATGAAAGAAAAAAGGTGAGTGGTGCATTGAGGAATATGTGGAGTCAAAAATTGTTATCTATGGAGGCAAAGAAGGGAATGTATGAAAGTATAGTAGTACTAACACTCTTATATGGGTGTGAAGCTTGGGTTGTGAATGCAGCAGCGAGGAGGCGGTTGGAGGCAGTGGAGATGTCCTGTCTAAGGGCAATGTGTGGTGTAAATATCATGCAGAAAATTCGGAGTGTGGAAATTAGGAGAAGGTGTGGAGTTAATAAAAGTATTAGTCAGAGGGCAGAAGAGGGGATGTTGAGGTGGTTTGGTCATTTAGAGAGAATGGATCAAAGTAGAATCACATGGAAAGTATATAAATCTATAGGGGAAGGAAGGCGGGGTAGGGGTCGTCCTCGAAAGGGTTGGAGAGAGGGGGTAAAGGAGGTTTTGTGGGCAAGGGGCTTGGACTTCCAGCAAGCGTGCGTGAGCGTGTTAGACAGGAGTGAATGGAGACGAATGGTACTTGGGACCTGACGATCTGTTGGAGTGTGAGCAGGGTAATATTTAGTGAAGGGATTCAGGGAAACCGGTTATTTTCATATAGTCGGACTTGAGTCCTGGAAATGGGAAGTACAATGCCTGCACTTTAAAGGAGGGGTTTGGGATATTGGCAGTTTGGAGGGATATGTTGTGTGTCTTTATATGTGTATGCTTCTGGACTGTTGTATTCTGAGCACCTCTGCAAAAACAGTGATAATGTGCGAGTGTGGTGAAAGTGTTGAATGATGATGAAAGTATTTTCTTTTTGGGGATTTTCTTTCTTTTTTTTTTGGGTCACCCTGCCTCGGTGGGAAACGGCCGACTTGTTGAAAAAAAAAAAAAAAAAAATATATATATATATATATATATATTATATATATATATATAATATATATATATTATATATATATATATATAATATAATATATATTATATATATATATAATATATAATATATATATATATATAATATATATATATTATATATATATATTATATATGGATGTAGTGCGGATGACAAGAAACAGATGATTGCTTATGTTATGAATGAAAAGAAGTTGGATGTCCTGGCTCTAAGCGAAACAAAGCAGAAGGGGGTAGAAGAGTTTCAGTGGGGGGAAATAAATGGGATTAAATCTGGAGTATCTGAGAGAGTTAGAGCAAAGGAAGGGGTAGCAGTAATGTTAAATGATCAGTTATGGAAGGAGAAAAGAGAATATGAATGTGTAAATTCAAGAATTATGTGGATTAAAGTAAAGGTTGGATGCGAGAAGTGGGTCGTAATAAGCGTGTATGCACCTGGAGAAGAGAGGAATGCAGAGGAGAGAGAGAGATTTTGGGAGATGTTAAGTGAATGTATAAGAGCCTTTGAACCAAGTGAGAGAGTAATTGTGGTAGGGGACCTGAATGCTAAAGTAGGAGAAACTTTTAGAGAGGGTGTGGTAGGTAAGTTTGGGGTGCCAGGTGTAAATGATAATGGGAGCCCTTTGATTGAACTTTGTATAGAAAGGGGTTTAGTTATAGGTAATACATATTTTAAGAAAAAGAGGATAAATAAGTATACACGATATGATGTAGGGCGAAATGACAGTAGTTTGTTGGATTATGTATTGGTAGATAAAAGACTGTTGAGTAGACTTCAGGATGTACATGTTTATAGAGGGGCCACAGATATATCAGATCACTTTCTAGTTGTAGCTACACTGAGAGTAAAAGGTAGATGGGATACAAGGAGAATAGAAGCATCAGGGAAGAGAGAGGTGAAGGTTTATAAACTAAAAGAGGAGGCAGTTAGGGTAAGATATAAACAGCTATTGGAGGATAGATGGGCTAATGAGAGCATAGGCAATGGGGTCGAAGAGGTATGGGGTAGGTTTAAAAATGTAGTGTTAGAGTGTTCAGCAGAAGTTTGTGGTTACAGGAAAGTGGGTGCAGGAGGGAAGAGGAACGATTGGTGGAATGATGATGTAAAGAGAGTAGTAAGGGAGAAAAAGTTAGCATATGAGAAGTTTTTACAAAGTAGAAGTGATGCAAGGAGGGAAGAGTATATGGAGAAAAAGAGAGAGGTTAAGAGAGTGGTGAAGCAATGTAAAAAGAGAGCAAATGAGAGAGTGGGTGAGATGTTATCAACAAATTTTGTTGAAAATAAGAAAAAGTTTTGGAGTGAGATTAACAAGTTAAGAAAGCCTAGAGAACAAATGGATTTGTCAGTTAAAAATAGGAGAGGAGAGTTATTAAATGGAGAGTTAGAGGTATTGGGAAGATGGAGGGAATATTTAGAGGAATTGTTAAATGTTGATGAAGATAGGGAAGCTGTGATTTCGTGTATAGGGCAAGGAGGAATAACATCTTGTAGGAGTGAGGAAGAGCCAGTTGTGAGTGTGGGGGAAGTTCGTGAGGCAGTAGGTAAAATGAAAGGGGGTAAGGCAGCCGGGATTGATGGGATAAAGATAGAAATGTTAAAAGCAGGTGGGGATATAGTTTTGGAGTGGTTGGTGCAATTATTTAATAAATGTATGGAAGAGGGTAAGGTACCTAGTGATTGGCAGAGAGCATGCATAGTTCCTTTGTATAAAGGCAAAGGGGATAAAAGAGAGTGCAAAAATTATAGGGGGATAAGTCTGTTGAGTGTACCTGGTAAAGTGTATGGTAGAGTTATAATTGAAAGAATTAAGAGTAAGACGGAGAATAGGATAGCAGATGAACAAGGAGGCTTTAGGAAAGGTAGGGGGTGTGTGGACCAGGTGTTTACAGTGAAACATATAAGTGAACAGTATTTAGATAAGGCTAAAGAGGTCTTTGTGGCATTTATGGATTTGGAAAAGGCGTATGACAGGGTGGATAGGGGGGCAATGTGGCAGATGTTGCAAGTGTATGGTGTAGGAGGTAGGTTACTGAAAGCAGTGAAGAGTTTTTACGAGGATAGTGAGGCTCAAGTTTGAGTATGTAGGAAAGAGGGAAATTATTTCCCAGTAAAAGTAGGCCTTAGACAAGGATGTGTGATGTCACCGTGGTTGTTTAATATATTTATAGATGGGGTTGTAAGAGAAGTAAATGCGAGGGTCTTGGCAAGAGGCGTGGAGTTAAAAGATAAAGAATCACACACAAAGTGGGAGTTGTCACAGCTGCTCTTTGCTGATGACACTGTGCTTTTGGGAGATTCTGAAGAGAAGCTGCAGAGATTGGTGGATGAATTTGGTAGGGTGTGCAAAAGAAGAAAATTAAAGGTGAATACAGGAAAGAGTAAGGTTATGAGGATAACAAAAAGATTAGGTGATGAAAGATTGAATATCAGATTGGAGGGAGAGAGTATGGAGGAGGTGAACGTATTCAGATATTTGGGAGTGGACGTGTCAGCGGATGGGTCTATGAAAGATGAGGTGAATCATAGAATTGATGAGGGAAAAAGAGTGAGTGGTGCACTTAGGAGTCTGTGGAGACAAAGAACTTTGTCCTTAGAGGCAAAGAGGGGAATGTATGAGAGTATAGTTTTACCAACGCTCTTATATGGGTGTGAAGCGTGGGTGATGAATGTTGCAGCGAGGAGAAGGCTGGAGGCAGTGGAGATGTCATGTCTGAGGGCAATGTGTGGTGTGAATATAATGCAGAGAATTCGTAGTTTGGAAGTTAGGAGGAGGTGCGGGATTACCAAAACTGTTGTCCAGAGGGCTGAGGAAGGGTTGTTGAGGTGGTTCGGACATGTAGAGAGAATGGAGCGAAACAGAATGACTTCAAGAGTGTATCAGTCTGTAGTGGAAGGAAGGCGGGGTAGGGGTCGGCCTAGGAAGGGTTGGCGGGAGGGGGTAAAGGAGGTTTTGTGTGCGAGGGGCTTGGACTTCCAGCAGGCATGCGTGAGCGTGTTTGATAGGAGTGAATGGAGACAAATGGTTTTTAATACTTGACGTGCTGTTGGAGTGTGAGCAAAGTAACATTTATGAAGGGATTCAGGGAAACCGGCAGGCCGGACTTGAGTCCTGGAGATGGGAAGTACAGTGCCTGCACTCTGAAGGAGGGGTGTTAATGTTGCAGTTTAAAAACTGTAGTGTAAAGCACCCTTCTGGCAAGACAGTGATGGAGTGAATGATGGTGAAAGTTTTTCTTTTTCGGGCCACCCTGCCTTGGTGGGAATCGGCCAGTGTGATAATAATAATAATAATAATAATAATATATATATATATATATATATATGTATATATACGTGTATATATATATATATATATATATATATATATATATATATATATATATATATATATATGTATATATATATATGTATATATATATATATATGTATATATATATATATATATATATATATATATATATATATATATATATATATATATATATATATATATGAATATATATATATATATATATGTATGAATATATATATATATATGTATGAATATATATTCTTTTCTTTCAACACATCAGCCGTATCCCACCGAGGCGGGGTGGCCAAAAAGGGAAAACAAAGTTTCTCCTTTTACATTTAGTAATATATACAGGAGAAGGGGTTACCAGCCCCCTGCTCCCGTATATATATATATATATATATATATATATATATATATACATATATATATATATATATATATATATATATATATATATATATATATATATATATATATATATATATATATATAATTTAAGTTCCTTGACCCTCAGAGCAATTCTCAGATTAGGGGATCCAATTCTGAAAGGGTTAACAAAAACAATGAAACAGTCTACATAGGGTACTGTTATTTCTTCTTTGTTAATAATCATTTTCTATCATTTATTATCATTGTATTTTGAACTTATTAGGATGTATATGCAGCACAGTAAATATATTACAATAAACCAACACTTCAATGAATGAAAATTAGCAACTCACCTAGAGGGTATATGGACGGAGTGAAGGGCAACATGATTCTTCTGGCCATGAAGGTGTGAGATTTGTCAGCTGAATTTGGGAACAATGGTAGCCAAGCACGGGTCCCATGAAAACCACAATGCAACCAGAGAGCATGACTTAAATGTGGTTTGTGGCTAACAGCAGAACTACTGCACCACAAAGCCTCACAGCTTGAAGCCAGGACAATTGGTGTCATCTGAGCACACTGAAACTGAATACAAAAGAAAATTGAGAGATAATCCTATTTTAATTTGAATTAAAAACATTATATTATAGTCAGGTTCAGAGTGTTCACCACCATCACAGTGGTCTCTAGAGCTGTCATTAGTGGCACCCATGTGCTTGAGAGTAGGTTCTTGGGCTTAAACAAAGTTGCTTTCCGAGTGTTTCTGACTGCTGCAAGGTATTAATGCAATGGTCATGGTGTTTCGGATGACATAGAAGCTGACCTCAGCTGACCTCTACAACTAGGTACATGGCTGCATAGAGATCCTTAACATGTGTAATTATACTTTTTTTTTTTTTTTTTTTTTTTTTTGCAGCTTGGTTGAAACTGCCTTTTCTTTAACTGAGAGTTTAACCCTTAAACTGTCCAAACATAGATCTATGTTTTTTCAACATTTGAAAGTACGTAAAAAAGTAATTTTTTTTTTTTACATTTGAAAATGTGTAAAAAAAAACGTAGATCTATTTTTTTTTTGTTATATTCGAAAATGTGTAAAAAAACGTAGATCTATTTTTGGAGCACTACGCATGTGAACGTAGATCTGCTTGGACAGTTTAAGGGTTAAATTTATGTGAGGTAGTTATTGAACTACTGCCACAATTAGAATAATTAGATCCATTTTTGTGGTACAGTTCCTAGTAAGATACAAAATATCAATTGTAGAATACGAATTTAGAAACATGAACAATAGTCTTCTGCAGCAAGGCCTAATGGCCTCAGCAGATCATCCTCATTCCTTAGCTGTTCTTTCCTGGTTGTAGCTGGAAAATGAGCAGTGGGTATGGTTGCTAATAGCCTATGAGTGAAATATACCTTTCATTGGTGAACATTTACTGTTGGAGTTGAGGTGAGGGAGACTAACATTGAGTGGAATAGTGTGGCAATCCTTACAGAAGCCAGTGCGAGTGATACATATCGGAAATAGACACCTCTCTGTTGCATGTCTCTTATTCTTGCTGCTGCTAGAAAACCAGCTGCTGAATTCTCTCTCTAGTTTTTTTCAGCTCACTCTCAATATTATCCAGGTTTGTTTTACATGACTCATTCACTGTACTGGTAATGGAAAAGTTACTCTTATATCAGGTATTTAGAAATATGCTGAGTATTGGGTTGTAGTTATGGTATATCACAGCTCAGTTGGCAGTACACTCAGTTCACATACTGAGTGTCCATGGTTCAACCTTCAGAATGGGTGGAAATGTTAGGCATGTTTCCTTACACCTACTGGCCCTGTTCACTTAGCAATAAGTAGGTACCTGATTGTTAGCTCACTCCTGTAGGTCATGGTCCTGCATATAGATAGAACTGGGCTTTGAAATGAGCTAGGGTAGGATAACAGCTCTTAGCCTGTAAATCTGACTTGGGTAAAAAAAAACCTAGTTAACATTGACATTTTGAGAGCTGATAGTGTGCTACCCAAGCCTGAGAATCTTGAATCACTCTAAGCTTTGTTGACGAAATGTTTCAAATATTGTATACCTGAGGCAGCATTTCTGCTACCAGGCAATTTTTTTCACTAAGACAAATACCATGCACAGTTGATCTGTGAAATATTTTCACCAAAGAAGATAAATTGGCAATAAGATTCCAAATATTTCTATCAAACAGTAGGTGGTATGTAGTACCTAAGCAATGTATTACAATGGCTTTTTTTTCACAGATGTGCTCTAACATTAAGTGGTATACCAATGGGTAGGTACATCTTGAATGAGCTTGTGCTTTTGTAGTTGATTTTGGTCTTGAAGAGCAAGCCTGCAGTTTACTGCAGGCTAGAAAAAGAGTGAAGTGGTTCACTTTTTTATTACTCTCTGTTTCAAAATATAATCATGGATAACCAGTATGTATACTGTGTTCAAGTGTATATATGAGTAACCCTCACAATCATGAAGCAGCGTGTTAATTTTACTATTTTTAACCCTTAAACTGTCCAAACGCAGATCTACGCTTGTACAGTTAGTGCTCCAAACGTAGAACTATGTTTTATTTTTCCTGCCTCCAAATTTGGCATGATTGGCCTGAGATGCCTGGCCAGTATAGAATGGGTCTTAACACTCAGTGTGCGCAGTATTACAAAAATCTGGGACCACTTTAGTACCTTGTGGGAGCACCAATTCAATTGAGCGCCAGATAGAGCAAATAGCGTGGCAAACACTAGGGATTCACTGATGTCATGTCATATTAACACTCCCCTTTTAAGAGGAAAGTGATGAATGTGGCCACAAGTGGTCGAGGAAATATCAAAAACCTCGATAATAACCCATGTGTAACAATTGTGCAACATCCTTTTATTTTTGATACCAGTGGCAGTGACATCCTACGAGAATGTCCTATAACCTATGCCCTAAGTAAAGAGAAACGATTCTGGAACATGTGTGATATGTACGTGGCTGGCTGGCTGGCTGGCTGGCTGGCTCTGGCTGGCTGGCTGGCTCTGGCTGGCTGGCTGGCTGGCTGGCTCTGGCTGGCTCTGGCTGGCTCTGGCTGGCTGGCACTGGCTGGCTCTGGCTGGCTGGCACTGGCTGGCTGGCTGGCTGGCTGGCTCTGGCTGGCTGGCTCTGGCTGGCTGGCTCTGGCTGGCTGGTTGGCTGGCTCTGGCTGGCTCTGGCTGGCTGGCTGGCTGGCTCTGGCTGGCTCTGTCTGGCTCGCTGGCTCGCTCTGGCTGGCTGGCTGGCTCTGGCTGGCTGGCTCTGGCTGGCTGGCTCTGGCCAGCTGGCTGGCTCTGGCTGGCTCTGGCTGGCTGGCTCTGGCTGGCTGGCTGGCTCTGGCTGGCTGGCTGGCTGGCTCTGGCTGGCTGGCTCTGGCAGGCTGGCTGGCTGGCTCTGGCTGGCTGGCTGGCTCTGGATGGCTGGCTGGCTCTGGCTGGCTGGCTGGCTGGCTCTGGCTGGCTGGCTGGCTGGCTCTGGCTGGCTGGCTCTGGCTGGCTGGCTGGCTGGCTGGCTGGCTGGCTGGCTCTGGCTGGCTGGCTGGCTCTGGCTGGCTGGCTGGCTGGCTGGCTCTGGCTGGCTGGCTGGCTGGCTCTGGCTGGCTGGCTGGCTGGCTGGCTGGCTGGCTCTGGCTGACTGGCTGGCTCTGGATGACTGGCTGGCTCTGGCTGGCTGGCTGGCTCTGGCTGGCTGGCTCTGGCTGGCTGGCTGGCTGGCTCTGGCTGGCTGGCTGGCTCTGGGTGGCTCTGGCTGGCTGGCTGGCTGGCTGGCTGGCTGGCTGGCTGGCTGGCTGGCTGGCTGGCTCTGGCTGGCTGGCTGGCTCTGGCTGGCTGGCTGGCTCTGGCTGGCTGGCTGGCTCTGGCTGGCTGGCTGGCTCTGGCTGGCTGGCTGGCTGGCTCTGGCTGGCTGGCTGGCTCTGGCTGGCTGGCTGGCTCTGGCTGGCTGGCTTGGCTGGCTGGCTTGGCTGGCTTGGCTGGCTCTGGCTGGCTGGCTTGGCTGGCTGGCTTGGCTGGCTGGCTGGCTGGGCTGGCTCTGGCTGGCTGGCTGGCTCTGGCTGGCTGGCTGGCTGGCTCTGGCTGGCTGGCTGGCTGGCTCTGGCTGGCTCTGGCTGGCTGACTCTGGCTGGCTCTGGCTGGCTGGCTCTGACTGGCTGGCTCCGGCTGGCTGGCTGGCTCTGACTGGCTGGCTGGCTCTGGCTGGCTGGCTGTCTCTGGCTGACTGGCTGGCTCTGGCTGTCTCTGGCTGACTGGCTGGCTCTGGCTATCTCTGGCTGACTGGCTGGCTCTGGTTGTCTCAGGCTGACTGGCTGGCTCTGGCTGTCTCTGGCCGACTGACTGGCTCCGGCTGTCTCTAGCTGGCTCTGGCTCTCTCTGTCAGGCTCTATCTGGCTCTGTCTCTGTCTATATCTCTATCTCCGTCTGTCTCTGTCTATCTCTATCTCTGTCTAACAATGTCTCTCTCTCTCTCACATGTACACATAGGTACAGTTATACATAGTGTAAATTACCTAGGATAACCCAAAAATTCCAGGCAAAGTGCTATACAGTGCTTGTAGATATAAGGTATAATAAGCATGACTGGCAAGCAATATGCATTTTTACAAATCAGACATGATGACTGCATCGTGTGTAATACCTGTTGGTTTATGAGCCGCTCCCTGAGACCGAGAGACAAGCAGACGGAAAGACAGACAGACAGACAGACAGACAGACAGACACACACACACACACACACACACACACACACACACACACACACGCAGGCAGGCAGAAAGACACACACACACAGGCAGACAGAAAGACCAAGATGCACAGGCAGACAGAAAGACCAATTCACACAGGCAGACAAAGACACGCACAGAGGCAGACAGAAAGACCGAGACACACACAGGCAGAGAGAAAGGTAGACACACACAGCCAGACAGAAAGGCACACACACACAGGCAGACAAAAAGAAAGGCATACACAGGCAGACAGAAAGACAGATAAGCAGAGCTAGACAGACAGACTTACACGTTTGTGTGTAAAGCCCTCAAGTGTCACTCACTCCATTCC
>NC_091301.1:6905177-7077677 GCF_038502225.1 Cherax quadricarinatus
TGTGAACGTAGATCTGTTTGGATAGTTTAAGGGTTAAGGGTTAAGCACGTGTTATATTAACATTTAAAAAGCATATGCAACTTTTTCACCAATGCCAATACAGTGGACCCCCGACCAACGGCGGCATCAAGTAACACTAAATTCGTCTGATGGCGCTCTTTGGCGTAAAAAAAATCGCTCTACCAAGGGCAAAAAACTCATCTAAAGGCGTTCGTCCCGAACATGTCCATGCGACCGGAGCACAGCCTGAGCGGGCCCAGCCACTCCAAGACTCGGTGTGCCATGTTTACAAGCCGTTGCGGTCAATTCCACGTGTACCTGTAATATATTTTGTATTATTCCAGTGTTTTTAGTGCTTGTAACTGCTAAATAAGCCACCATGGGCCCCAAGAAAGCTTCTAGTGCCAAGCCTGTGGTAAAAAAGGGTGAGAATTATGATGAAAATGAAGAGATCATTGAAAAATATGAAAGTGGAGTGCCTATGTCCGAGTTGGAAAGGCTATACAACAAACCCCGTTCAACCATCAGTACTATCTTGGTGAACAGAAAGGCAATCAAAGAAGCTGTTGTTGCAAAAGGTGCAAGTATGTTTTCAAAACGGAGACAGCAAATAATTGAAGAGGTAGAGATAAACGAAAAACAATTATCAGGAGACAGTGTATCTCAGTCAATAATATGTGAAAAGGCAAGGAAGTTGCATGAAGATTTTAAGAAAATGCCTCAAAATAGTGATGATACTGATAAATTTAATGCCAGCAAAGGCTGGTTTGAGAGATTTAAGAATTGTAGTGGCATACACAGTGTGGTAAGGCATGGTGAGGCTGCCAGTTCAGACAAAAAAGCAGCTGAAAAATATGTGAAGGACTTTAAGGAATACATAGACACTGAAAACTTAAAACCTGAATGTGTTTAATTGTGACGAAACAGGCCTGTTTTGGAAAAAATGCCAAACAGGACCGACATTACTCAGGAGGAAAAGGCACTCCCAAGACATAAGCCTATATGAAAGACAGGCTGACATTAATGTTGTGTAGTAATGCTAGTGGTGATTGCAAAGTGAAGCCTTTATTGGTGTATCACTCTGAAACTCCCAGTGTGTTCAGGAAAAACAATATTGTCCAGGGTAATTTGTGTGTGCTGTGGAAATCAAACACTAAGGCATGGCTCACTAGGGAACTTTTCATGGACTGGTTTTATGGTATGTTTGGCTCCACTGTGAAAAATTACCTCCAGGAAAAGAAATTGTCACTCAAGTGCCTTCTGGTATTAGACAATGCTCCTGCTTATCCTCACAACTTGCAAGAGCAAATTGCAGGGGAGTTTAGCTTCGTTAAAGTGAAGTTTTTCCTCCTAATACAATTCCTCTCCTCCAGCCTATGGTCCAGCAGGTCATTTCAAACTTCAAAAAACTCTACACCAAAGCAGTGTTTCAAAAGTGCTTTGAAGTGACCTCAGACACTCAATTGACCCTAAGAGAGTTTTGGAAAGATCACTTCAATATCCTCAGTTGCATAAACCTTATAGGTAAGGCTTGGGAGGGAGTGACTACCAGGACTGTGAACTCTGCTTGGAGGAAACTGTGGCCACAATGTGATCAAGAGAAGGATTTTGAAGGGTTTGGGGCTAACCCTCAGGAGCCTATGCCAGTAGTGGAAGTTATTGTGTCATTGGGGAAGTCCTTGGGGTTGGAGGTTTGTGGCGAGGATGTGGAAGAGTTGGTGCAGAATGATGAGGAAGAACCAACCACTGCAGACCTGCAAGAGCTTCAGGTGTAAAAGCAACAGATCACATCTCAGGAATGTTTTTCAGAGCAGGAGGAAGAGAGACGGAGGAAGATGCCTTTGTCAAGGATTAGGGAAATGTATACAATGTTTACAAAGGTGCAAGCATTTATCGATGAATTTTATCCTGTCACAGCTGTTGCAAGCCATATTGGTAACATGTACAATGACACTCTTGTATCCCATTTTAGGGAAATCCCAAGGGCACTTGAGAAACAGGGCTCTCTGGACAGATTTTTGGTGCAACAGCAGTCCAGTGACTCTCAAGCTGGTCCTAGTGGCATTAAAAAACCAAGAAGGGAGGTAACCCCACCAAAGGCCTTAGTACACATACCTGAAGTCTTTATGGAAGGAGATTCCCCTTCCAAACAATAAAAGACCTCAATCTCCCCTGCTGCTGGCACATCACTCATCAACAACTCCACAATAAAGGTAAGTGGCATTTAATTATTGTTTATTTTGCATGTCCCATTCGTTTTAGTGTAGGGAAATGTATATTTCATGCAAAATAAATTATTTTGTTTAATAATTTTGGGTGTCTGGAACAGATTAATTCTATTACTATTATTTCTTATGGGAAAAATTAAATTGACTAACGGCAAATTCGACTAAAGGCTAGCTCTCTGGAACGGATTAAAGCTGTTGGTCGAGGGTCCACCGTACCATAAAAATAGCTGATACCCACCAATACCAATACCTTGGCACACTCATAATTATCTTTTTTTTTTCAAGACATCGGCTGTCTCTGCAGAGGTGCCCAGATATGACAGTTTAGATGTCACTCCAAACAGCCAATATCTCAAACCACTCCTTTAAAGTGCAGGCATTGTACTTCCCACCTCCAGCACTTAAGTCTATCTAACCAGTTTCCCTGAATCTCTTCACAAAATATTACCCTGCTCACACTCCAACAGCTCATCAGGTCCCAAAAACCATTCTTCTCCATTCACTTCTACCTAACATGCTCACATGATGACCATATCCCACCAAGGCAGGATAACCGAAAATTGAAAAACCCATATGGCCATACAGCACCTGGGGAATTTGACTTGATCCAAGGAAGATGAAAGTAGCGGCAGTTGTCTGGATCAAGAACCCTTCATCAGCATTAAGACATCCCCCTTCAAGGGTAAATACTGTACATATTTATAAAAAAAATTCCTCAAAGTCTTGAAAAAAATCAGTTTCTACAGGAGAAAAAACATACCAGTTTTCCATTTGTATTTCCTCCATCAGAGCGATGATCTCTCTGAATCATAAGAACTTTGCCAGAAATATTGATGATGATACTCTGAGCAGGTATAGGTGTTTGCTGGTTACTGTGGAGCCGCCAGGATTCAGTTCGCAGACTAGTAAGCAAGACCGACACTACACACGCTGGGTGTACCGTCAGTCCAGATATATCAACCTCTTGCACACGTGACACCATCACATTGCCACCACCTACAAAATTAAATAAGTAAGTATTTTTTTTAACATGCCGGCCATCTCCCACCAAAGCAGGGCGGCCCCAAAAAAGAGAAACACTTTCACCATCATTCAACACTTTCACCTTCATTTACACATAATTACTGTCTTTGCAGAGGTGCCCAGATATAACAGTGCAGATGTCACTCCAAATAGTAAATATCCCAAACCCCTCCTTTAAAGTGCAGGCATTGTACTTCTCACCTCCAGAAGTCAAGTCTGGCTAACCAGTTTCTCTGAATCCTTTCACAAAATATTACATTGCTCACACTCCAACAGCTTGTCAAGTCACAAAAACCATTCGTCTCCATTCACTCCTACATAACACGCTCACACGTGATTGCTGTTATGTCCAAGCCAATTCCACACAAAACCTCTTATACCCCCTCCCTCTATCCTTTCCTAAGATGACCCCTACCCCTCCTCCCCTCTACTTCAGATTTATACATCCATCAAGCTATCTTATTTTGCTCCATCCTCCCTAAATGGCCAAACCACCTCAACAACCCCTCCTCAGGCCTCTAAATAATAATTTTACTAACATATTCTTTCATTCATAGAAAACTTCTGAAGGTGCACATGTACTGTACATGCATGTGCGCATGCATACAAGTACAGGCATAAGTGCATGTGAATACATGTAAGCTAGTTGAGTGTGATGTTAACTATTGCTGAATGGCACACAATTACTACAAGTCCGCCTAACTAAAATCAACAAATTTCTGAAAAAAAATTATATTATATGTATTTCTATATACTGTACCTTTCTGATATATCTTACAACTACACACATCAATTTCTAGGCATTTCCACTCAGTGGCATGTTGAAAACTGAGAAAAAAAGAAACAAGAGCCAAACAGATTCTGAAAGTGAACAATACTTAGTTAAAAGTAGGATGGAGTGAAGGAAAGAGAGAAGGGTGGGAGACAGGGTACTCAAAGTACTTATTGTAGAGGTGAATATACTTGAGAAGTTCTGTAAACTTTGCTTAATCCAATAAGAAAACTAAGGTGAATATACTTGAGAAGTTCTGTAAACTTTGCTTAATCCAATAAGAAAACTATTCATTAGGTAAACCTTTGTCATGCAAACACTTTTTTCCCAGTTACTGCAGTGTCATACTTCCATTATATAAATTAAGAAAACATTTAAGGGAAAATAATTAACAGTGAAACTTGAAGCAATAAGAATAATAAACCAGTAAACATACAAATAAATGAATAGTATAAAGGTACTAATATTTCTGTCACCCCACCAAGGCAGGGTGACAAAGAAAAAATAATGTGGTGTTTGATTACCATGGGATCTACAACTACAAAATTAAAAGAAACTCACATAGTAGCAGATGGCACAGCAGTGTGGTTTCTTTCATTTATAACTTACCCAGCAGGATTCAGTGACACATACAAACACATTGAGAGGGAGGAAGGATGAGAAAGTGAGCAAAAGAGCAAGAGAGAGAGGGAGGGGAAAATTAATGAGGGTAGGTAGTGACATCTAAATTGTTGTATCTGAGCACCTGTGCAAAGAGAAGTGATTATGTGTGAATGATGGCAAAAGTGTTGAATGTTGGTGAAAGCATTTCTTTCTTTTCTGGGTCACCCTGCCTTGGAGGGAGACAGCCAACGCGATAAAAAAAAAAAAAAAAGGTAGAGTACAGTACATGGCAAAAACAGCTAACAAGATTTTGTGCATATTACAAGAGCAAGAGCAGCTGCAGTTGTAGTGGCATCGACAAAGGCAGCAACACTGTTAGTGATAAGAGCATCAACAATGGCAGTACTGAGGTGGCATCAGAGTAAGCAGCAGCAGTGGTACAATGAGAAGTCCATTTGTCACAGGACAAACCACATCACAGGGTCTAATTCACAACAAATTTTAAGGAAAAATATTCCCACTATTTGGAGCAAGGGGCTAGTAACCCCTTCTTCTGTATACATTACTAAATTTAAAAAAGAGAAACTTCAGTTTTTTCTTTTGGGCCACCCTGCTTTGGTGGGATATGGCTGGTTTGTTGAAAGAAAGATTCCCACTATTTGGCCAAAAGTAGAGGGAAGGTGGGTGCATTTAGGTTTAATCCAGAGAAAGGGAGGTAAACTCTGATTCCTTGTATCAAGAACTCCTCATCATGATGAGGAATCCCCATGAAGGAAAAGACAGCTCAATTACACGAATTGATTAGTGTTGGCATTGGAAGTCTTAGATCCCAAAACTGTCTCTAAGAATTAGCACTACTGATTTCTAGCCTTTTGCATCTTATCTTGAAGTTGCATACTAAATTTGCCTCCACCACCTCTCATCTAATTAATTCTCTTCACTTTTCAACTAACCAAAACTAAAAAAGTACAATACTTCTTAATAGCCTTATGATATATCAGTTTGTGCAGCATCCACCAGCATTTCCTTAGCTCTGGCACTCTTAATTTAAGTAGTTCATCTTTATCTGCCTAGGGCTGTCTGAAAGATGGTAAGATAAGGAAAGTCTTGCAAAAAAAAAAAAAAAGGAAAAAAGGGACAAAAAAAGGGGGGGTAGGGATATAGGAATTAACATATGGAAAGTTTTCCTTATCCTAGCCCACTAATGCTCATTAAACATATAACATGAGAAAAGATATGGAGAAAGCTAAAAATGATTTATGAAATTTTTTTTCATATAAATCATCCAACATTTAGCAAGAGAGCTAATTAAAACACTCATTGTAGGGTGATGGAATGAGCTAACTAACACAATATCTCTGAATAAAAAGTTAATCAGAAGTTTCTTATCAAAAATATGTTCCATAAAAATCACAACAAAATCAGGTTTAAATAAAGATCATTGCAAACACTTTTATGACATGAGAAGTACTACAAAAATTTTTATCAGTCTCAAAATACATATGATGCCTTCTTTCCCTCAGAAACTCGCTTATTTGTAAAGTGGTCACATGTGCAACTTGCACAAATATTTAAAGTGCCTTCATCAAAATTCATTTCATTAAGAATCACATTAAACATCTAATAACAAAACTGAGCATGCTGGTTTAGCTTGAGCATGTTACAAAGAAAGCAGGTGGCACTTGCTTATCTTGAGACAGAAGTGTCATAAGAATAAGGACTGCCTCAAAAAGCATATTTAGCAAAACATATCATATCCGGTCGTCCAATGAACAATAACTTCAATACTTGTTTCCCTTTATTTTGTACTCACAATATCAATTTTACATCATTTTTTATGATTATGGTTCAAAACAGATGAATCAGTAGGGTGTATGTGGCCAGTGAAGGACAAATATGCATAGGAGATTATTGTAAAAGCTGCCTGTACTGGCTGCCATGTTCTTCTTTTTAGACATCCATATATTTAACACTGACATAAGTACTATGAGTGATGCTGTACTGTGCTCCCTACAAGTGATTTATTAAATTTTATGCTGCTACTGAATCTCTGGAATCTGTGTTGCAAAATGCTCAGAAAGCCAAGAATGCAGGAGATAAATAAGTGCTCTAACTATGGTATCAACAAATTACAACAAAAGCAAAGCCCTAAAAATCCTGCCAATAACAATTCCAAGGATTCTAAAGATGAAGTCCTTCACCAACTTTAAAGAAGGGTTTGAAGTACTGTATTTAGGACACATTAATTTAACAGAGTCCAGAAAGGCATTCACTCTCCTCCATAGGTCATTGGTACATATTTTCAAGACATTTATTATTAAAAACTCAAGTCATTGATTTTTTTTTTTTTCAACAAGTCGGCCGTCTCCCACCGAGGCAGGGGTGACCCAAAAAGAAAGAAAATCCCCAAAAAGAAAATACTTTCATCAACATTCAACACTTTCACCTCACTCACACATAATCACTGTTTTTGCAGAGGTGCCCAGAATACAACAGTTTAGAAGTATATATGTATAAACATACACAATATATCCCTCCAAACTGCCAATATCCCAAACCCCTCCTTTAGAGTGCAGGCATTGTACAGTGGACCCCCGGTTAACGATATTTTTTCACTCCAGAAGTATGTTCAGGTGACAGTACTGACCGAATTTGTTCCCATAAGGAATATTGTAAAGTAGATTAGTCCATTTCAGACCCCCAAACATACACGTACAAACGCACTTACATAAATACACTTACATAATTGGTCGCATTCGGAGGTAATCGTTATGCGGGGGTCCACTGTACTTCCCATTTCCAGGACTCAAGTCCGGTTATATAAAATAACCGGTTTCCCTGAATCCCTTCACTAAATATTACCCTGCTCACACTCCAACAGATCGTCAGGTCCCAAATACCATTTGTCTCCATTCACTCCTATCTAACACACTCACGCACACTTGCTGGAAGTCCAAACCCCTCGCCCACAACACCTCCCTTAACCCCCCTCCAACCTTTTCGAGGACGACCCCTACCCCGCCTTCCTTCTCCTACAGATTTATATGCTCTCCATATCATTCTACTTTGATCCAATCTCTCTAAATGACCAAACCACCTCAACAAACCCTCTTCAGCCCTCTGACTAATACTCTTATTAACTCCACACCTTCTCCTAATTTCCACACTCCGAATTTTCTGCATAATATTTACACCACACATTGCCCTTAGACAGGACATCTCCAGTGCCTCCAACTGCCTCCTCGCTGCAGCATTTACAACCCAAGCTTCACACCCATATAAGAGTGTTGGTACTACTATACTTTCATACATTCCCTTCTTTGCCTCCATAGATAACATTTTTTGCCTCAACATATACCTCAATGCACCACTCACCTTTTTTCCTTCATCAATTCTATGATTAACCTCATCCTTCATAAATCCATCTGCTGACATGTCAACCCCCAAATTTCTGAAAATATTCACTTCTTCCATACTCCTCCTCCCCAATTTGATATCCAATTTTTCTTTATCTAAATCATTTGATACTCTCATTGCCTTACTCTTTGATGTCTTTATAAAAAGATATCAATGACATAAATTTCCTTCAACTGCTCAATCTTGTACCAGGCAGTCAAATATTGTTGTACAGTACTGTACAGCACTTAACTAAACCATACACTACTGTACTATACTATATTGCACAGTATTGTGTCTAACACTGTCATGCTTTATTACAGGGACCATGAAACATATTAATATGTCATTTGCATGTTGAGCCACTTATGTACCACTCCCACTGAGGATGTTTACTCTATGCTTGCTTGTTTGCTTGAAAAACACTAGATAGAAGAGCATGGTCCTCTCTGTCTAAAAACAAAAAATAACATTTTCTTTGTTTCACTTTTTTCAGGTTATCATCTGACAAAGAAACAAATTAGGAGACAGTTTCCTGTTTCCCAACCAACACAAAACCCCTCTCTAACACTGCACTTTTCTACCCTTCACCACTGCACACCACTACAACCACACTTCACCACTATCCACAACATGCAACAGTGACGGATGGTGGTGTGGGAGTTTTTGTTGATGAAGAAGGGAGGAAAAGGATGGTGGTACAGAGAAGGAATGGTGGAAATGTATGGTGGTAGAAACCTATATGACAGTGTTAGTACTACTATACTCTGGTATTTTTTTATTAATTTTATGTACCCTCTCGGACAAACTGTTCTGCTCCATCCTTTATAAATAACCCAACCATCTGAACAATCCTCCTCCACTCTCAGAATTGTTCATTTCCTACCACCACATTGTTTCCTTATCTCTACACTCCTTGTTCTCTGCACAACATTTGCACCATGATGACAATCATAAATACCATTTATTTCTTCTCTGTGTGAGACAGGCCATTTTGAGAGATGGTAATTCCCAAGTAATAGAAACTCTAGCTCTGCTGGGAGAAAACCTTTGTAACTCCTGAATCCATAGTTGAATGCTTGATATCCTTATTGTTCTACTAAAGCCACCATTTCAGGCTGAAGGATTTCATCACTTGATATATGAAACACCTCCTGTGTGATATGACAGGGAAACATAGCCAGCTTTTGTTACCACTATGTAACACCCCTTAATGAGGTAACCATCAACTTCCAGTTGACAGTTTATGAGACACCCACAAACACCCTCTACATGCTAAAATTCACATATCTGTACATATCATACATAAGACCTTTCTGGATTTTAAATTCAAGTAAGCACAGCTGAACAACTGGTCTTACATTAGACTAACTGATCCCTTAGATGTAATTCAGTTCAATTATCCAGAACTTATGAGTTGTCACAGCCAAGACTCACATCATTTGCTCTGACCTCTGGGCATCCAGCAGTGGTCTATATTAAGGTACTTATCGTATTTTCTGGCATACGAGGTGCACAACAGAATTATGATATGTAACGGTAAATCAGTAACCACATTCAAGGGCTAATTACCCTCTTACTTTATGCTAAAGTGTAACCAAAAGCCTACCCTTGAGCATACAAGGCACAGGGTGATTTTCCAACATTTTTTGCAGAGAAAAAAGGCATGCCTCATATGCCAGAAAATACAGTAAATAACAAAGATATCAACCCCCAGTGCTGTCTCGGTCATGGCATTACCGGATGTGATAGGTTTTTATCATGTTGCACTCATAATGAGGGACAGTAGAAGAAAGACACAGGCAAAGACAAAATAAAAAGACACAAAATGAAAGGCAAACAATGGAGGTGAAGAAAATTTAACACAGCAGCAAGTGGTGCTGCAGCAGTGCGATCTCCCTTTGACAACTTTTCTTTGTCAAAGGGAGAAGGGGAACCCATTGTATGTAGCTGACCCACAGTAGTACTTCCAAAAGTGACCAGGGTCAACTGGTCTGCTACCAAAAAGTTTAGAACATCTATATCATTGTCTATGATTATTTAGAAACAAGCCACCACCACAATAAGTAATTAATTCTTACTGCATCTACATAAAATATGCAAATGTCAATAATTATGATATGCAATAAATCACTGCACTCTTACCATCACCATCCAAGAAAACAATTATAAACACCAAACTAGAATCACACACATTATACAAAACAAAAACGGACACTACACTGACCACAGGGAAACAGAAGGTTCTCCTCACGTTTATTCTGCTTGACTTTCTTTCTGCTCAACTTGCTCCCTCCAGATTGTCTTTTACTAAACCCAGACTTGCCTTACACAATAAAAGATAATTAAGCATTAAAGTGTAACTACAATTAAGCAATCTCTGGCTTCAGTTTAACATTACACTAATGTGACAGAGAGCACAGGTTCCAAGGGGAGTTGTGCATCTTGGCTCTTATATGCTTGTGAGGTGCACAGATTTAAATCTACATACAGTATACACATATTAATGACTTATGAAAACAGTAGAAGTGTGCCGTAAGCTAAAAAATGACTGAATATCATGAGTCAACAATAAACATTGCAATCAAATACTTTACAGTGTTATATTATAGGTTTCTATACAACTTTGTATTTAGAGAACAAATACATATACACACACCTGAGTTTGTTTCTAATGCTTGAAGATTATACACTGTTATGTGGCAGTCGGCAGTAAGAACAATCAGCTGGTCACCATAAACATTTAACAACAGAACCTGTAGAGATATATATATATATAGATATATATATACTTTTTTTTTTTCAACAAGTCGGCCGTCTCCCACCAAGGCAGGGTGACCCAAAAAGAAAGAAAATCCCCAAAAAGAAAATATTTTCATCATCATTCAACACTTTCACCTCACTCACACATAATCTTTGTTTTTGCAGAGGTGCCCAGAACACAACAGTTTAGAAGCATATATGTATAAAGATACACAACATATCCCTCCAAACTGCTAAAATAAATAAATAAATAAATAAATAAATAAATAAATAAATAAATAAATAAATAAATAAATAAATATATATAAATATATACTTCTACTTACACTTAGGTCACACTACACATACATGTACACATTTATTTATACACACTCATCTGAGTTTTCTTTGATTTTATCTTAATAGTTCTTGGTCTTATTAATTTTCCTTTTATATCCATGGGGAAGTGGAATAAGAATCTTTCCTCTGTAAGCCATGCGTTTTGTAAAAGTCAACTAAAATGCCGGGAACAATGGGCTAGTAACCCCTTTTCCTGTAAAGATTACTAAAAAGAATAAGAAGAAGAAAATTGTCAAAGTGGGAAGTCTGAATGTGCGTGGATGTTGTGCAGATGATAAGAAAGAGATGATTGTGGATGTTATGAATGAGAAGAAGCTGGATGTCTTGGCTTTAAGTGAAACAAAGCTGAAGGGGGTGGGAGAGTTTCAGTGGAGAGGAATAAATGGGATTAGGTCAGGGGTTTCAAATAGAGTTAGAGCTAAAGAAGGAGTAGCAATAATGTTGAAGGATAAGCTATGGCAGGAAAAGAGGGACTATAAATGTATTAATTCAAGGATTATGTGGAGTAAAATAAAGATTGGATGTGAAAAGTGGGTTATAATAAGCGTGTATGCACCTGGAGAAGAGAGAAGTGTAGAGGAGAGAGAGAGATTTTGGGAAATGTTGAGTGAATGCGTGGGGAGTTTTGAATCAAGTGTGAGAGTAATGGTGGTTGGGGATTTTAATGCTAAAGTGGGTAAAAATGTTATGGAGGGAGTAGTAGGTAAATGTGGGGTGCCAGGGGTAAATGTAAATGGGGAGCCTTTAATTGAGCTATGTGTAGAAAGAAATTTGGTAATAAGTAATACATATTTTATGAAAAAGAGGATAAATAAATATACAAGGTATGATGTAGCACGTAATGAAAGTAGTTTATTAGATTATGTATTGGTGGATAAAAGGTTGATGGGTAGGCTCCAGGATGTACATGTTTATAGAGGGGCAACTGATATATCGGATCATTATTTAGTTGTAGCTACAGTTAGAGTAAGAGGTAGATGGGAAAAGAGGAAGGTGGCAACAACAAGTAAGAGGGAGGTGAAAGTGTATAAACTAAGGGAGGAGGAAGTTCGGGTGAGATATAAGCGACTATTGGCAGAAAGGTGGGCTAGTGCAAAGATGAGTAGTGGGGGGGTTGAAGAGGGTTGGAATAGTTTTAAAAATGCAGTATTAGAATGTGGGGCAGAAGTTTGTGGTTATAGGAGGGTGGGGGCAGGAGGAAAGAGGAGTGATTGGTGGAATGATGAAGTAAAGGGTGTGATAAAAGAGAAAAAGGTAGTTTATGAGAGGTTTTTACAAAGCAGAAGTGTTATAAGAAGAGCAGAGTATATGGAGAGTAAAAGAAAGGTAAAGAGAGTGCAAAAGGAGAGCAGATGATAGAGTGGGAGAGGCACTGTCAAGAAATTTTAATGAAAATAAGAAAAAATTTTGGAGTGAGTTAAACAAGTTAAGAAAGCCTAGGGAAAATATGGATTTGTCAGTTAAAAACAGAGTAGGGGAGTTAGTAGATGGGGAGATGGAGGTATTGGGTAGATGGCGAGAATATTTTGAGGAACTTTTAAATGTTAAGGAAGAAACAGAGGCAGTAATTTCATGCACTGGTCAGGGAGGTATACCATCTTTTAGGAGTGAAGAAGAGCAGAATGTAAGTGTGGGGGAGGTACGTGAGGCATTACGTAAAATGAAAGGGGGTAAAGCAGCTGGAACTGATGGGATCATGACAGAAATGTTAAAAGCAGGGGGGGATATAGTGTTGGAGTGGTTGGTACTTTTGTTTAATAAATGTATGAAAGAGGGGAAGGTACCTAGGGATTGGCAGAGAGCATGTATAGTCCCTTTATATAAAGGGAAAGGGGACAAAAGAGACTGTAAAAATTATAGAGGAATAAGCTTACTGAGTATACCAGGAAAAGTGTACAGTAGGGTTATAATTGAAAGAATTAGAGGTAAGACAGAATGTAGGATTGCGGATGAGCAAGGAGGTTTTAGAGTGGGTAGGGGATGTGTAGATCAGGTGTTTACATTGAAGCATATATGTGAACAGTATTTAGATAAAGATAGGGAAGTTTTTATTGCATTTATGGATTTAGAAAAGGCATATGATAGAGTGGATAGAGGAGCAATGTGGCAGATGTTGCAAGTATATGGAATAGGTGGTAAGTTATTAAATGCTGTAAAGAGTTTTTATGAGGATAGTGAGGCTCAGGTTAGGGTGTGTAGAAGAGAGGGAGACTACTTCCCGGTAAAAGTAGGTCTTAGACAGGGATGTGTAATGTCACCATGGTTGTTTAATATATTTATAGATGGGGTTGTAAAGGAAGTAAATGCTAGGGTGTTTGGGAGAGGGGTGGGATTAAATTATGGGGAATCAAATTCAAAATGGGAATTGACACAGTTACTTTTTGCTGATGATACTGTGCTTATGGGAGATTCTAAAGAAAAATTGCAAAGGTTAGTGGATGAGTTTGGGAATGTGTGTAAAGGTAGAAAGTTGAAAGTGAACATAGAAAAGAGTAAGGTGATGAGGGTGTCAAATGATTTAGATAAAGAAAAATTGGATATCAAATTGGGGAGGAGGAGTATGGAAGAAGTGAATGTTTTCAGATACTTGGGAGTTGACGTGTCGGCGGATGGATTTATGAAGGATGAGGTTAATCATAGAATTGATGAGGGAAAAAAGGTGAGTGGTGCGTTGAGGTATATGTGGAGTCAAAAAACGTTATCTATGGAGGCAAAGAAGGGAATGTATGAAAGTATAGTAGTACCAACACTCTTATATGGGTGTGAAGCTTGGGTGGTAAATGCAGCAGCGAGGAGACGGTTGGAGGCAGCGGAGATGTCCTGTTTAAGGGCAATGTGTGGTGTAAATATTATGCAGAAAATTCGGAGTGTGGAAATTAGGAGAAGGTGTGGAGTTAATAAAAGTATTAGTCAGAGGGCAGAAGAGGGGTTGTTGAGGTGGTTTGGTCATTTAGAGAGAATGGATCACAGTAGAATGACATGGAAAGCATATAAATCTATAGGGAAAGGAAGGCGGGGTAGGGGTCGTCCTCAAAAGGGTTGGAGAGAGGGGGTAAAGGAGGTTTTGTGGGTAAGGGGCTTGGACTTCCAGCAAGCGTGCGTGAGCGTGTTAGATAGGAGTGAATGGAGACGAATGGTACTTGGGACCTGACGATCTGTTGGAGTGTGAGCAGGGTAATATTTAGTGAAGGGATTCAGGGAAACCGGTTATTTTCATATAGTCGGACTTGAGTCCTGGAAATGGGAAGTACAATGCCTGCACTTTAAAGGAGGGGTTTGGGATATTGGCAGTTTGGAGGGATATGTTGTGTATCTTTATATGTGTATGCTTCTAGACTGTTGTATTCTGAGCACCTCTGCAAAAACAGTGATAATGTGCGAGTGTGGTGAAAGTGTTGAATGATGATGAAAGTATTTTCTTTTTGGGGATTTTCTTTCTTTTTTGGGTCACCCTGCCTCGGTGGGAGACGGCCGACTTGTTGAGAAAAAAAAAAAAAAATATATATATATATATATATATATATATATATATATATACATATATATATATATATATATATATATATATATATATATATATATATATATATATATATATATATATATATATATATATTATATATATATTTTGGAGTGGTTGGTGCAATTATTTAATAAATGTATGGAAGAGGGTAAGGTACCTAGGGATTGGCAGAGAGCATGCATAGTTCCTTTGTATAAAGGCAAAGGGGATAAAAGAGAGTGCAAAAATTATAGGGGGATAAGTCTGTTGAGTGTACCTGGTAAAGTGTATGGTAGAGTTATAATTGAAAGAATTAAGAGTAAGACGGAGAATAGGATCGCAGATGAACAAGGAGGCTTTAGGAAAGGTAGGGGGTGTGTGGACCAGGTGTTTACAGTGAAACATATAAGTGAACAGTATTTAGATAAGGCTAAAGAGGTCTTTGTGGCATTTATGGATTTGGAAAAGGCATATGACAGGGTGGATAGGGGGGCAATGTGGCAGATGTTGCAAGTGTATGGTGTAGGAGGTAGGTTACTGAAAGCAGTGAAGAGTTTTTACGAGGATAGTGAGGCTCAAGTTAGAGTATGTAGAAAAGAGGGAAATTTTTTCCCAGTAAAAGTAGGCCTTAGACAAGGATGTGTGATGTCACCGTGGTTGTTTAATATATTTATAGATGGGGTTGTAAGAGAAGTAAATGCGAGGGTCTTGGCAAGAGGCGTGGAGTTAAAAGATAAAGAATCACACACAGGGTGGGAGTTGTCACAGCTGCTCTTTGCTGATGACACTGTGCTCTTGGGAGATTCTGAAGAGAAGCTGCAGAGATTGGTGGATGAATTTGGTAGGGTGTGCAAAAGAAGAAAATTAAAGGTGAATACAGGAAAGAGTAAGGTTATGAGGATAACAAAAAGATTAGGTGATGAAAGATTGAATATCAGATTGGAGGGAGAGAGTATGGAGGAGGTGAACGTATTCAGATATTTGGGAGTGGACGTGTCAGCGGATGGGTCTATGAAAGATGAGGTGAATCATAGAATTGATGAGGGAAAAAGAGTGAGTGGTGCACTTAGGAGTCTGTGGAGACAGAGAACTTTGTCCTTGGAGGCAAAGAGGGGAATGTATGAGAGTATAGTTTTACCAACGCTCTTATATGGGTGTGAAGCATGGGTGATGAATGTTGCAGCGAGGAGAAGGCTGGAGGCAGTGGAGATGTCATGTCTGAGGGCAATGTGTGGTGTGAATATAATGCAGAGAATTCGTAGTTTGGAAGTTAGGAGGAGGTGCGGGATTACCAAAACTGTTGTCCAGAGGGCTGAGGAAGGGTTGTTGAGGTGGTTCGGACATGTAGAGAGAATGGAGCGAAACAGAATAACTTCAAGAGTGTATCAGTCTGTAGTGGAAGGAAGGCGGGGTAGGGGTCGGCCTAGGAAGGGTTGGAGGGAGGGGGTAAAGGAGGTTTTGTGTGCAAGGGGCTTGGACTTCCAGCAGGCATGCATGAGCGTGTTTGATAGGAGTGAATGGAGACAAATGGTTTTTAATACTTGACGTGCTGTTGGAGTGTGAGCAAAGTAACATTTATGAAGGGATTCAGGGAAACCGGCAGGCCGGACTTGAGTCCTGGAGATGGGAAGTACAGTGCCTGCACTCTGAAGGAGGGGTGTTAATGTTGCAGTTTAAAAACTGTAGTGTAAAGCACCCTTCTGGCAAGACAGTGATGGAGTGAATGATGGTGAAAGTTTTTCTTTTTCGGGCCACCCTGCCTTGGTGGGAATCGGCCAGTGTGATAATAAAAAAAAATAAATATATATTTTTTTTTTTTTTTTTTCAACAAGTCGGCCGTCTCCCACCGAGGCAGGGTGACCCAAAAAAAAAAGAAAGAAAATCCCCAAAAAGAAAATACTTTCATCATCATTCAACACTTTCACCACACTCGCACATTATCACTGTTTTTGCAGAGGTGCTCAGAATACAACAGTCTAGAAGCATACACATATAAAGATACACAACATATCCCTCCAAACTGCCAATATCCCAAACCCCTCCTTTAAAGTGCAGGCATTGTACTTCCCATTTCCAGGACTCAAGTCCGACTATATGAAAATAACCGGTTTCCCTGAATCCCTTCACTAAATATTACCCTGCTCACACTCCAACAGATCGTCAGGTCCCAAGTACCATTCGTCTCCATTCACTCCTATCTAACACGCTCACGCACGCTTGCTGGAAGTCCAAGCCCCTTGCCCACAAAACCTCCTTTACCCCCTCTCTCCAACCCTTTCGAGGACGACCCCTACCCCGCCTTCCTTCCCCTATAGTTTTATATGCTTTCCATGTCATTCTACTTTGATCCATTCTCTCTAAATGACCAAACCACCTCAACAACCCCTCTTCTGCCCTCTGACTAATACTTTTATTAACTCCACACCTTCTCCTAATTTCCACACTCCGAATTTTCTGCATAATATTTACACCACACATTGTGGGCAAGGGGCTTGGACTTCCAGCAAGCGTGCGTGAGCGCGTTAGATAGGAGTGAATGGAGACGAATGGTACTTGGGACCTGACGATCTGTTGGAGTGTGAGCAGGGTAATATTTAGTGAAGGGATTCAGGGAAACCGGTTACTATTTTCATATAGTCGGACTTGAGTCCTGGAAATGGGAAGTACAATACCTTCACTTTAAAGGAGGGGTTTGGGATATTGGCAGTTTGGAGGGATATGTTGTGTATCTTTATACATATATGCTTCTAAACTGTTGTATTCTGAGCACCTCTGCAAAAACAGTGATAATGTGTGAGTGTGGTGAAAGTGTTGAATGATGATGAAAATATTTTCTTTTTGGGGATTTTCTTTCTTTTTTGGGTCACCCTGCCTCGGTGGAGACGGCCGACTTGTAAAAAAAAAAAAAAAAAAATTATATATATATATATATATATAACCTAGGTAGTAGGTTGGTAGACAGCAACCACCAAGGGAGGTACTACCGTCCTGCCGAGTGTAAAACGAATGCCTGTAATTGTTTTACATCAGTGGTATTCATTGCGAGGCTCGCGAGCCGCCAATAACAAGATATGCAAGCTAATATTACCATGTCTAATTTTTCTCATTTACTATATTTTACTAGCAGCTCAGTACTACTTAATTTAGTTGAGTTACGCTAACTTGCAGTAGCTGCGGCTCTCTCAATCAATGTGTTTAACCGAAGTGGCTCTCTTGCAAAAATTAGTGAATAACACTGTTTTACATGATGGTAGGATTGCTGGTGTCCTTTTTTCTGTCTCATGAACATGCAAGATTTCAGGTATGTCTTGCTACTTCTACTTACACTTAGGTCACACTACACATACATGTACAAGCATATATATACATACCCCTCTGGGTTTTCTTCTATTTTCTTTCTAGTTCTTGTTCTTGTTTGTTTCCTCTTATCTCCATGGGGAAGTGGAACAGAATTCTTCCTCTGTAAGCCAAGCATGTTGTAAGAGGCGACTAAAATGCTGGGAGCAAGGGGCTAGTAACCTCTTCTCCTGTATATATTACTAAATTTGAAAGGAGAAACTTTCGTTTTTCCTTTTGGGCCACCCCGCCTCGGTGGGATACAGCCGGTGTGTTGAAAGAAAGAATATATATATAAATATTTTTTACATGATAGTAGGACTGCTGGTGTCCTTTTTTTCCGTTTCATGAACATGCAAGATTTCAGGTACGTCTTGCTAATTCTGCTTACACTTAGGTCACACTACACATACATGTACAGGCACATATATACATACCCCTCTGGGTTTTCTTCTATTTTCTTTCTAGTTCTTGTTCTTGTTTGTTTCCTCTTATCTCCATGGGGAAGTGGAACAGAATTCTCCCTCTGTAAGCCAAGTGTGTTGTAAGAGGCGACTAAAATGCCGGGAGCAAGGGGCTGGTAACCTCTTCTGCTGTATATATTACTAAATGTAAAAGAAGAAACTTTCGTTTTTCCTTTTGGGCCACCCCGCCTCGGTGGGATACAGCCAGTGTGTTGAAAGAAAGAAAGAATATATATACATAAATATTTTTTACATGATGGTAGGATTGCTGGTGTCTTTTGTCTGTCTCATAAACATGCAAGATTTCAGGTACGTCTTGCTACTTCTACCTGCACTTAGGTCACACTACACATACATATACAAGCATATATTTACACACACCCCTCTGGGTTTTCTTCTATTTTCTTTCTAGTTCTTGTTCTTGTTTATTTCCTCTTACTTCCATGGGGTAGTGGAAGAGAATTCTTCCTCCGTAAGCCATGTGTGTTGTAAGAGGCGACTAAAAATGCCGGGAGCAAGGGGCTAGTAACCCCTTCTCCTGTATATATTACTAAATGTAAAAGGAGAAACTTTCATTTTTCCTTTTGGGCCACCCTGCCTCGGTGCGATACAGCCGGTGTGTTGAAAGAAGAAGAAAGAATATAAATATTTAACAATTAGCCACAAAAGAGACATCCTCCTACTATCTGCTACTGCAATCTGCTTTATATTAGGTGTTATATACCGAATTAAGGGTGAGAATAATTTCCATAGGCAGGCAGAAAGAAATGGTCCTGGAGATGGGAAGAGTTGTGCCTATACTCCAAAGGAGGGGTGGGGATGCTGCAGTCAGGGGGTCATCTAAACTGTAATATCTATACATTTTCTTGCAGAACATCTGTAGAATGAATGATGGTTCACAAGTTTCCTTTTCTGTCACTCTACCATGGTAGGACATGGCAAGTGACAAAAAGAAAAATATTTATTGTGTTATACTCTACTAATATAACAACAACAAAAATTCTACATTATTTAAAATTTAATGATACTTTGGTACTGTAAAAATATTTTTTATTACAATTCTATTAAATAGCTGTTAGCTTACGACTTCCTAAAACACTCACTGTATCATAAGTTTTGCAAAAAACTGCTAAATCAATTTTATCATTAATTTCACATGCCCAAGTAAAGGATTTGTAATAAATTTCTTATGATGAGCCTGGTAAAATAAAGCCTAATAAGCTATCATGAGAAGGTTCTATTGCCTCATAGCAACACAGTACAGTATCTTTTATTATACTAATTTCCAAATAAAACAAGTTCATAGGGGTTTTCTTGAAATACTGTAGCAGGAAATTAATGATACGAACCCATGAAGCAACTCATGGAAAATGCATATATTACTGTAACCAACTGTTTTTCTTTCTGTTTCAGTTATCATTAAGTACAAGAATGATATTTACACTGCAGGATTTACTTTCACAAGTTTTTAAAGAACACTGTACATTCAAAATCATCTTGATACACTGGAAGAGCTACAAGTCAACACGTAGCATACAGTAGATGACATATCAAAAAGAGATATTAAAACAAGTGTTCAGTATCATGTTTCATTGTGCACACTTGAATATTCTCTTTGTACATCCTGTATAAAACATGTATAACATAGCAGCTACCAAAAAGTTTTCATGTTAAAACCAATAAATTTTTAAGAAAAATTGCATACCTGTGCAGGTTGTGGGACAGTAGTAACAAAGAGGTTATCCAGCTTGTGATCACGAGGATAAAGTCTAAGTTCATCTGTATTAGCAGGGATATTGTAAGCTCCAAGTACCAGCCAGTTTGACTGCCACCACAATAAACCCCCTGTTACCACAAAATCACGTTCTTGACTCTCATTGCCAAAGAGATGCCATCGTCGCAGCCGTAATGAATAGTGAGCAACACCATTGCGGCCAGCAATGCCCACAAGCTCACCACACTCATCTACACAGGTGTACTAAAATAGTAAAAGAGAATACGTAGAGAACATTAAAACATGCACATGTAAAAGAAAATCTGGTGAATATTTGGAAAGATATTAAAAAATCTTCAAATACTGTACAAAGATGATTACCTAAGAATCTAACACGATGAACAAAAATATATGGGACTTAGAAAAGCTGCTATGAGGCTTGCAAGTGGTAGACATGGCACATGAGTATGGAGTAAAATCATTGGTTATATGTACAAGAAAAAGTTAGCATCTTTTATAAGACTGTGCGAAGTGCTAGTGACAGTGAAGCAATTGAAAGACAATTATGAGGTCTGTGCCGATCAATAAGCAAGAATTGTTGAATATGTAGCGTATGAACTGGGGGTAAAGGAGGTTTTGTGTGTGAGGAGCCTGGATTTCCAGCGTGTGTAAGCGTGTTAGATAGGAGCAAATGGAGACAAGCGGTTTTTAGGACTTGATGTGCTATTGGAGTGTAAGGAAGGAAGGTAACATTTATGAAGGGATTTAGGGAAACCGGCAGGCCGGACTTGATTCCTGGAGATGGGAAGTACAGTGCCTGCACTCTGAAGGAGGGGTGTTAATGTTGCAGTTTTATAACTGTAATGTAAGCATGCCTCTGGCAAGACAGTGATAGTATGAATGATGATGAAAGTTTTTCTTTTTTTAGGCCACTCTGCCTTGGTGGGAAACAGCTGATGTATTAATAAATTAATAAAATAATTATATTTTCCTTGCTATCACTCGAACTTTAACTTTATGCTCTGCAGTTCCCTCTAGTACATTACCTTGTTCATCCTCACTACTAGTTTCAAACAAAAGTATTGGAATCTTCATTTTTTCTTCATAATACTATCCTGTATGTGTAAAAGTACCCTGGCATGTCACATAAGAGTACAAGCTTAAATTTGTAGCTTGTCATCAGATGATACCACAATTTGTAAATCCCTCAAAGTATTCGTCACTAGAAAATTCTTTAGTTTCACTATCTCTCTTGAATGTCTGAAATTATGTTTAGTTTTTCCTTAACAAGACATTCTGGCATTTTTGGCCCAAGAAGATCACTGATTGCAAAATACATTATGCCAGGAAAATTCAAAATGTGCCCAGAAAAATTAAATCATAGAACTACATCATAAACAATACAGGTAAGCACACAGCCACAGATCTATGTCAGAAACAGTTTAGGGGTTAAAACAATCTGATGTATTAATAAATTAATAAAAGCTTAAATTTGTAGCTTGTCATCAGATGATACCACAATTTGTAAATCCCTCAAAGTATTCGTCACTAGAAAATTCTTTAGTTTCACTATCTCTCTTGAATGTCTGAAATTATGTTTAGTTTTTCCTTAACAAGACATTATGTTTCTGTCCATAAAGGTCTCAAGCTGCTTTTTTTTTTTTTTTCAGGAAGTCATTCTGGCATTTTTGGCCCAAGAAGATCACTGATTGCAAAATACATTATGCCAGGAAAATTCAAAATGTGCCCAGAAAAATTAAATCATAGAACTACATCATAAACAATACAGGTAAGCACACAGCCACAGATCTATGTCAGAAACAGTTTAGGGGTTAAAACAATCTGAGAAGAGAGAGACCTAGGAGTTATCAATGACTAAAAATTGTAACCAGATGATCACATGAGTGAAACACTAACCAACTACAAAATAACACTTAGATTCATAATAAAAAAAATGCTGAAAAAGCTTTTCACAACACAAGTTCAACAAAACTAGGAATATGTAGCAGTGGTATAGTGTACACTTTTTTTTTTTTTCAACAAGTCGGCCGTCTCCCACCGAGGCAGGGTGACCCAAAAAGAAAGAAAATTCCCCAAAAGAAAATACTTTTCATCATCATTCAACACTTTCACCTCACTCACACATAATCACTGTTTTTGCAGAGGTGCCCAGAATACAACAGTTCAGAAGTACGTACATATGTATAAACATACACTATATCCCTCCAAACTGCCAATATCCCAAACCCCTCCTTTAAAGTGCAGGCATTGTACGTCTCATTTCCAGGACTCAAGTCCAGTTACATAAAATAACCGGTTTCCCTGAATCCCTTCACTAAATATTACCCTGCTCACACTCCAACAGCTCGTCAGGCCCCAAATACCATTTGTCTCCATTCACTCCAATCTAACATGCTCACGCATGCTTGCTGGAAGTCAAAACCCCTCGCCCACAACACCTCCTTTACCGCCCTCCCTCCAACCTTTTTGAGGACGACCAATAACCTGCCTTCCTTCCCCTACAGGTTTATACGCTCTCCATGTCATTCTACTTTGATCCATTCTCTCTAAATGACCAAACTATCTCAACAAACCCTCTTCAGCCCTCTGACTAATACAGTGGACCCCCGCTTTACGATCACCTCCCAATGCGACCAATTATGTAAGTGTATTTATGTAAGTGCGTTTGTATGTGTATGTTTGGGGGTCTGAAATGGACTAATCTAATTCACAATATTCCTTATGGGAACAAATTCGGTCAGTACTGGCACCTGAGCATACTTCTGGAATGGAAAAATATCGTAAACCGGGAGCTGTGACTCGACCCCTGCAACCACAAATGGGTGAGTACATTGCCCTTAGACAGGACATCTCCACTGCCTCCAACTGCCTCCTCGCAGCAGCATTTACAACCCAAGCTTCACACCCATATAAGAGTGTTGGTACTACTATACTTTCATACATTCCCTTCTTTGCCTCCATAGATAACATTTTTTGCCTCCACATATACCTCAATGCACCACTCACCTTTTTTCCTTCATCAATTCTATGATTAACCTCATCCTTCATAAATCCATCCGCCGACACGTCAACTCCAAAATATCTGAAAACATTCACTTCTTCCATACTCCTCCCCAATTTGATATCCAATTTTTCTTTATCTAAATTATTTGATAACCTCATCACCTTACTCTTTTCTATGTTCACTTTCAACTTTCTACCTTTACACACACTCCCAAATTCGTCCACTAACCTTTGCAATTTTTCTTGAGAATCTCCCATAAGCACAACATCAACAAAAAGTAACTGTGTCACTTCCCATTTTGTATTTAACCCCTTGACTGTCGCAACCCCCAATCCTGAGGTGTCTTCGGGTGTCGCAAAATTTAAAAAAAAAAAAATTATTTTTTTTATGAAATGATAGAGAATCTTTTCCCGATTGTAAGGACACCAAAAAAACGAAATTTGATGGAAAACTGATGGAATTAAGGTCTCGCGAAGTTATCGACCACGGCGATATTTATAAATCAGCAATTTCGCCCACTTTGAGCCCTATTTTCGGCTAATTCCGTTGTTCCAGTCGACCAAACTCATAGCTATTTCTTTAGAACTCCATTTTTTCTATCGATTGAGTACAAGAAACTGCCCATTTACCGATTTCAACTACTCAATAATGTGGTCAGAAACTTGCAATTTGGCCAATTTCACGAAAATTAAAAAATATGACAATTTCAGGTTACCTGGAGGTTATTCCGGGGATCAACGCCCCCGCGGCCCGGTCCACGACCAGGCCTCCCGATGGATCAGGGCCTGATCAACTAGGCTGTTACTGCTGGCCGCACGCAGTCCGACGTACGAGCCACAGCCCGGCTGATCCGGCACCGACTTTAGGTATCTGTCCAGCTCTCTCTTGAAGGCAGCCAGGGGTTTATTGGCAATTCCCCTAATGCTTGATGGGAGGCTGTTGAACAGTTTTGGGCCCCGGACACTTATGGTGTTTTCTCTTAGTGTACCAATGGCGCCCCTACTTTTTATTGGCGGCATTTTGCATCGCCTGCCCAGTCTTTTACTTTCGTAGGGAGTGATTTCTGTGTGCAGATTTGGGACCATTCCTTCCAAGATTTTCCAAGTGTAGATTATGATATATCTCTCCCTCCTGCGTTCCAACGAGTACAAGTCAAGTGCTTCCAAGCGTTCCCAGTAGTTAAGGTGCTTGACAGAACTTATACGTGCAGTAAAGGATCTCTGTACACTCTCTAGATCTGCGATTTCACCTGCTTTGTATGGAGATGTTAATGTACAGCAGTATTCCAGCCTAGAGAGAACAAGTGATTTGAAAAGGATCATCATGGGCTTGGCATCTCTCGTTTTGAAAGTTCTCATTATCCATCCTATCATTTTCTTTGCATGTGCGATCGTGGCACTGTTGTGATCCTTGAAAGTGAGATCCTCAGACATTACTACTCCCAGGTCCCTTACATTATTTTTCCGCTCTATTGTATGGCCGGAGTCAGTAGTATACTCTGTTCTAGTTATTATCTCCTCCAGGTAGTAGGTTGGTAGACAGCAACCACCCAGGGAAGTACTACCGTCCTGCCAGATGACTGTGAAACAGAAACCTGTAACTGTTTTGCATGATGGTAGGATTGCTGGTTTCTTTTTATGTCTCATAAACACGCTAGATAACAGGGATATCTTGCTACTCCTACTTACACTTTGGTCACACTTCACAGACACGCACATGCATATACAGTGGACCCCCGCATACCGTTGGCATCACATAACGATTAATCCGCATACCGCTTGCTTTAATCGCAAAAATTTTGCCTCGCATACCGCTTAAAAACCCGCTCACCGCTGTTCGTCCGAGACGCGTCCAATGTGCGCCCTCAGCCAGCCTCACATGTGCCGCCCGTGCCATTGTTTACTAGCCAGCCTCCGCGGTAACATCCAAGCATACAATCGGAATATTTCGTATTATTACAGTGTTTTCGGTGCTTTATCTGGAAAATAAGTGACCATGGGCCCCAAGAAAGCTTCTAGTGCCAACCCTACAGCAATAAGGGTGAGAATTCCAATAGAGATGAAGAAAGAGATCATTGATAAGTATGAAAGTGGAGTGCGTATCGCCGACCTGGCCAGGTTGTACAAGAAACCCCAATCAACCATCGCTACTATTGTGGGTACCAGAAAGGCAATCAAGGAAGCTGTTCTTGCCAAAGGTTTAACTGTGTTTTCGAAACAAAGATCGCAAGTGATGGAAGATGTTGAGAGACTCTTATTGGTGTGGATAAATGAAAAACAGCTAGCAGGAGATAGCGTCTCTCAAGCGATCATAAGTGAAAAGGCTAGGAAGTTGCATGAGGATTTAATTAAAAAAATGCCTGCAACTAGTGCTGATGTGAGTGAATTTAAGGCCAGCAAAGGTTGGTTTGAGAGATTTAAGAAGCGTAGTGGCATACATAGTGTGATAAGGCATGGTGAGGCTGCCAGTTCGGACCACAAAGCAGCTGAAAAATATGTGCAGGAATTCAAGAAGTACATAGACAGTGAAGGACTGAAACCTGAACAAGTGTTTAATTGTGATGAAACAGGCCTGTTTTGGAAGAAAATGCCAAGCAGGACCTACATTACTCAGGAGGAAAAGGCACTCCCAGGACATAAGCCTATGAAAGACAGGCTTACTTTGTTGATGTGTTCCAATGCTACTGGTGATTTCAAAGTGAAGCCTTTATTAATGTATCACTCTGAAACTCCCAGACCGTTCAGGCAAAAGAATGTCCTCAAGGAGAATTTGTGTGTGCTGTGGAGGGCAAACAGTAAGGCATGGGTCACTAGGGACTTTTTTTATGACTGGTTACACCATGCATTTGCCCCCAATGTGAAAGATTACCTAACTGAAAAGAAATTAGAACTTAAGTGCCTCCTGGTGTTAGACAATGCCCCTGGTCATCCTACAGACGTGGCAGAGCGACTTTATGGGGACATGAAATTCATTAAGGTGAAGTTTTTGCCTCCTAATACCACTCGTCTCCTGCAGCCCATGGACCAGCAGGTTATTGCAAACTTCAAAAAACTGTACACAAAAGCTCTGTTTGAAAGGTGCTTTGTAGTGACCTCAGAAACTCAACTGACTCTAAGAGAGTTTTGGAGAGAGCACTTTAATATCCTCAATTGTGTAAACCTTATAGGTAAGGCTTGGGAGGGAGTGACTAAGAAGACCTTGAACTCTGCTTGGAAGAAACTGTGGCCAGAATGTGTAGACAAAAGGGATTTTGAAGGGTTTGAGGCTAACCCTGAGAGGATTATGCCAGTTGAGGAATCCATTGTGGCATTGGGAAAGTCCTTGGGGTTGGAGGTTAGTGGGGAGGATGTGGAAGAGTTGGTGGAGGAGGACAATGAAGAACTAACCACTGATGAGCTGATAGATCAACTTCAAGAGCAAGAGGCCAGACCTGAGGAAACTGGTTCAGAGGAGGGGAGAGAGAAATTGAAGAAGTTGCCTACTACAAAGATTAAGGAAATCTGTGCAAAGTGGCTTGAAGTGCAAACCTTCATGGATGAAAATCACCCTCACACAGCTATTGCAAGCCGTGTTGGCAACCTGTACACTGACAATGTTGTGAAACACTTTAGGGAAGTCATAAATGAACGAGAGGTACAGGCCACTATGGACAGATATGTTGTGCGAAAGAAGTCCAGTGACTCTGAAGCTGGTCCTAGTGGCATTAAAAGAAGAAGGGAAGTAACCCCAGAAAAGGACTCGACACCTCAAGTCTTAATGGAAGGGGATTCCCCTTCTAAACACTAACACTCTCTCTCCCCTCCTCCCATCCCATCAATCATCACCAGATCTTCAATAGAAGTAAGTGTCATGTAATTGTGCATGCCTTTTTCAGTTTGTGTGTATTAAAATTAACATTTCATGTGGTAAAAAATTTTTTTTTTCATACTTTTGAGTGTCTTGCACGGATTAATTTGATTTCCATTATTTCTTATGGGGAAAATTCATTCACATACCGATTATTTCGCATACCAATGAGCCCTCTTGCACGGATTAAAATCGGTATGCGGGGGTCCACTGTATACAGTGGACGCCCGCATACCGTCGGCATCACATAACGTTCAATCTGCATACCGCTCGCTTTTATCGCAAAAATTTTGCCTCGCATACCGCTCAAAAACCCGCTCACCGCTCTTCGTCCGAGATGCGTCCAATGTGCGCCCTTAGCCAGCCTCACATGTGCCGCCGGTGGCATTGTTTACCAGCCAGCCTCCGTGGTAACATCCAAGCATACAATCGGAACATTTCGTATTATTACAGTGTTTTTGGTGATTTTATCTGCAAAATAAATGACCATGGGCCCCAAGAAAGCTTCTAGTGCCAACCCTACAGCAATAAGGGTGAGAATTAATATAGAGATGAAGAAAAAGATCATTGATTAGTATGAAAGTGGAGTGCGTGTCTCCGAGCTGGCCAGGTTGTATAATAAACCCCAATCAACCATCGCTACTATTGGTGGTACAGCTGCTGCTGCTGCTGTACCACCGTCAGCTGCTGCTGCTGCTGCTGCTGCTGCTGCTGCTGCACTGTCAGCTGCTGCTGCTGCTGTAGCACCGTCAGCTGCTGCTGCTGTTGTACCACCGTCAGCTGCTGCTGCTGCTGCTATAGTACCGTCTGCTGCTGCTGTAGTACCGTCTGCTGCTGCTGTAGCATCGTCTGCTGCTGCTGTAGCACTGTCAGCTGCTGCTGCTGTACCACCGTCAGCTGCTGCTGTAGTACCGTCTGCTGCTGCTGTAGCATCGTCTGCTGCTGCTGTAGCACTGTCAGCTGCTGCTGCTGCTGTAGCACTGTCAGCTGCTGCTGCTGCTGCTGTAGCACCGTTGTTGGTGTGGGTTATTGAGAATACTAAGAAACAATTAACCCCAGAGGATTTGCCACCCAGGATAACCCAAAAAAGTCAGTGTCATTGAAGACTGTCTAACTTATTTCCATTGGGGTCCTTAATCTTGTCTCCCAGGATGCAACCCACACCAGTTGACTAACACCCAGGTGAACAGGGAAAAATGCCTGGAACTAGTGCTCATATTGGTGAATTTAAAGCCAGCAAAGGTTGGTTTGAGAGATTTAAGAATCGTAGTGGCATACACAGTGTGATAAGTCCTGTTCTGGAAGAAAATGCAAAACAGGACCTACAGTACTCAGGAGGAAAAGGCACTCCCAGGTCACAGTGTCTCATCAGTCATTGCTGCATCTTCAATAAAGGTAAGTGTCATTTATTCTTCATTTAGTAGAGTAGTACATGCACAATATATATTGTGCATGTACTACTCTACTATTGTGCATGTATCCTTCTCTTTGTGTGTAGGAAAATGTATATTTCATGTGGTAAAATTTTTTTTTTCATACTTTTGGGTGCCTTGCACGGATTAATTTGATTTCCATTATTTCTTATGGGAAAAATTCATTCGCATACCGATCATTTCGCATAACAATGAGCCCTCTTGCACGGATTAAAGTCGCTATGCGGGAGTCCACTGTATATACATACATCTAGGTTTTCCCCTTATTCTAAATAGCTCTTGTTCTTTATTTCTTCTATTGTCCATGGGGAAGTGGAAAAGAATCTTTCCTCCGTAAGCCATGCGTGTCGTATGAGGCGACTAAAATGCCGGGAGCAATGGGCTAGTAACCCCTTCTCCTGTAGACATTTACTAAAAAAGAGAAGAAGAAAAACTTTATAAAACTGGGATGCTTGAATGTGCGTGGATGTAGTGTGGATGACAAGAAACAGATGATTGCTGATGTTATGAATGAAAAGAAGTTGGATGTCCTGGCCCTAAGCGAAACAAAGCTGAAGGGGGTAGGGGAGTTTCGGTGGGGGGAAATAAATGGGATTAAATCTGGAGTATCTGAGAGAGTTAGAGCAAAGGAAGGGGTAGCAGTAATGTTGAATGATCAGTTATGGAAGGAGAAAAGAGAATATGAATGTGTAAATTCAAGAATTATGTGGATTAAAGTAAAGGTTGGATGTGAAAAGTGTGTCATAATAAGCGTATATGCACCTGGAGAAGAGAGGAATGTAGAGGAGAGAGAGAGAGATTTTGGGAGATGTTAAGTGAATGTACAGGAGCCAATGAACCAAGTGAGAGAGTAATTGTGGTAGGGGATCTGAATGCTAAATTAGGAGAAACCTTTAGAGAGGGTGTGGTAGGTAAGTTTGGGGTGCCAGGTGTAAATGATAATGGGAGCCCCTTGATTGAACTTTGTATAGAAAGGGATTTAGTTATAGGTAATACATATTTTAAGAAAAAGAGGATAAATAAGTATACAAGACATGATGTAGGGCGAAATGACAGTAGTTTGTTGGATTATGTATTGGTAGATAAAAGACTGTTGAGTAGACTTCAGGATGTACATGTTTATAGAGGGGCCACAGATATATCAGATCACTTTTTAGTTGTAGCTACACTGAGAGTAAAAGGTAGATGGGATACAAGGAGAATAGAAGCATCAGGGAAGAGAGAGGTGAAGGTTTATAAACTAAAAGAGGAGGCAGTTAGGGTAAGATATAAACAGCTATTGGAGGATAGATGGGCTAATGAGAGCATAGGCAATAGGGTCGAAGAGGTATGGGGTAGGTTTAAAAATGTAGTGTTAGAGTGTTCAGCAGAAGTTTGTGGTTACAGGAAAGTGGGTGTGGGAGGGAAGAGGAGCGATTGGTGGAATGATGATGTAAAGAGAGCAGTAAGGGAGAAAAAGTTAGCATATGAGAAGTTTTTACAAAGTAGAAGTGATGCAAGGAGGGAAGAGTATATGGAGAAAAAGAGAGAGGTTAAGAGAGTGGTGAAGCATTGTAAAAAGAGAGCAAATGAGAGAGTGGGTGAGATGTTATCAAGAAATTTTGTTGAAAATAAGAAAAGTTTTGGAGTGAGATTAACAAGTTAAGGAAGCCTAGAGAACAAATGGATTTGTTTACCTGGAGTTTACCTGGAGAGAGTTCCGGGGGTCAACGCCCCCGTGGCCCGGTCTGTGACCAGGCCTCCTGGTGGATCAGAGCCTGATCAACCAGGCTGTTGCTGCTGGCTGCATGCAAACCAATGTACAAGCCACAGCCCGGCTGATCAGGAACCGACTTTAGGTGCTTGTCCAGTGCCAGCTTGAAGACTGCCAGGGGTCTGTTGGTAATCCCCCTTATGTATGCTGGGAGGCAGTTGAACATTCTCGGGCCCCTGACACTTATTGTATGGTCTTTTAACGTGCTAGTGACACCCCTGCTTTTCATTGGGGGGATGTTGCATCGTCTGCAAAGTCTTCTGCTTTCGTAGTGAGTGATTTTCGTGTGCAAGTTCAGTACTGGTCCCTCTAGGATTTTCCAGGTGTATATAATCATGTATCTCTCCCTCCTGCGTTCCAGGGAATACAGGTTTAGGAACCTCAAGCACTCCTAGTAATTTAGGTGTTTTATCTCCGTTATGCGCGCCGTGAAGGTTCTCTGTACATTTTCTAGCTCAGCAATTTCACCTGCCTTGAAAGGTGCTGTTAGTGTGCAGCAATATTCCAGCCTAGATAGAACAAGTGACCTGAAGAGTGTCATCATGGGCTTGGCCTCCCTAGTTTTGAAGGTTCTCATTATCCATCCTGTCATTTTTCTAGCAGATGCGATTGATACAATGTTATGGTCCTTGAAGGCGAGATCCTCCGACATGATCACTCCCAGGTCTTAGACGTTGGTGTTTCGCTCTATTTTGTGGCCAGAATTTGTTTTGTACTCTGATGAAGATTAAATTTCCTCATGTTTACCATATCTGAGTAATTGAAATTTCTCAATGTTGAACTTCATATTGTTTTCTGCAGCCCACTGAACAGGAGAGTTATTAAATGGAGAATTAGAGGTATTGGGAAGATGGAGGGAATATTTTGAGGAATTGTTAAATGTTGATGAAAATAGGGAAGCTGTGATTTAGTGTATAGGGCAAGGAGGAATAACATCTTGTAGGAGTGAATAAGAGCCAGTTGTGAGTGTGGGGGAAGTTCGTGAGGCAGTAGGTAAAATGAAAGGGGGTAAGGCAGCCGGGATTGATGGGATAAAGATAGAAATGTTAAAAGCAGGTGGGGATATAGTTTTGGAGTAGTTGGTGCAATTATTTAATAAATGTATGGAAGAGGGTAAGGTACCTAGGGATTGGCAGAGAGCATGCATAGTTCCTTTGTATAAAGGCAAAGGGGACAAAAGAGAGTGCAAAAATTATAGTGGGAGTTGTCACAGCTGCTCTTTGCTGATGACACTGTGCTTTTGGGAGATTCTGAAGAGAAGTTGCAGAGATTGGTGGATGAATTTGGTAGGGTGTGCAAAAGAAGAAAATTAAAGGTGAATACAGGAAAGAGTAAGGTTATGAGGATAACAAAAAGATTAGGTGATGAAAGATTGAATATCAGATTGGAGGGAGAGAGTATGGAGGAGGTGAATGTATTCAGATATTTGGGAGTGGACGTGTCAGCGGATGGGTCTATGAAAGATGAGGTGAATCATAGAATTGATGAGGGGAAAAGAGTGAGTGGTGCACTTAGGAGTCTGTGGAGACAAAGAACTTTGTCCTTGGAGGCAAAGAGGGGAATGTATGAGAGTATAGTTTTACCAACGCTCTTATATGGGTGTGAAGCATGGGTGATGAATGTTGCAGCGAGAAGAAGGCTGGAGGCAGTGGAGATGTCATGTCTGAGGGCAATGTGTGGTGTGAATATAATGCAGAGGATTCGTAGTTTGGAAGTTAGGAGGAGGTGCGGGATTACCAAAACTGTTGTCCAGAGGGCTGAGGAAGGGTTGTTGAGGTGGTTCGGACATGTAGAGAGAATGGAGCGAAACAGAATGACTTCAAGAGTGTATCAGTCTGTAGTGGAAGGAAGGCGGGGTAGGGGTCGGCCTAGGAAAGGTTGGAGGGAGGGGGTAAAGGAGGTTTTGTGTGCGAGGGGCTTGGACTTCCAGCAGGCATGCGTGAGCGTGTTTGATAGGAGTGAATGGAGACAAATGGTTTTTAATACTTGACGTGCTGTTGGAGTGTGAGCAAAGTAACATTTATGAAGGGGTTCAGGGAAACCGGCAGGCCGGACTTGAGTCCTGGAAATGGGAAGTACAGTGCCTGCACTCTGAAGGAGGGGTGTTAATGTTGCAGTTTAAAAACTGTAGTGTAAAGCACCCTTCTGGCAAGACAGTGATGGAGTGAATGATGGTGAAAGTTTTTCTTTTTCGGGCCACCCTGCCTTGGTGGGAATCGGCCAGTGTGATAATAATAATAATAATGACAATTTCAAAATAAGGTCCAGAATGAACAATGCAGACATTCCTGGCTCTAAAATAACATTTTCTTTGTTCATCAGTCATGTCTCCAGGCCCCTCTGATATTACTCTTGCTTTCTATTTTGAATTTTTATTCAAACAAAAAATAGAAGACTTACTATTATGCAGACTACTGCAATACTGTAATAATTGTATAAATAACATCAACCCATTCATGACTGCATGTTAGAATGGCTAGTTGGACATTTATTGGACAATGACATCATTTGTTTACTTTTGAACATTGGCAAAAATAAAAAATTTCCTGTACTTTGAGCTCCATTTCCAGGTTCTTTTTATAGTAAAATCAATCAAAATCTCCTCTATTTCTATAATATGTTTTCCATTCTATCAAAAGACACCAAGAAAACGAGAATACAACCATAAATATTATACAAAAATAGACCACAAAGTCGGCATTTTAATTAAAAAAAAAAGTCGGAGTTTTTTTTTTCTCATTATGCACTGCGTGCTCCAGGATTTTTTTATATGGTGCACACTGACCACACAGACCCATTCTCTCACATGTGGGGCTACCAGCTTTCTCCTGCTTGATTTGAAGCCGCTAGAATTTATGAGTATATATACGTCAAACACGGTACCTCATAAGACGTATATATACAGCCGCGACAGTCAAAGGGTTAATTCCCCATAATTTAATCCCACCCCTCTCCCAAACACCCTAGCATTTACTTCTTTTACAACCCCATCTATAAATATATTAACCCCTTAAGGGTCCAAGGCCCAAATCTGAAGTGGTGCCCCAGTGTCCAAGAATTTTCAAAAAAAAAAAAGAATGTTATTTTTTCTTATGAAATGGTAGAGAATCTTTTTGTGAAGGTAATAAAACAAAAAGTACGAAATTTGATGGAAAATTGATGAAATTATGCTCTCGCGAATTTTGATGTGTCAGCGATAATTACTAATCGGCGATTTTGCCAACTTGACTCCCATTTTAGGCCAATTACATTATTCCAGTCAGCCAAATTCTTAGCTATTTCACTAGTATTACTTCTATTCTATCGATTGAGCACAAGAAATCGCCAAGTCAACTGTTTCAACTACAAATTAAAGTGACCGGAAATTGTTAATTTGGCCAATTTAACACAAAGTTCAAAATATTCCAATTTCAAAATAGGGTCCAGAATAAACAATGCAGGTATTCCTGGAACTAAACTAACATTTCCTCTGTTCATTAGTTACGTTTTGAGGCTTTACAAATAAATTCCATTTTGATTTTTTATTCACAATGAATTTTTATTCACACCAAAAAATAGACGATTTACTGTTATGCAATACTGTAATAATTGTGTATAAATATCATCACCATATTTGTGAATGCATATTAGACCCACCAGCTGGCGTGTATTAGACGTGTGAGGTCGTTTGTTTACTCTTGAATATCGGCAAAAATTTAACATTTCTGCTACTTTGAGCTCAGTTTCAAGCCATTTCCAGTGCGAAAAACCAATCAAAATCATCTCTATTTCTGTAATATGTCTTCCATTCTATCAAATGAGACCAAGAAATCACAAATACAACTATAAAAAACATACGAAAAAACACTGCAAAGTTGTGAAGAAATTTTCTCCAGGAGGGGGGTATTAGCCCCTTTCAGCCCTGAGGGGCCCAGCCCTCTCAGAAGGGGGCAAATATCTTGTTTACTGCTACAGCGAGTAATTGACCCCAGATGCAGTACTAGTATGGGACGTGGCTCGACGCTCCGTGCGGTCCTGTGTTGCAAAGTGTAGCTTAATAAAAGACAGTTCATCTCTTACCTTAGCAAGACAATTAAGGAAAATCCTGCTCCCACTTTATTACCATAGTAAAGATAGTGGACATTGTTGTCTATGTTTAAGACAGCAAGAATCAAACATTCTGCTTTGCCTCATAGAGGAAGTGGCAAGGAAGCAAAAGTACTAGGTCAGCCTTTCCTTGGTGCTGGGGGCAGTGACGGTGTGGGGCGTTGTGGCGTCTTCAGATTATTTTTGACTCTACTGAGAGTGACACTGACACCAGGATAACCAACAAAGAACGATCTGTGCGTTAGTTTGAACAAAGTGTGAACAAATCTTGTGGAACATAGTGTACCAGTGTGCGTATTCCTAGACTATGGAAGACGTGGACATCAAAGGACACTTCAGCTTCTATCAAGTCACCGATACCTGTCGAAGGTGTGAAGAACACCATAGCTTATGCTACAAGAGCAAGGTAGGTTACGAATTTCTTGTAGTACGGGGGACTGCGCAGTTCTTGAGTCGCAAAGAGTTTGTAATCAACCTATAGTCGGCAGTTAGGTGCGGACTTTTGAGTCCACACAAGTAAGTTTGTCAGCCATCAGTGAATGAAATATGCTGACATAACACCCCCTAGGGGTAATTTATAATCTTACAAATTATAACACTTTACAGCCCGTTGAGAGATGACTTCGACAGCTTCTCAAGACCTCGTCTGCAGGGGCGGCTGTGCAGGCGATGAGCTGTCTTTCTAAGTTAAGTTTTCCTATATTTAAACTTAACTGGTAATCCCATTTCTCAACAAAAGTAGCTGTTTTAATCGAAAAATCATGATTTCAGTTTTTTTCCTCTCATTATACACAGTGTGCTGCAGGATCTGTTTTATGTGGTGCACACATACCACATAGATGTATTCTCTCATATCTAGGCCCAAATGTACCACTCACAGTTTATCAGAGTGAGCTGAGCTCATGACGAAGATCTACGGTTTGGACCCTGAACGTAAAGCCGTAGATCTACGGGACAGACCCTGAAAGGGTTAAACAACCATGGTGACATTACTCATCCCTGTCTAAGACCTACTTTTACCGGGAAGTAGTCCCCTCTCTTCTACACACCCTAGCCTGAGCCTCACTGTCCTCATAAAAACTCTTTACAGCATTTAGTAACTTACCACCTATTCCATATACTTGCAACATCAGCCACATTGCTCTCCTATAGACTATCATACGCTTTTTCTAAATCCATAAATGCAATAAAAACTTCCCTACCTTTATTTAAATACTGTTCACGTATATGCTTCAATGTAAACACTTGATCTACACATCCCCTACCCACTCTAAAACCTCCTTGCTCATCTACAATTCTACATTCTGTCTTACCTCTAATTCTTTCAATAATAACCCTACTGTACACTTTTCCTGGTATACTCAATAAACTTATTCCTCTATAATTTTTACAATCTCTTTTGTCCCCCTTCCCTTTATATAAAGGGACAATACATGCTTTCTGCCAATCCCTAGGTACCTTCCCCTCTTTCATACCTTTATTAAACAAAAATACCAACCACTCCAACACTATATCCCCCCCTGCTTTTAACATTTCTGCCATGATCCCATCAGTTCCAGCTGCTTTACCCCCTTTCATTCTACATAATGCCTCACACACCTCCCCCACACTCACATCCTGTTCTTCTTCACTCCTAAAAGATGGTATACCTCCCTGGCCAGTGCATGAAATTACCACCTCCCTTTCTTTGTCAACATTTAAAAATTCCTGAAAATATTTTCGCCATCTACCCAATACCTCCATCTCCCCATCTACTAACTCCCCTACTCTGTTTTTAACTGATAAATCCATTCGTTCCCTAGGTTTTCTTAACTTGTTTAACTCACTCCAAAATTTTTTCTTATCTTCATTAAAATTTCTAGACAGCGCCTCTCCCACTCTATCATCTGCTCTCCTTTTGCACTCTCTCACCACTCTCTTCACCATGCTTTTACTCTCCATATGCTCTACTCTTCTTATAACACTTCTGCTTTGTAAATACCTCTCTTAAGCTACCTTTTTCTCTTTTATCACACCCATAACTTCATCATTCCACCAATCACTCCTTTTTCCTCCTGCACCCACCCTCCTATAACCACAAACTTCTGCTCCACATTCTAATACTGCATTTTTAAAACAATTCCAACCCTCTTCAAACCCCCCCCACACATATATACATACACATACATACAAACACTTCTTCTTCTTTCAACAAACCGGCCATATCCCACCAAGGTAGGGTGGCCCAAAAAGAAAAACAAAAGTTTCTCTTTTTAAATTTAGTAATTTATACAGGAGAAGGGGTTACTAGGCTCTTGCTCCCGGCATTTTAGTCGCCTCTTACAAAACGCATGGCTTACGGAGGAAGAATTCTGTTCCACTTCCCCATGGAGATAAGAGGAAATAAACAAGAACTAGAAAGAAAATAGCAGAAAACCCAGATGGGTGTGTGTATATATATGCATGTATATGCAAGGATTAGGTGGAGTAAAATAAAGATTGGATGTGAAAAGTGGGTTATAATAAGCGTGTATCCACCTGGAGAAGAGAGAAGTGTAGAGGAGAGAGAGAGATTCTGGGAAATGTTGAGTGAATGCGTGGGGAGTTTTGAATCAAGTGTGAGAGTAATGGTGGTTGAGGATTTCAATGCTAAAGTGGGTAAAAATGTTATGGAGGGAGTAGTAGGTAAATTTGGGGTGCCAGGGGTAAATGTAAATGGGGAGCCTTTAATTGAGCTATGTGTAGAAAGAGATTTGGTAATAAGTAATACATATTTTACAAAAAAAGAGGATAGATTAATATACAAGGTATGATGTAGCACGTAATGAAAGTAGTTTCTTAGATTATGTATTGGTGGATAAAAGGTTGATGGGTAGGCTCCAGGATGTACATGTTTATAGAGGGGCAACTGATATATCGGATCATTATTTAGTTGTAGCTACAGTTAGAGTAAGAGGTAGAAGGGAAAAGAGGAAGGTGGCAACAACAAGTAAGAGGGAGGTGAAAGTGTATAAACTAAGGGAGGAGGAAGTTCGGGTGAGATATAAGCGACTATTGGCAGAAAGGTGGGCTAGTGCAAAGATGAGTAGTGGGGGGGTTAAAGAGGGTTGGAATAGTTTTAAAAATGCAGTATTAGAATGTGGGGCAGAAGTTTGTGGTTATAGGAGGGTGGGGGCAGGAGGAAAGAGGAGTGATTGGTGGAATGATGAAGTAAAGGGTGTGATAAAAGAGAAAAAGGTAGCTTATGAGAGGTTTTTACAAAGCAGAAGTGTTATAAGAAGAGCAGAGTATATGGAGAGTAAAAGAAAGGTAAAGAGAGTGGTGAGAGAGTGCAAAAGGAGAGCAGATGATAGAGTGGGAGAGGCACTGTCAAGAAATTTTAATGAAAATAAGAAAAAACTTTGGAGTGAGTTAAACAAGTTAAGAAAGCCTAGGGAAAGTATGGATTTGTCAGTTAAAAACAGAGTAGGGGAGTTAGTAGATGGGGAGATGGAGGTATTAGGTAGATGGCAAGAATATTTTGAGAAACTTTTAAATGTTAAGGAAGAAAGAGAGGCAGTAATTTCATGCACTGGTCAGGGAGGTATACCATCTTTTAGGAGTGAAGAAGAGCAGAATGTAAATGTGGGGGAGGTATGTGAGGCATTACATAGAATGAAAGGGAGTAAAGCAGCTGGAACTGATGGGATCATGACAGAAATGTTAAAAGCAGGGGGGTATATAGTGTTGGAGTGGTTGGTACTTTTGTTTAATAAATGTATGAAAGAGGGGAAGGTACCTAGGGATTGGCAGAGAGCATGTATAGTCCCTTTATATAAAGGGAAAGGGGACAAAAGAGACTGTAAAAATTATAGAGGAATAAGTTTACTGAGTATACCAGGAAAAGCGAACGGTAGGGTTATAACTGAAAGAATTAGAGGTAAGACAGAATGTAGGATTGCGGATGAGCAAGGAGGTTTCAGAGTGGGTAGGGGATGTGTAGATCAATTGTTTACATTGAAGCATATATGTGAACAGTATTTAGATAAAGGTAGGGAAGATTTTATTGCATTTATGGATTTAGAAAAGGCATATGATAGAGTGGATAGAGGAGCAATGTGGCAGATGTTGCAAGTATATGGAATAGGTGGTAAGTTATTAAATGCCGTAAAGAGTTTTTATGAGGATAGTGAGGCTCAGGTTAGGGTGTGTAGAAGAGAGGGAGACTACTTCCCGGTAAAAGTAGGTCTTAGACAGGGATGTGTAATGTCACCATGGTTGTTTAATATATTTATAGATGGGGTTGTAAAGGAAGTAAATGCTAGGGTGTTCGGGAGAGGGGTGGGATTAAATTTTTGGGAATCAAATTCAAAATGGGAATTGACACAGTTACTTTTTGCTGATGATACTGTGCTTATGGGAGATTCTAAAGAAAAATTACAAAGGTTAGTGGATGAGTTTGGGAATGTGTGTAAAGGTAGAAAGTTGAAAGTGAGCATAGAAAAGAGTAAGGTGATGAGGGTATCAAATGATTTAGATAAAGAAAAACTGGATATCAAATTGGGGAGGAGGAGTATGGAAGAAGTGAATGTTTTCAGATACTTGGGAGTTGACGTGTCGGCGGATGGATGTATGAAGGATGAGGTTAATCATAGAATTGATGAGGGAAAAAAGGTGAGTGGTGCGTTGAGGTATATGTGGAGTCAAAAAACGTTATCTATGGAGGCAAAAAGGGAATGTATGAAAGTATAGTAGTACCAACACTCTTATATGGGTGTAAAGCTTGGGTGGTAAATGCAGCAGCGAGGAGATGGTTGGAGGCAGTGGAGATGTCCTGTTTAAGGGCAATGTGTGGTGTAAATATTATGCAGAAAATTTGGAGTGTGGAAATTAGGAAAAGGTGTGGAGTTAATAAAAGTATTAGTCAGAGGGCAGAAGAGGGGTTGTTGAGGTGGTTTGGTCATTGAGAGAGAATGGATCAAAGTAGAATGACATGGAAAGCATATAAATCTATAGGGGAAGGAAGGTGGGGTAGGGGTTGTCCTCGAAAAGGTTGGAGAGAGGGGCTAAAGGAGGTTTTGTGGGCAAGGGGCTTGGACTTCCAGCAAGCGTGCGTGAGCGTGTTAGATAGGAGTGAATGGAGACGAATGGTACTTGGGACCTGACGATCTGTTGGAGTGTGAGCAGGGTAATATTTAGTGAAGGGATTCAGGGAAACCGGTTATTTTCATAGAGTCGGAACTGAGTCCTGGAAATGGGAAGTACAATGCCTGCACTTTAAAGGAGGGGTTCGGGATATTGGCAGTTTGGAGGGATACATTGTGTATCTTTATATGTGTATGCTTCTAAACTGTTGTATTCTGAGCACCTCTGCAAAAACAGTGATAATGTGTGAGTGTGGTGAAAGTGTTGAATGATGATGAAAGTATTTTCTTTTTGGGGATTTTCTTTCTTTTTTGGGTCACCCTGCCTTGGTGGGAGACGGCCGACTTGTTGAGAAAAAAAAAAAAACATGAATGTGTAGTGTGACCTAAGTGTAAGTAGAAGCAGCAAGACGTACCTGAAATCTTGCATCTTTATGAGACAGAAAAAAGGACACCAGCAATCCTACCATCATGTAAAACAATTACAGGCTTTCGTTTTACACTCACTTGGCAGGACGGTAGTACCTCCCTGGGCAGTTGCTGTCTACCAACCTACTACCTAGGACATACACACACACATACATAAAAAAGCAAGTGGCCATGATATAAAAAGCCCAGAGACCTGCTACATAGGAGGAAAGGAAGAGACATTATAACCACATATAATAATATCAGAGCTAGAAAGTTCATCATCATAAACGTTGTGGGAAAACAATGGAATAATTTATAAATTAAATTCTGAAGGTGGGATAAAAAAAAAATGAGCTCTGCTCATGTAGCAACAAACAGGTATAGTATTTACACTCAGCAGGTCATCCCAAAGTAACCCCTGCATTAAAAGAGGAGCCATTTTGCAACAAACCTCCATATGAGTCCTTCTCATCCCACACATTCTGATTCCCATGAGCACCTGCCTCACAGGCCTGAGCAGTCACATTCCCAGTGAGCTATACAGCGAGTCACCCTTGAAAATCTAGAGCTAGCAGGTGGATAGTAATCAGATCCTATCATTATCCCCACAGCCAACCATGTGGCAGGCAGTTGAGGAATAGGCTGAAAGGTTATCCATTGTGAAAAGAAAGTTGCTGACAGTGACAATAGCATACACAAATTAAAGTGGAGTTTAGGACTCTGTCATGCTCCCAGCCAATGTGGGCTTCCCAGGGGCCCCAACACAAAAATGCATTATTCAATCAGAAAGTGTCATAATTAAATCTCTTGACCCTCCCATCTAGGGTTTTCCTAAACAAAAAGATACACATTTCATAGTTACAAGGTATAAGGGAAAATAACCTCTTAACTTGAGAGTTAATTGTACCTAAAACTATTATAATTTTTTTTTTTTTAACAAGTCGACCGTCTCCCACTGAGGCAGGGTGACCCAAAAAACAAAGAAAATCCCCAAAAAGAAAATACTTTCATCATCATTCAACACTTTCACCTCACTCACACATAATCACTGTTTTTGCAGAGGTGCTCATAACACAACAGTTTAGAAGCATATACGTACAAAGATACACATATCCCTCCAAACTGCTAATATCCCGAACCCCTCCTTTAGAGTGCAGGCATTGTACTTCCCATTTCCAGGGCTTAAGTCCAGCTATATAAAAATAACCGGTTTCCCTGAATCCCTTCACTAAATATTACCCTGCTCACACTCCAACAGGGAAGTAGTCTCCCTCTCTTCTACACACCCTAACCTGAGCCTCACTATCCTCATAAAAACTCTTTACAGCATTTAGTAACTTACCACCTATTCCATATACTTGCAACATCTACCACATTGCTCCCCTATCCACTCTATCATATCACTCTATCATGATTTAGTCATACAACTGTATGTAGACCATATTACTGTATAATTAAACTTACCCTTATAGGCCAGTTTGAAGATGTATAATTATAAGGTATTGGAATAACTATCCACTGCTTATTAGCTGCAACACTAAACTGTGAATCTTTGTGATGCATTGGATTTTCAAAGGCACCTTCTTCATCATCATCAAAATATAGAGAGAGAGAATCCTGTGGTATATCAGAAACACCTGCGAGGCCCTCTGAGGTGTTGAGGTAGAGACGATCACTTCCTTGTAATAGCACCCGCACTAAACGACTCTGGTGATGACATAAATTGAGAAAAAGTTGTAATTAATGGTGATAATTCTACATAACACCATCCCCCTCAACAAATGAAATTCTCATTAAAGACAATCAAAAATATATTAAGAACTAAATTTTACAACCTACCATACAAGGGTTGACAGTGAGTGCACTCTTGATGAAGGAAAACTGCAGTATTGAAGTTTGCCCTTTCGTTTCAGAGGAAGACTCTTCTACATCAAAATTACTTCCTGAAATGACTGTGTCTACTGCTTCTCTTATTGTGTAAGCTCCTGACTTTCTCTGATAATGGTAAGATTCAGCATCACGATTCTTTTGCTGCTTGTGTTTACATTGTTCATGCTGCTGAATACACCAAACCTCATAGCCTTCAGCACCCCATTCCTGCAAACAAATATGCACTCTACAACAAATCACTATCCATTTTAATCCTACTTACTGAGAATTTTTTAAATCTTACCAGTTTCCATTCTTCATTAAAGGTTTCACTGTATTTACAAATTACAATACCAAGACAAATTAATTTTGAATCTCAAAATAAATTTAAGTATACACATAGTATATACAGTAATTAAAACTGAGATAGAAGAGGCACAAAGAAGTCTCAATTCCAAACCTAATGCATAATAATTCGCTAGTTAAAAGTTAAAAAGGAAGTACTTGCCATGTTAGTGATGGTTATGGCTCGTGATAGTGGATCCTCAGTATAATCCCAACGCAGCGACACAGTGAGCAGTGAACCAAAAACACTCCACAAGGAAAGCCCACCACCTTCCCAACTTAATCCAAGCACTGTACCATCAGGAGTCCACTTCATATAGCCTTAAATGTAAAATTTATTTGGTTTGATGTTAAACCCTAAGAGATGAAAAATTTACCAAAATATATGTACAGTAAGACTGTTTACTCATATAAATTTAATAACATATCTAATCATAAGCTGCAAAACAAGTAATGTATATAGCATATTTGTTAACACGCGCATGCGCACATGCACACACACACGCACACGTGCACATGCATGCACACACGCACGCACACACACACACACACACACACACACACACACACACACACACACACACACAAGTGGAGCAAAAAAATTCTGCACTGTTCCTAAAAAACAAAATATAGCATGTGCTGAATCATTAGAATAGCAAGGAAGGGTATCCAAGAAAAGGTTGTATGTGCTACCTGTGACCTGTAACATATATTTATGACTGGTTTCAAGGATTTTTCTACCCTTGCAGCCTAGCCTAGGAACAGGCTTTCTTGTTGATTCCCTTTTAAGCCAGACTCTTACTATTAACAGACCACCGGCAGGCCCACATAGCCATCACTGCCTGGTTGTCCGGAAACCACTGGAAACTAACAATGATGTACAGCTTCTCCTCACTTAGCGATGTACTCCTTGATCGACACCTCGGACTTGCGATGGGCTCTCTGACCAGTATGCATGCCTAAATAATGTATATTAGAGTTGATTTCCTCTATTCTATTTATTACAATATACAGTACACTACTGTATAAACATTTAAAAATATACCAGAAAAGTTATAATTGGTGCAAAGGTGAAATTAAAACAATATCAAAGATAGATGACACAAACCCACTACCATTATAGTATGCTCCTCACTTAGCAACGAATTTGTTAAGCGACATGGTCTTAGGAACAGAACTCCACTGTTAAGTGAAGAGAGGCTGTATTCATATATGAAACTAAACACTCAACAAAAAAGGATATACAAAGAATGCATTTACTTGAACCTTAGAAAAAACTTTCGGTGCAGTTCCCTGTGAAATAATAATTTAGAAACTATAAAATAAAGGAAGCACATAATGCAAACTATTACAATGGATGAGGAATTGTTTTAACTCAAATGGTTTATCATGTAAAAACAGTTTAAGCTCACAGAAATTTGATAAGAGATGGGAAAGATTTCCTGGCCCTGGTGATAGGAAGAATGAAACCATCATTTAAAATTGTGAAAAGAAAGAACTGCATAGAGGCAAAAACATTTTTTTTTCAACAAACCATCTGTATCCCATTGAGGCAAGGTGACCAAAAATGAAAATTTTTCTTTTTAAATTCAGTAATTTATACAGGAAAAGGGGTTACTAGCACTTGCTCCCAGCATTTTAGTCGCCTCTTATGACACGCATGGCTTACGGAAGAAGAATTCAGTCCCACTTCCTCATGAAGGTAAGAGGAAATAAAGAAGAAAAAGAACTATTAAGAAAACAGAACAAACCCAAATGGGTATGTATATATACGCATGTACATGCATGTGTAGTTTGACCTAAGTGTAAGTAGAAGTAGCAAGATATACCTGGTATCCCACATGTTTATGAGACAGAAAAAAAAAAAACACCAGCAATCCTACCATCATGTAAAACAATTACAGATTTCTGTTTCACAATCACTTGGCAGGACGGTAGTACCTCCCTAAGTGGTTGATGTCTACCAATCTATTACCTAGGAAGTTAAAACATATTTTCCCAAAATAATAGCTCAACACTATAAATGGTTGAAACTTTTCAAATGCACATGCAAAGGTTGGAGGGAGAGGGTAAAGGAGGTTTTGTGGGCGAAGGGCTTGGTCTTCCAACAAGCATGTGTGAGCGTGTTAGACAGGAGTGAATGGAGACAAATGGTTTCTGGGACCTGACGAGCTGTTGGAGTGTAAGCAAGATAATATTTAGTGAAGGAATTCAGGGGAAACCAGTTATTTTTATAAAGCTGGACTTGAGTACTGGAAATGGGAAATACAATGTCTACACTTTAAAGGAGGGGTTTGGGACACTGGCAGTTTGGAGGGGTATGTAATATACTGTACCTTTATATATGCTTCTAAACTGTTGTATCTGGGCACCTCTGAGAAGACAGTGATTATGTGTGACTATGGTGAAAGTGTTGAATGATGATGAAAATATTTTCTTTTTGGGGATTTTCTTTCTTTTTGGGCCACCCTGCCTTGGTGGGAGATGGCCAACTTGTTAAAAAAAAAAAAAATATTGTGAGCATACACTGTAGCTATAAACAAATAAAGGGAGCATGTATAAAGCACTTACTGACAGCTCCTGGGGAGCCTCCATAGTCTCGGTCAGAGAGGATCATTCTATGAGATACTTCTAAGCCTCCCGTTGCCTCATCTACCGTGTAAACAACACCCTGAGAGCTGAAATTATTAAGGAATTACTACTAACTTTACAGTAGCTATATAATTTATTAGAGAAATTACATAAAAAAATGGACTGTTAAATGGGTACACCGAAATGAAAAGTTCTAGTTAACACACAGAATACAATAGTATCATACACAGCACTACATAATGTAGTCAACATATAAAATACAGTAATCTCACACACACAGCACTACATGATGCAGTCAATACAGAATGCAGTTGTCTCATACACAGCACTACGTGACGTAGTCAACACAGAGAACAATCTCACAGCCTTCACTACAACGTATGTTCAACAGATATATTGTACGTATTACAAAGAACAGAAAATACAGTTTCTACATGGGCAAGGTAAGAAAGAATTTATATTATGTACTTACTTTGCTCGGCCATAGGCTAATAATCTATACTTGTGATTGATTGCAGCACAGGTCGCATCATCCAGTTCCCGTGCCCAGATACCTTGTACTGCCTGCAGACAAATCATAATCTGACAAAGTGTGCATATTATTTTACCACTTTTAAAAGCTATCAATCCCTCAGTTAACATATTAGAGAACTTGACAAATTTATTGTTTATATTAATGCTCTTTTAGGGGGGCCTGTCAAGAGGTTATATCAACTACAGTAACATATTTCAGGAATAGCTTATTTAATGATGGGAATTTAATAACTATGTCAAAGAAAGACTGGCCACCTACTCAGGAACTGACTGGTTAGTCAATACTTTGAACACAAGTAGTTGTTTCAATCATTAACAATTTGCTACCTATCATTACTAACTTGTTACTAAATTATCATCATCATACAGAAATTATGATGTCTGTGCACTTCTGTTAGGAGAGCTAATGAATGAATGACAGCGAATGTCTTTCCTTTTATTGGATCACTCAACCTAGGTGGGAAACAACCATTAGGTAAAAAAAAAAATCTGTACATCAAAGCCATTAAAAGCCCCCCCCCCTTTACTCCATATTCATAAAAAATTTTTTTTTTTTTTTTCAACAAGTCGGCAGTCTCCCACAGAGGCAGGGTGACCCAAAAAGAAAATACTTTAATCATCATTCAACACTTTCACCTCACTCATACATAATCACTGTCTTTGCAGAGATACCCAGATACAACAGTTTACAAGCATATATATAAAGATATACAGTGGACCCCGCTTTACGATCACCTCCCAATGCGACCAATTATGTAAGTGTATTTATGTAAGTGCGTTTGTACATGTACGTTTGGGGTCTGAAATGGACTAATCTAATTCACAATATTCCTTATGGGAACAAATTCGTTCAGTATTGGCACCTGAACATACTTCTGGAATGAAATAATATCGTAAACCGGGGTTCCACTGTATAACATATTCCTCCAAACTGCCAATATCCCAAACCCCTCAAGCTATATAAAAATAACCGGTTTCCCTGAATCCCTTCATTAAATATTACCCTGCTCACATTCCAACAGATCGTCAGGTCCCAAAAACCATTCGTCTCCATTTATTCCTAACACGCTCACACAGGCTTGCTGAAAATCCAAGGCCCTCGCCCACAAAACTTCCTTTATCCCCTCTCTCCAACCTACCCCGCCTTCCTTACCCTACAGATTTATACGCTCTCCATGTCATTCTTACTTTGATCCATTCTCTCTAAATGACCAAACCACCTCAAAAACCCCTCTTCAGCCCTCTGACTAATACTTTTATTAACTCCACACCTTCTCCTAATTTCCACACTCTGAATTTTCTGCATAATATTTACACCACACACTGCCCTTAGACAGGACATCTCCACTGCCTCTAACTGCCTCCTCACTGCAGCATTTACAACCCAAGCTTCACACCCATATAAGAGTGTTGGTACCACTATACTTTCATACATTCCCTTCTTTGCCTCCACAGATAATGTTTTTTGTCTCCACATATACCTCAATGCACCATTCACCTTTTTTCCTTCATCAATTCTATGGTTAACCTCATCCTTCATAAACCCATTCACTGATACATCAACTCCCAAATATCTGAAAACATTCACTTCTTCCATACTCCCTCTCTTCAATGTGATATCCAATTTTTCTTTATCTAAATTGTTTGATACCCTCATCAACCTACTCTTATCTATGTTCGCTCTCAACTTTCTACCTTTACACACCCTCCCAAACTCGTCCACTAACCTTTCCAACTTCTCTTTAGAATCTCCCATAAGCACAGTATCATCAGCAAAAAAGCAACTGTGTGAACTCCCATTTTGTATGTGATTTCCCATAATTTAATCCCACCCCTCTCCCCAACACCCAAGTATTTACCTCCTTCACAACCCCATCTATAAATACATTAAACAACCATGGTGACATTACACATAACTGTCTAAGACCTACTTTTACTGGAAAGTAATCTCCCTCTCTCTGTGTGTAAGGGGCCCCGCAACCTTAAATATTCCATCTCTTTATTTTTCAACTGATTACGTTCATTTTTGGTGTACTATTAGAAGCTTATATTGAGCATGCTTTGTTGAAGTTTCAAAAATATCGGCCAAAAAGGAAATGAAATATGCAAAATTTACAAAAAATTACATTTGGCAGCGAGCCTGTACTCAGTGGTACTTGCAAAAGTGGTTTTGACACTTGCTGGTGATAGAACACTTCTAATTCCATCAAAAATAATGCACCAATTCTAAAATAAACTTTATCTTCATGCTAAAAAAAAATAAAGTTTTATAACTTTTTTGACATTTTGGAAGATGTCGGTCTTGTTGCCCACACAAATCTAAAAATATTTGGGATACTTCAGAAAGGACCTTTGTAATTTGCAAAGCAATCATTCTTCTATGTTTGTTATGAAAATCAAGTCAATTCATTCATAAATAAGGATGGATTGACCCTAAATAGGTAAATAACTTACTTCCGAGATATAGGCCGAAGTGTGCAGCACCCCAGGTGCCCGGGGAAATTTTTTTTTCCCGAAAAATTAGCTTTCTTTACACTTTTTCCATGACCTATGAGTGTTTATTACAGTTAACCATTGTAAATCTCTGTTTTCTCTCATCATAGTGATGAGAGAATGGGTCTTTCACCTCAATGGGATATATCCCCAGATTTTTTTCGCCTCTCGGGCATCATATTATGCTATATATTATTTTTTCTGGTGTACTTTTTATGTTTCTATGCTATTATTATATTGCCCTATGTCATATTAGATCAATTGTGATAGGTAAATAAGCCTTATAATTGATATTATCGTGGGTATAGAATATTTTGTTGGCTGGTAGTTTCGGCCATCTCAGCACTATTCCCAGGGGAGGTTCCTGATTGGTTCCTGGACCATATTAACTGCACCCACTCTGCCATGATCTCAGATGGTGAATTTGTATTATATTAGCCATAAAGATATAAGAAAACGATAACAAAGGCTGGGAAAAAAAAAATGCCGTGTCAGCACACTTGCTACGCAAGGCGCTGTCACCATGCCTGTTATAAATGACTATAATTCCTTTTAGAAACATCATATAAAAATGATAATTATACCAGAGTGCAGCCAGAAATTTCAGCTATTTTTTGGTAAGAACAACTCAATTTTCGTAATTTTTCAATTTTTTTTTTATTTCGCGCAGCGAAGTGTGAGGCGCCCCTAACCTGAGCCTCATTATCCTCATAAAAACTCTTTACAGCATTTAGTAACTTACTACCTATTCCATACACTTGCAGCATCTGCCACAGTGCTCCCCTATCCACTCTATCATATGCCTTTTCTAAATCCATAAATACAATGAAAACTTCCCTACCTTTATCATAAATACTGTTCACATATATGCTTCAATGTAAACACTTGATCTACACATCCCCTACCCACTCTAAAGCCTCCTTGCTCATCCGCAATCCTACTCTCTGTCTCACATCTAATTCTCTCAATAATAACCCTACCATACACTTTTCCTGGTATACTCAGTAAACTTATTCCTCTATAATTTTTACAATCTCTTTTGTCCCCCTTCCCTTTATATAAAGGAACTACACATGCTCTCTGCCAATCCCTAGGTACCTTCCCCTCTTTCATACATTAAACAAAAATACCAACCACTCCAACACTATATCCCCCCCTGCTTTTAACATTTCTATCATGATCCCATCAGTTCCAGCTGCTTTACCCCCTTTCATTCTATGTAATGCCTCATAAACCTCCTCCACCCTCACATCCTGCTCTTCTTCACTCCTAAAAGATGTTATACCTCCCTGGCCAGTGCATGAAATTACCACCTCCCTTTCTTCATCAACATTTCAAAGTTCCTCAAAATATTCCCGCCATCTACCGAATACCTCCAGCTCCCCATCTATTAACTCCCGTACTCTGTTTTTAACTGATAAATCCATTCATTCCCTAGGTTTTCTTAACTTGTTTATTTCACTCCAAAAATTTTTCTTATTTATCATCTGCTCTCCTTTTGCACTCTCTCACCACTCTCCTCACCTTTCTCTTACTCTCCATATACTCTGCTCTTCTTATAACACTTCTGCTTTGTAAAAACCTCATATTATCAATGCCATTAAAAGCCTGTAAGCCTCAATCCATATTCATAATCTATTCAAATTTATAGGCCAGAAATCACATTACACAAATCATTAGTGTATAATGTAACCAAATTGGTGGGAAGTACAGTGCCTGCACTCTGAACAAAGGGTGGGGATACTGCATTTCTGAGGGCTATTTGAACTGTGAAGTCACATGCTTATGGCAAGGCAGTGACTGATGAGTGAAAGTGAAATCTCTTCCTCTTGTTTTTGATCACTCTACCTCATTGGGAGATGACCAGTGTGTTAAAAAATTATTGTTAATGTTTAAACATGTCTCCTACCTTTCTATAACACATCAGCTGTTTCTCACAATGGAATGGTGACCCAGAGTTGTAAATGCATTCACCATCACTCAATCACTGGCAGTTTTTACACTGGTACACAGACATCACTCAAATACCCAACTGAAAAGCAACATCTCTAACCATTTTCCTTAAATCCCTTCTAAGATGTTGCTTTATCATAGTCCAATAGCAAGAAAATCCCCAAACAACACTTGGCTCCAATGACTCCAATCACACTCATACTTGATGTCTGTTTGATGTTAGTAAAATTAAGAATGCAATTAGGAAAAATCCCCCAAAAAACACTTGTCTCCAATGATTCCAGTCAACACACCCACATATGATGCCTGCTTGATGTTAGCAAAATTAAGAATACAATTAGGAAAACACAATGTATTACTTACATTTGGGTCAAATTTAAGTGTCGAGGCAGTGAGAAATGCAGCTCTACCATCACTAAGAACAATTGCAAAGCCTCCCACCAGAGGAGAATATTCTAGATCTATTACATGTATTCCTGGAATGTCCAGGGGAACCGCTGAAATGATACACCAAAAATAAAGGCTCATTTTATAAAAAAAAAAAAAAATTAAAGACTTAACCTTTACACAAACATTAAAATACCTAACGGTGAGTTAAATTAAATTATGACAGACAAACTTCAAATTTTTAAAAAAGCTTCTCATTACAGATTATTCCCACATTTTTCTCACCCTTCCAAAGATGACTGCCATAACATAAAAGCCTTCAAACAGCCAAATTTAAACATGATAGTCTTAACCTTTTCACTGCAACATTCTTACATACATATATACATACATACATACTTATACTGCAATGCTCAAGAATACTCGCAACTGAGAAAACAGTGACTAAGCTCTATAAGTACAACTATCTTGTGATTGTATGCCATGATACATGTCAGAAAATTCAGCTGTCAGTCCAATTGCCATTTCTCTTCGAATGTCATCATTTTTAAGTTGATATTAATGTTTTGTGATTTTTATAATTTATGTATGTCTGTGGAGATAAAGAACATTATCCATGGAGACTAAAAAAAAGGGGGAATGTATCTAGAGTGTAGCGGTAGCATCACTCTTATATGGGTGTGAAGCATGGGTTTTAAATGTTGCAACGAGGAGGTTGGAGGTAGAGGTGAATTTGTAGTTTGGAGATTAGAAGGGGTGCAGTGTTACTAAAAGTATTATCCAGAGGACTGAGGAGGTCAATGAGATTATACATTTCGAGGATAGAGCAAAATAGGATGATCTGGAGGGTGTATAAATCTGTAGCAGAGGGAAAGTGAGGTAGGGGTCATCCTAGGAAAGGTTGGCTGGAGGGGGTAAAGGAAGTTTAGAATGTGAGGGGCTTGGACACCCAACAGGCATGTGTGAGCATGTTAGATAAGAGTGAGTGTAGGCAAGTGGTTTTTATGATTTTGTGTGAACATGGTAAAACTTATAAAGGGATTTAGGGAAACTGGTTAGCCAAACTTGAGTCCTGGAGATGTGAGGAACAGTGCCTGCACTGTACCAGTTTGGAGAGGCAGCTGGACTGTAATGTTGGTGAGCCTCTGGCAAGATAGCAATGGAGTGAAGTGAGTGTTTCTTCTTCTTTGGACCACCCTACCTTTGATGGAGACTGCAAATGTGTTAAATGTTCAGGGATGTTAAGTTCTGAGTCTGTCATAATAGATGATGCTGATGATATACAGGAGTTTGCATATCAAAAACTACTTTTTGCTAATCACGTAGTAGTTTTCTGAATTCCAAGTGTTTTATCCATTTTTCTCCAGTCAGCAAGATAGACCTGGACTCAAGGGATCCTCCTTTATAAATATTGGCACTATGTGCCATTTTCCATTTATCCACCAGATTATCCTCTTTTAATGAAATCTAAGGTTTTCAATAGAAAGCAACTTAGGTCACCTGCATTATGCTGTCAGGTTTTAACCCCCATCTTACATGTGCAAGCAAGACCTTACATTTGCAAAGCATAAGTAGATCCTTGTGTGGCCCTGTTAGGCAAGGGCTGGCCATCTCTTGTGTTCTTTCTTGCATATATGAATCATAAGCACATCCAATGATTTGGCCTGTGCTGGGCTGCATCCCTCAGCCATGAGATATTCAACCAGTCTCTTCAGGATCGGTTCCTGGCCCTACATTCAGAAGGCCCCCCACCTCCTAGCTATCTTGTCTCTAGTTGCTGACTGACAAGTGTGATCTGTACAAATCACCATCTGATGTGTGTGCACCACCCAAGCTGATACTGATAATTAGAACACTGACAAACTAGAATTTTACTGCAGCTTAGCAGACCTCCTGGTGCTATCAGAATAGGTGTACCATATTGCAAAATGGGCCCCTTGGTCTCCATCAAAGAAAGAGCTTTTATTTTTAAGACTTACATTTATCATTCAAATTCTATTTTCATTTATTATTCCTATAACTGAGGGTGGAACAAACATTTGATAAAAGAAATGTTGATACATTAATTGCAGGAGGGCACATGGAGATATGAAAATCATGTTTTAAGTCATAGTCTACAAAAACTAAAATATAGTAGATACAAACTGAACACTGTCCACTCTTAAGCATATGTTTTAGCCCTACTTAAGTGAAACATGAAAAACTTACCTTTCATAACTAGCTGATCGTCACAGAAGGGAACCCTGCGTAGGTCCACACAGTAATCATAATTTAGTGAACCATCCCAACGCAGTCTTTGTATATGACCAGTGCCTGTAGCCACCATCAACTCATCACGTAAACAAACCAGGCCTTTAACTCCTCCAGCTACTTCAGTTTCAAAGGCCTTAAAAAATTTTATATTATACATTAATTGCTATTAATATTACACAAAGTACATGTCATACTACTTATAGGATTTGCATTAAATGAACTTTCCTAAGACATCACAATATAAACTAAAGAAATCTAAATTATTCTACTAACAAGACTGACTGATGCATGATCAGGTAAAATACAAACACATCCTCAGCCCCAACATTTACTCTCACTATACTTGCACATCTCTAGGTATCTCCACATCCACTGAATGCTTTGCTTATGTTGACACTGTATTACCAAATGACAGAGGGATGGATGCAGGTGTCCTGAGGAAGAGGGAAGAAATACCTTCACTGACGAAGCAACTGCTCATGTACATTACTTGATTCAGCAACATTTATGATGGTGGTGGTGCAGATGGGGTTGGGAGGAGGGGGGGTTAGGTTCCATCATGTTGGTGCCTTGGAGGATATTTCTACCTACCACTCAAGATGCCATTTAGTATGAATTCGAGGGTAACGTGTTCACGTATTATGGGCGCAAGAAGGCATGCACCCCCCAAAGGTTTAACAAGATTCACAAAGAAACCTTAATTTTATTAATGCAGATGTTACAAAACTATGCCATCCAAGCACAACATGAGATACAAAATGCAAATTCAATGTATGTTTCAGAAAGCCTCCAGATGGTGCAAATGGTCAAGCAGTGTTCTCTTTCCTAACACTAGCCCCATTACTAACCTTGAAGAACATGACAAGGAACAGGTATCCATTGACATGACTCCCAAGTCACTCACAAGCATCACAACTAAATCAACCATCAGCACACTTTCTATTCCCACATCACTACAGTTATTATGCACCATTTTATAACAATCACATAATATAAGTTAAGAGAACAGCAAGATTTTAGCTAGTACTGCACTCTATATATTGCATGTTATTAACCCCTTCAGGGTCCAAACCCCCAATCTTAAATTTGTCCCCAGGGTAAAAAAAAAAAAAAAATTATGAAATGGTAGAGAATGTTTTTCTGAAGGTAATAAAACAAAAAGTATGAAATCTGACAGAAAATTGACGAAAGTGTGCTATCACGAATTTTGCAGTGTCAGCGATCTTTACATATCAACGATTTTGCCCACTTTGAGTACTATTTTAGGCCAATTACATTGTTCTAGTCAACCAAATTATTAGCAATTTTGCTAGTATACCTTCCATTTTATCAATCAACAGCACACAAGAAACTGCCCAATCAGCTATTTCAACTGCCCAATAGTCAAAAATTAGTAATTTGGTCAATTTCGCACATTTCAAAATATTTCAATTTCAAAATACGGTCCAGAATAAACAATGCAGGTATTCCTGGCACTAAAATAACATTTCCTTTGTTCATTAGTTACATTTCCAGGCTTTACACATGAATTCCATTTTTATTTTTTATTTACACAGAATTTCTCCTAGGTAATAGGTTGGTAGACAGCAACCACCCAGAGAAGTTCTACCATCCTGCCAAGTAAGTGTAAAATGAAAGAGTGTAATTGTTTTACATGATGGTAGGATTGCTGGTGTCTTTTCTGTCTCATCAACATGCAAGCTTGCAGGTACACATCTTGCTACTTCTACTTATACTTACACTACACATACAAGCCTATATATACACACCCCTCTGAGTTTTCTTCTATTTTCTTACTGGTTCTTGTTCTTGTTTATTTCCTCTTATCTCCATGGGGAAGTGGAACAGAATTCCTCTGTAAGCCAGGCATGTCGTAAGAGGTACTAAAATGCCGGGAGCAAGGGGCTAGTAACCCCCTCTCCTGTATAAATTACTAAATTTGAAGAGAGAAACTTTTTTCTTTTTGGGCCACCCTGCCTTGATGGGATACGGCTAGTTTGTTGAAAGAAGAGAAGACAAAGAATTTTCATTCACACCAAAAAATAGAAGATTTATGTTATGCAATATTGTAATAATTGTACAAATAATATCAGCACATTTGTAAATGCATATTAGACCCACCAGTTGACATGTATTGGACATATGACTTGTTTACTCTTGAACATCGGCAAAAATTCAACATTTCCACCGCCTTGAGCTCAATTTCAAGCTATTTTCAGTCCTAAAACCAATCAAAAATCATCTCTAATTCTGTAAAATATCTTCCATTTTATCAAATGAGACCAAGAAACCAAGAATGGAACTAGAAAAACCACACAAAAATACACCACAAAGTGGTTGGTGTAAAACAAAAACAGGGTCGCACAACCTGTACTCCCTAGAATGCAGGAGGGAGAGATGCATGATTATATGCACCTGGAAAATCATAGAGGGACTAGTATCAAACTTGCACATGAAAATCACTCCCTATGAGAGCAACAAACTTGGCAGACAGTGCAACATTTTCCCCCCCCCCCAATGAAAAGCAGGGGTGCCACTAGCACAATAAGAGACAAAATAAGTGTCAGGGGCTCAAAACTGTTCAACTGCCTCCCAGCATACAACAGGGGGATTGCCAATAGACACATGGCTGTCTTCAAGCAGGCACTGGACAGGCACCTAAAGTCAGTACCTGACCAACCGGCCTGTGGCTTGTATGTTGGATTACGTGTGGCCAGCAGTAACAGCCTGGTTGATCAGGTCCTGATCCACCATGAGGCCTGGTCACAGACCGGGCCGCGGGGGCGTTGACCCCCGGAACTCTCTCCAGGTATTCCAGGTAATGTGCTGCAGGATTTTTTTTTATATGGTGCACACTTACCACATAGACCCATTCTCCCATATCTCTCATTCTTTCATATCTATGCCATTAGCTGAGCTCATGGCATAAAACTATGGCACTGACACTGGCTTCAAAGCCGTAGAACTACAGCACAGACCCTCAAGGGGTTAATGCATATATTATTTAACATATTTGTTTTACACAATGGTTATTATTTAAGCTCCAATTCTGTTACAAGAATAAGATTTCCAAACTGGGACTGTGCTTGACTATATCAGACACTTAAAATCTTACATGTGTTTTATTATTGTTATTTTTTTTTTCCAACAAGTCAGCTGTCTCTTACTGAGGCAGGGTAACCCAAAAAGAAAGAAAATCCCCATAAAGAAAATACTTTCATCATCATTCAGCACTTTCATTTATTATTTTTTATCATCATTTATTATTATTTTCATTTATTATTTTTTTTTTTAACTCAACAGCCATCTCCTGCCATTGCAGGGTGATCCAAAGAAAACACATTTGCTAACATTCACTTAATTGTCGTCTTGTCAGAAGTGTGTTGACATCACAATCAGATTACCAATTTGAATGCAACATCCACACTCCTCCTCCAAAGTGCAGGTACTGCCCTTGCCGCTCCAAAACTCAAGTCTGGCTAACCAGTTTTCCTGAATCCCTTCATGAAAGTTACTCTGCTCACACTCCAACAGCAAATATACTGAAAACCACTCATCTCCATTCACCCCTATCCAACACACTCACACAAGCCTGCTGGAACCTCAAGTACCTAAAACTCAAAGTCTATGGTACCCCTCTATTTGCATTTATTATTATTATTATTAAAACAAGAAGAGCCCTGCAAAACATTACCATACATTATTATAATACTATATCAGTATTATGCCATACAAAAAAATTCATACAAATATCAATCAAACCTCTATGTACAAAGACAAGAAAATTAAAATCTTGCTTTACAAATTATTTCTGTGTCCCACTTTGACAACTATAGTCAAATATGAAGACTGCACCTACTAAAAGGTGATGAAAATCCTCCCAAATTCACAGTGTATATGAATACAGGATAACGGCAGCTCCTCCAACATAACTGGACAAATATAATGGTGATATTTAATGTATTGCAAAAGTTTGATAATTTAAACCCCCAACAGGATGTAAAAAATGACACTAATAATTCAATCTTGCTAGGCCAGAATGCAGAACAAACAACAGAAAATACTGGTACAGTATGTAGCATGACTTAGTAAATGATCCAAGTTGGACCAAAACATCATGGTGGTTATTTGTGTATTGGAAAGATATGTATTTCCTGTTGTTTGCTCTGCACTCTAGCCTAGCAAGATTGAATTATTAATGTCATTTTGTAAGGACTTCTCCAAACACTACATGTACAGTAGTACTGTTTACATTTTGGGCGAGCAAATTTAACAGTTAATGAACATTAATTTTTTGTATGCAAATTTTATCATTTATTTTAATGTACAGTATGCACTCTAAATTACTGTAATCAAATAGAACATCTGACAATGCAATATATACATCCTATGGTAAACTGTAAAACATAATAAAATAAATTTTTAACCCTTTGACTGTTTTCGACGTATAAATACGTCTTACGAGCCAATGTTTCTGACGTATATATACTCAATAATTCTAGCGGCTTCAAATCAAGTGGGAGAAAGCTGGTAGGCCCACATGTGAGAGAATGGGTCTGTGTGGTCAGTGTGCACCACATAAAAAAAATCCTGCAGCACACATTGCGTAATGAGAAAAAAAAAACTGATCGTTTTTTTGGAATAAAACGCCGACTTTGAGGTGTATTTTCGTATAGTATTTATCGTTGTATTCGCGTTTTCATGGTCTTAGGTGATAAAATGGAAAACATATTACAGAAATAGAGATGATTTTCATTACTTTTACGATGAAAACGACCTTGAAACTGAGCTCAAAGTAGCGGAAATGTTCGATTTTTACCAATGTTGAAGAGTAAATAAATCACACCACACGTCCAATACACGTCAACTGGGGAGTCTAATATTCTTTCACTAGTGCACTGATATTATTTATACCATTTTTACAATAATGCAGTCGTGTGCATAACAGTAAATTTTGTAGTTTTTTGTATGAATAAAAAATCAAAATAGAAAGCAATAATAATATAAGAGGGGCCTAGAGATGTGACTAATGAACAGAGCATATGTTATTTTAGTGCCACGAATATCTACCTTGTTTATTCTGGACCCTATTTTGAAATTGGCATCTTTTTTATTCTGCGTGAAATTGGCCAAATTGCCAATTTCTGACCACCATATTGGGTAGTCCAAATTAGTAAATGGGAGGTTTCTTGTACTCAGCTGATAGATAAAATGGAGTTCTAAAGAAATAGCTATGAGTTTGGTCAACTGGAACAATGGAATTGGCTGAAAATAGGGCTCAAAGTCGGCGAAATCGCCGATACACATATGTCACCGAGACCGCTAACTTCGTGGGAGCATAATTCCATGAGTTTTCGACCAAATTTCGAACTTTTGGTGTCATTACCATCGGGAAAAGATTCTCTATCATTTCATAAGAAAAAATAATTTTTTTTTTTTCAAAAATTGAGCGACATAGAATGACAGTTTCAGAGAGGGGCCTGAAACAGTCAAAGGGTTAATCAAGAGCAAATATGCAAAATAAGCCCCGTAAATGTACTTGGACTGACCGTGGAAAACATAAGAGGAGGTATTGATTCACAAGTATAGAGTTCTGCTGATTCTCGCTTCAACGTTGGATTAGGTGGATCCCGCTGTTCATATACTTCCCGTCGAGATTCATCCACAGTAATTGAATAAAACAGCAGCTGATTTTTATTTGTCTGAAAAAATAATAACTTAGAAAAAATTGAGATACTATTATTATTCTGAATGAAAGTATTATTCTTGTAATAAATAATGCACATTTTACTTAAATTTTTATATTTAGTAAAGTTCTGTTGATTGTCAAATATCACATAAATTATGGATACTGTGTGTAATGTGACTATGAAATCCCCCAAACAAGACATTCACCATGATGAAATTATTTGCTTCAAATTGTTAAAAATCAGAAAATAAATATTTCAGAATCCTCATACTAATGAGCTTTAACCCAAACGTAGATCTATGTTTTATTTTTCTTGCCTCCAAATTTGCCACAATTGGCCTGAGATGCCTGGTCAGCATAGAATGGGTCTTAACACTCAGTATGCACAATATTAAAAAATTTGGGATCACTTAGTACTTTGTGGGAGCACCAGTGCCAGCTAGAGCAAACAACGCGGCAAACACCAAGGATTCACTGATGTCATGTCGTATTAACACTTCCCTTTTAAGAGGAAAGTGATGTTGACCCCAAGTTTGGTGGCTTTGAGGTGGATGTGGCCAAAAGTGGTCACAGAAATATCAAATACCTCGATAATAACCCACGTGCAATATTTGTGCAACACCCTTTCAATTTTGGTACCACTGGTAGTGTCATGTTGCCAGAATGTCTTATAACCTATGCCCTAAGTAAAAAGAAACATTTCTAGAATGTGTAATAAGTGGCTGGCTGGCGGGCGGGCGGGCAGATAAACATAGCTAGACAGACAGATGTGCCTATGAGTAACAATGAAAACAAATAAAGCCAGGGTTCCATGCAGCAGTGCAAGATCATCAAGTGTCACTCCACTGCTTACCCTGTCAGCAGTTTAGTAATACTCATTTTAACACCATCCTTCAAGAAGTTTCATATATACTTCAGCATGTCTAAAACATTGTTGGGACCTATACATGTATATACTTTGTAGGTAGTAGGTTGGTAGACAGCAACCACACAGGGAAGTACTACCGTCCTGCCAGATGACTGTGAAACAGAAACCTGTAACTGTTTTGCATGATGGTAGGATTCCTGGTGTCTTTTTCTGTCTCATAAACACGCTAGATAACAGGGATATCTTGCTACTCCAACTTACACTTTGGTCACACTTCACAGACATGCATATATATATACATACATTTAGGTTTTTCTCCTTTTTCTACATAGCTCTTGTTCTTCTTTATTTCTTCTATTATCCATGGGGAAGTGGAAAAGAATCTTTCCTCCATAAGCCATGCGTGTCATATGAGGCGACTAAAATGCCGGGAGCAATGGGCTAGTAACCCCTTCTCCTGTAGACATTTACTAAAAAAGAGAAGAAAAACTTTATAAAACTGGGATGCTTCAATGTGCGTGGATGTAGTGCAGATGACAAGAAACAGATGATTGCTGATGTTATGAATGAAAAGAAGTTGGATGTCCTGGCCCTAAGCGAAACAAAGCTGAAGGGGGTAGGGGAGTTTCGGTGGGGGGAAATAAATGGGATTAAATCTGGAGTATCTGAGAGAGTTAGAGCAAAGGAAGGGGTAGCAGTAATGTTGAATGATCAGTTATGGAAGTAGAAAAGAGAATATGAATGTGTAAATGCAAGAATTATGTGGATTAAAGTAAAGGTTGGATGCGAGAAGTGGGTCATAATAAGCGAGTATGAACCTGGAGAAGAGAGGAATGCAGAGGAGAGAGAGAGATTTTGGGAGATGTTAAGTGAATGTATAGGAGCCTTTGAACCAAGTGAGAGAGTAATTGTGGTAGGGGACCTGAATGCTAAAGTAGGAGAAACTTTTAGAGAGGGTGTGGTAGGTAAGTTTGGGGTGCCAGGTGTAAATGATAATGGGAGCCCTTTGACTGAACTTTGTATAGAAAGGGGTTTAGTTATAGGTAATACATATTTTAAGAAAAAGAGGATAAATAAGTATACAAGATATGATGTAGGGCGAAATGACAGTAGTTTGTTGGATTATGTATTGGTAGATAAAAGACTGTTGAGTAGACTTCAGGATGTACATGTTTATAGAGGGGCCACAGATATATCAGATCACTTTCTAGTTGTAGCTACACTGAGAGTAAAAGGTAGATGGGATACAAGGAGAATAGAAGCATCAGGGAAGAGAGAGGTGAAGGTTTATAAACTAAAAGAGGAGGCAGTTAGGGAAAGATATAAACAGCTATTGGAGGATAGATGGGCTAATGAGAGCATAGGCAATGGGGTCAAAGAGGTATGGGGTAGGTTTAAAAATGTAGTGTTAGAGTGTTCAGCAGAAGTTTGTGGTTACAGGAAAGTGGGTGCGGGAGGGAAGAGGAGCGATTGGTGGAATGATGATGTAGAGAGTAGTAAGGGAGAAAAAGTTAGCATATGAGAAGTTTTTACAAAGTAGAAGTGATGCAAGGAGGGAAGAGTATATGGAGAAAAAGAGAGAGGTTAAGAGAGTGGTGAAGCAATGTAAAAAAAGAGCAAATGAGAGAGTGGGTGAGATGTTATCAACAAATTTTGTTGAAAATAAGAAAAAGTTTTGGAGTGAGATTAACAAGTTAAGGAAGCCTAGAGAACAAATGGATTTGTCAGTTAAAAATAGGAGAGGAGAGTTATTAAACGGAGAGTTAGAGGTATTGGGAAGATGGAGGGAATATTTTGAGGAATTGTTAAATGTTGATGAAGATAGGAAAGCTGTGATTTCGTGTATAGGGCAAGGAGGAATAACATCTTGTAGGAGTGAGGAAGAGCCAGTTGTGAGTGTGGGGGAAGTTCGTGAGGCAGTAGGTAAAATGAAAGGGGGTAAGGCAGCCGGGATTGATGGGATAAAGATTTATTTTTTATTTTTATTATCACACTGGCCGATTCCCACCAAGGCAGGGTGGCCCGAAAAAGAAAAACTTTCACCATCATTCACTCCATCACTGTCTTGCCAGAAGGGTGCTTTACACTACAGATAAAGATAGAAATGTTAAAAGCAGGTGGGGATATAGTTTTGGAGTGGTTGGTGCAATTATTTAATAAATGTATGGAAGAGGGTAAGGTACCTAGGGATTGGCAGAGAGCATGCATAGTTCCTTTGTATAAAGGCAAAGGGGACAAAAGAGAGTGCAAAAATTATAGGGGGATAAGTCTGTTGAGTATACCTGGTAAAGTGTATGGTAGAGTTATTATTGAAAGAATTAAAAGTAAGACTGAGAATAGGATAGCAGATGAACAAGGAGGCTTTAGGAAAGGTAGGGGGTGTGTGGACCAGGTGTTTACAGTGAAACATATAAGTGAACAGTATTTAGATAAGGCTAAAGAGGTCTTTGTCGCATTTATGGATTTGGAAAAGGCGTATGACAGGGTGGATAGGGGGGCAATGTGGCAGATGTTGCAGGTGTATGGTGTAGGAGGTAGGTTACTGAAAGCAGTGAAGAGTTTTTACGAGGATAGTGAGGCTCAAGTTAGAGTATGTAGGAAAGAGGGAAATTATTTCCCAGTAAAAGTAGGCCTTAGACAAGGATGTGTGATGTCACAGTGGTTGTTTAATATATTTATAGATGGGGTTGTAAGAGAAGTAAATGCGAGGGTCTTGACAAGAGGCGTGGAGTTAAAAGATAAAGAATCACACATAAAGTGGGAGTTGTCACAGTTGCTCTTTGCTGATGACACTGTGCTCTTGGGAGATTCTGAAGAGAAGTTGCAGAGATTGGTGGATGAATTTGGTAGGGTGTGCAAAAGAAGAAAATTAAAAGTGAATACAGGAAAGAGTAAGGTTATGAGGATAAAAATATTAATTGATGAAAGATTGGATATCAGATTGGAGGGAGAGAGTATGGAGGAGGTGAATGTATTCAGATATCCGGGAGTGGACGTGTCAGCGGATGGGTCTATGAAGGATGAGGTGAATCATAGAATTGATGAGGGGAAAAGGGTGAGTGGTGCACTTATTAGTCTGTGGAGACAAAGAACTTTGTCCTTGGAGGCAAAGAGGGGAATGTATGAGAGTATAGTTTTACCAACACTCTTATATGGGTGTGAAGCATGGGTGATGAATGTTGCGGCGAGGAGAAGGCTGGAGGCAGTGGAGATGTCATGTCTGAGGGCAATGTGTGGTGTGAATATAATGCAGAGAATTCGTAGTTTGGAAGTTAGGAGGAGGTGCGGGATTACCAAAACTGTTGTCCAGAGGGCTGAGGAAGGGTTGTTGAGGTGGTTCAGACATGTAGAGAGAATGGAGCGAAACAGAATGACTTCAAGAGTGTATCAGTCTGTAGTGGAAGGAAGGCGGGGTAGGGGTCGGCCTAGGAAAGGTTGGAGGGAGGGGGTAAAGGAGGTTTTGTGTGCGAGGGGCTTGGACTTCCAGCAGGCGTGCATGAGCGTGTTTGATAGGAGTGAATGGAGACGAATGGTTTTTAATACTTGACGTGCTGTTGGAGTGTGAGCAAAGTAACATTTATGAAGGGGTTCAGGGAAACCGGCAGGCCGGACTTGAGTCCTGGAGATGGGAAGTACAGTGCCTGCACTCTGAAGGAGGGGTGTTAATGTTGCAGTTTAAAAACTGTACTGTAAAGCACCCTTCTGGCAAGACAGTGATGGAGTGAATGATGGTGAAAGTTTTTCTTTTTCGGGCCACCCTGCCTTGGTGGGAATCAGCCAGTGTGATAATAAAAAAAAAAAAAAAATAACTTTGTGTATGTTCCTAGACAATAATAAATGACCAAGGCAGGTGTAAATGTTGACCTGTCAGTTTGTTTGTGACAATTTGAGTACAATTTCAGTACTAATATTACGTAGTGACAGAACACAGATTGGTTATGAAATCACAAGAACTACTATAAATTTCAATTATCAGAACATACAAATTATATAAAATAATATAAAAATGAGATAAAAGATATACTGGCAACACTTCTGCAAGTGGCAAGGCTCCATGTTGCCGTCAGGTGATCATCAAGTGCCAACTTCATGGGCTCATATCTCGGTAAATATTGACCCTAATTTTTTTTTTATTCCATATCACGTAGAGGAATGCACTCTATTTCTATAAAAAAAAAAATCAAAATATTCAGAGCACTGGGCGAGAGAACGTAGATCTACGTTTGGACAGTTAACAGGTTAAACCTCCCCATTCCAAACAGCATAACAAAGGATTCCAAAAAATCCATGAATATACAATAAAAGTCACAATTATCAAGCAGTGAAAAAGAAAAAGAGAAACCCGGAGTCAGGCCAGGACCGTTTCTTCACTTTCCTTGCTCTGACCTGCTTTTCTTCCCTTTTTCTTTCTCATTTGCAATTGATAATGGTCCAAGATGGACCAATAATTCATCCAATTTTCATCTATGCTTTTTAGGTTATACCTGGAGAAGTTACAATTTTACATACAATGTCTACAACAAATTAAGAGCCACTGGTAAGATATCAGCCATATAAAAATATCATAAAATTACAATAAAGAAAGAATAAGTTTTCTGCTTCCCCTAATATAAAATTTAAAGTAAATACTACATTAAAAAGAATAACAAATAAAAATAATTCAGATATGAGAGCCTTAGCAAGTTGATTTAGGCAAATGTACACATACCTACAATTATCATACTAGTGTAAATTACCTAGGATAACCCAAAAAAGTCAGTGACTTATTTTCATTACTCAATATTCTTTATTATCACAATGACCACTTACAGCTACAACAATCATTGATGAATCAGGCCTCCACTCCAGAAGTTGATTGGTCCCAATTGTGTTGACCGATTCATTAGATCGACGATGGACAACAACAGGCACACATGGCTGAAATACATATACAAAAAGAAATAGAATGCAAGATATTTCGAAATAGGATACTTAATGATGCACAAAGCAAAATGAAAATGAGACTGCTTCACAAACTATATGTTTAAAGTCAGTTTGTTAATGCAGTAACAATGCTGAAGACATAAATATGGATGTTCTTTTTTCATATAATAAAGTTGTTTGCTATGACAGGTTGGATTGACTATTTAATTCAGAAACATTAAAGTACCAGCTTAATCCAACATGTTTTCACAAATTAACAAGAATATTTTCTTACCATGAAATCTAACCAAGTAGACTTCAATTTATCAATTCCACTGTCAGGACTGATGAAGGTAGACTCTAAAGTTTAAAGGCAATACCATTTTCATGGGCCACTGTAAAATTAGTACACACAGTAAGCAGCAAAGCTACAACCTATTTTTTCAGTTACTAAGAGCAGTAAGCAGTAAGTTCTCAATTTAATGAATTAATGTGATCCAGCATATTTTGCTCTGTGCTTCAAAAGTCCATTAAACTGAGGGTTTAAAAGCCTTTTTTTTAGGTTAAGTGTGTGTGTGCTAAGTATCCCTAGAGAAACATGACACTGGTGCAATGAAGGCATCAAATAATTAGGAGCAAAAGAACTTTCTGCCCTCTCCATTTAGAGATGTTCTGTGCTGTTTTACTTTCCCGCTTAACTAAACTAAGTAGTTTTCTTTTCATTATAATTTAAAGATGATTTAAACTCCAAATTCAAATTCCATCAAACTGTGAATGCAACACTATGATGTGGAATAAAATGTACAAGCCATGAACTGCTTGTCTCACAACTTTAAGAAATATCATTACTCCTGCACCAATGAGATTAAAGAATTTCAACCAGAATACTTACAAAAACCCAGGAGCGAGACAAGACTCTCAAATTCCATTTAGCACAACTTCCAATGATATATCAATGACACAACATTTATCATATCCAACCCAGAGCTTATTGTCCTCAATAACAGCAAACACTGAGCTTGTGAAGATATCTACCTGGATGGCAGCCAACAAATTTCCTCTCAATAGTGACAAGACCTTCGACATGCTGTTTGAGAATAAAGCCCAAAAATACCCATTTCAACATAAAAAATAAATAGTTTACAAAGAATGGAAAGACAAGGGAAAATTTTTAGGAACACAGACAGAAATGTAAGCCACAGCACCATGTATTCCTTTGCAGATGACACCCGAGTTTGCATGACAGTGTCCTCCACCAAAGAACACTACAAAACTCCAAGCGCACATCAACCAAATCTTTAACTGGGCCGCAAAAAACAATATGAAATTCGATGAAGAGAAATTTCAATTACTCCAATATGAAAAACTTGAGAAAATTAAAACTGTATTGGAGTACAAAACAAATTCTAACTATACAATAGAGTGAAAAACTAATGTGAAGGACCTGGGAGTGATACTGTCAAAGGATCTCACTTTCAAAGATCACAACAATGTATCCACCACATTTGCTAGAAAAATGATGGAATGGATAATGTGAACCTTCAAAACTAGGGAAACATTGTATTCCTGGAATGCAGGTGGGAAAGATACATGATAATATACACCTTGAAAATACTAATCACTCCCTACAAAAGCATAAGACTCAGCAGGCAGAGCAACATCCCCCCAATGAAAAGTAGGTGCACTATGAGTACGCTAAGAGATAACACAATAAGTGTCAGAAGCCCAAGACTGTTCAACTGCCTCCCAGCATACATGAGGGGGATTACCAATAGACCCCTGGTTATCTTCAAGAAGGCACTGGACAGGCACCTAAAGTCAGTACCTGACCAGCCGGGCTGTGGTTCATACGTCAGACTACATGCAGCCGAAAGTAAAAGCCTGGTTGACCAGGCCCTGATCCATCACGAGGCCTGGTCACAGACCGGGCCACAGGGGCACTGACCCCCAAAACCCTCTCCAGGTATACACCTTGACTGCAACCTGAAATTCAACCCTCATATACAACACACATTGAAGGAAGCTTCCAAAACTGCAGGCATTCTATCAAAAAATATGCTAGTCTAGTAAAAGGAATTTACAGGAATTAAAAATAGTTAAAAATAGCAATATGTAAATAGTTGCCTATATAATAGCAGCTATGTCAAGAGTGAATAGTCTCTAAGCCTTACCCCCTGGGCCTAGGCTGCTTCAACATTCATTTTGCATTAATGAATTGGCATTTCAAATTAAATGTCTGAACACCTCATGAAATTAGTGTAACACTTTTACCATGCATCCCATACCCATCCTGTAAGTTTATTTAGATACAGAGCCACATAAGTACAATTATCATACATAGTAACGTGTGTAAATTACGGTGCCCCATGGCCTGGTGGCAAAAGCTCTCGCTTCACACGGTGAGGATCCAGGTCTGATTCACAGTGAAAGGGTGGAAACATCGAATGTGTTCCCTTACACCGGTTGTCTATGTTCACCCATTAGTAAAATGGGTACCTGGGTGTTAGTAGACTGGTGTGGGTCGCATCCTGGGACAACACTGACCTAATTTGCCTGAAATGCTCTGCATAACAAGCGGTTTTCTTGTAGTATGTCACTGATGTCAGCTAGGCCTGTCTGCCTTGTACATGTACTTGTAGTATATGAAAATACTATTATATTACGATAACCCCAAAAAGTCAGACAAAGCGACTTCTTTTCATTGGGGTCCTGTTGACGTTAGTCAAAAGAATAAGACACATAATGGGTCCAGGAACTGGACCTCAAGTTTTGATAGCTAAGCAAGTTACAGTAGTAATGAACTATTTACAACACGTTTATGATCAGGTTACAGTCGGTGGACTATGGTGACACAGTTCCAGCAAGACTTGACTTACTCTGCTGAACCAGATCCAGATAGCTCTCTCTGTGAGAATGGCAAAGAGGATCCTGTCTCTGTTGCACACGATGGCCTTAAGCTGGCCATCATCATCCCCCGGGATCCTTAGTCTCTTCGGCACACCCACCGGGTAATACATCCTGGCTTACGTCTTCCTTCACTTCATTATCATAATTGTTTCACATTGCACTGATGACATACACCAGACTGAGTGTTGCTGTCAGGTGAACACTCACTGCCAGCGACTCTCTCCGCCAGCGATTCTCCTTGTTGGCTTCCGTTTCCACTAGCGATCACCTCCACCAGTGTACGTTTCTACCAGTGAATGTCCTTACCAGTGAATATCTCTACCAGCGAATGTCTTTACGAGCGAAAGTCTCTACCAACAAATGTCTCTACCAGCAAATGTGTCTACCAGTGTGTGTGTGTGTGTGTGTGTGTGTGTGTGTGTGTGTGTGTGTGTGTGTGTGTGTGTGTGTGTGTGTGTGTGTGTGTGTGTGTGTGTGTGTGTGTGTGTGTGTGTGTGTGTGTGTGTGTGTGTGTGTGTGTGTGTACTCACCTATTTGTGGTTGCAGGGGTCGAGTCCTAGCTCCTGGCCCCGCCTCTTCACCAGGTGTGTGTGTGTGTGTGTGTGTGTGTGTGTGTGTGTGTGTGTGTGTGTGTGTGTGTGTACTCACCTATTTGTGGTTGCAGGGGTCGAGTCCTAGCTCCTGGCCCCGCCTCTTCACCAGGTGTGTGTGTGTGTGTGTGTGTGTGTGTGTGTGTGTGTGTGTGTGTGTGTGTGTGTGTGTGTGTGTGTGTGTGTGGTGTGTGTGACTCAACAATCAATATTTGCACCAATAACTCATTACAGTTGTGACCGGGTGTGGAAGTGTGAATTGCTCATTACTCTATAATTTGTTCATGATTGTAGCCATGTATAAACGTAAGTAACCATTCTACAGAATTCATTACCTTTGTAACTTGTGAGCTCATTACCTTTGTACCTAGTTCAGCTATCAAAACTTTGGGGGCCCAGTCCCTGGACCCATTACGTACCTCTGTAATCTGTAAATACCTTTGTAACTTGTCATGATTGTGACCAGACTTACCTGGAGTTCATTACCTTTGTAAATTGTGTGTTCATTACCTTTGTAAATTGTGAGTTCATTACCTTTGTAAATTGTGAGTTCATTACCTCTGTAACTTGCTCAGCTATCAAAACTTTGGAGTCCAGTCCCTGGACCAATTATGTACCTCTGTAATCTTTTGACTACCGCCCACAGGATGGGTATGGGGTGCATAATAAACATATTAAACTAAAAAAAACTAACTGTCTACCAGCGAATGTCTACCAGCGAATGTCTACCAGCAAATGTGTCTACCAGCAAATGTCTCTACCAACGAATGTACTCACCTAATTGTGGTTGCAGGGGTCGAGATTCAGCTCCTGGCCCTGCCTCTTCACTGACCCCTACTGGGTCTTTCCTCTCCCTGCTCCATGAGCTTTATAAGTAAGTAAGTAAGTAAGTAAATTTATTCAGGTATACACAATACAGTTACATAGAATTATCATACATAGCAGCATATGTGTAGAGAACCTAGGATAACCCAAAAAAGTCAGACAGAGTGACTTATTTCCATTGGGGTCCTTTTACCTTATTATTATAATATAAAGGTTATAATATTTTCTCATTATTCTATAATGAAGATAACATCTTATTATCATACTAAAAAGACTATCTACTACACGAGGGTCATTAAGACTATCTACAATACGAGGGTCATTAAGACTATCTACTACCCGAGGGTCATTACGACTATCTACAATACGAGGGTCATTACTAGGGATAAGGTAAAATTTACACGTATTTTAGCTAAAAAATAGAAAATCATTCCCCTCCCTTTCTGTTGCTTCATTCATCAGACACTTTTTGGCAGTCTTCTTGAACTGGTTCAAGCTATGACTGGCCTTGACATTTGTGGGTAGTCTGTTCCATTCCTTTATTGCTGTACAATAAAAGGTGTTTGAAGCCTGGCCACTGACTATGTATGGTTCCCGCCTCCACTACATCGCTTGACAGACTTTTCCATTTCCCAACAACTCTGTGGCTGAAGAAATACTTCCTATCATCCCTTTGACTCATCTGGGTCTTCAGCTTCCAGTTGTGATCCCTTGTTTCTGTGTCCCATCTCTGGAACATCCTGTCTCTCTCTACCTTGAGTATTCCACACAGTATTTTGTACGTCGTTATCATGTCTCCCCTGACCCTCCTGTCCTCCAGTGTCGTCAGACCGATTTCCCTTAACCTTTCTTCGTAGGACATTCCCCTTAGCTCTGGAACCAGCCTTGTTGCAAACCTTTGCACTTTCTCCAATTTCTTGATGTGTTTGACCAAGTGTGGGTTCCAAACTGGTACTGCATGCTCCAGTATGGGCCTGACGTACACAGTGTATAAAGTCTTGAACTATTCCTTACTGAGGTACTGGAACGCTATTCTCAGGTTTGCCAGGCGCCCGTATTCCACAGCAGTAATCTGGTTAATATGTGCTTCTGGCGATGTGCTCGGTATTACACTCACCCCTAGATCTTTCTCCTTGAGTGAGGTTTGCAGTCTTCGGCTGCCTAGCCTATACTCTGCCTGCGGTTTTCTTTGCCCTTCTCCGATCTTCATGACTTGGCATTTGGCGGAGTTAAATTCTGGGACCCAGTTACTGGACTACACGTCCGGCCTGCCCAGGTCTCTACCAGGTGTCGACCAGCAAATGTTTCTAATAGCAAATGTGTTTACCAGCAAATGTTTCCACCAGCGAATGTGTCTACCAGTGAATGTCTCTACCAGCGAATGTCTACCAGAAAATGTCTACCAGTGAATGTCTCTACCAGCGAATGTGCCTACCACCGAATGTCTCTACCAGCAAATGTCTCTACCAACGAACGTCTCTACCAGTGAATGTCTTTACCAGCGAATGTCTCTCTCTCTACCAACGAATGTTTCTACCAACGAATGTGTCTACCAGTGAATGTGTCTACCAGCTAATGTCTACTAGTGAATGTCTCTACCATGGAATGTCTCAACCAATGTCTCTACCAGGGAATGTTTCTACCAGGGAATGTCTACGAGAGAATGACTCTACTAGCGAATGTCTCTACCAGGGAAGGTCTCTACAAGCGAATATATCTACCAGTGAATGTCTCTACCAGCAAATATCTCTACTAATGAATGTCTACTAGCAAATGTCTCTACCAGCGAATGTCTCTACCAGCAAATGTCTCTACCAACGAATGTCTCTATCAGCGAATGACTCTACCAGCGAATGTCTCTACCAACGAATGGAACGTCTCTCCGTGAATGTCTCGACCAGCAAATATCTCTACCAGTGAGTGTCTCTACCAGCGAATGTCTCCACCAGTGAATGTCTCTACCAGGGAATGCTTCCGTCAGCAAATGTCTCCACCAGTGAATGTCTCTACCAGTGAATGTCTCCGTCAGTAAATGTCTGCACCAACAAATGTCTCCGCCAGTGAATGTCACTACCAATGAATATCGCCACCGGTGAATATCTCCCCCAGTGAATATCTTCACCAACGAATATCTTCACCAGTAGATGTTTCCGCCACTGAACAGTATCTCCATAGTGAATATCTACACCAACAAATATCTCCAGTGATAGTCTCCACCAGTGAATGTCTTCAATGAATGTCTCCACCAATGAATGTCTCCAACAGCGAATGTCAGTCAACATTTAATTTAAATGCTAGACAGAGTTTTGTGATAAATTTATAGTCAACAGTGTATAATAATAAATGGGTTTTGCAAGACATTTTGAGGGCAAATTGTTAAAAAAATCAATATTCCATTGCTCGGTTTTTATGTAAACTCTACATTATTAAATTGATTGTGCAATGGAGCCTTTGGGGGAATTTTTTTTTTTTCTGCTAAACACAAAAACCTAATTTAACCTAACCAAGCCTAATATCTAACTCGAAAGCTAGATTAGATTACATTAGATTCAGTTTGGTTGGTTACCAAAAATAAAATTTTATCCTCAAAGGCACAAAATATATAAGCTCAGAAGAGGAGAGAGTGAAGTGATGAAAGAATTCCTGAATGCAGTACAGTGGAGGTGGAGCCGTCCTGCTCCACCTCTGTTAGTGTGACTTTGTTAATGGTCCAAGTCGGACCGAAACGTCGTCGTAAGCTTCTCTCTTTTATGTGCGGGTTATTTGTGTATCGTTCCAGTCACGGTATTGTGCCTTTTTGTTATTTATTTATTTATTTGTGAACTGTTAAGTTTTAAAGTTATGCGAGTTTATGGAATTCCTAGTTGAAAAGTGTCGGGGAGAAAGGAAAATGGCAAAAGAATAAAGGCAGCCTGTAGTTCATCAAAGATACAGTAGAAAAAAAGACATATCCAAGAGTATGGAAAACTATAGAAAACAAAGGTAGGCAGGTAAGATTTGTCAGGAAACAGGACAAGAGTTTTTTGACATGGGTCTTAAGTCATATGATGATCCGCAGCTGGAGCTTTTGGTCATCTGACCAAGGCATTCCGCTGACTTACCAGTTCACCCTTTTAAAAATTCTGGTTATAATTATAATCATTAGATTTTTTTATTAGCTAACATAATCCCTCAGTCCAGAACAGGATTCGAGCCTGCACATTCTGCCACAAATAACAAAGCACTAAACACACAAGTCATACAGCTTTTGGTAACCAAACAGAACTGGATGAATGTTGGGTTTGTTTGACATGACGTATTGCTATCTCAATTACATTAGTAGAGATGAGGGACTTTTCAACCGTAGTTCTGAACTGATCGTCAGATAGGGTGTCTTTCAATGCTTCTGGCAGGGAATACCAGATCTTAGGCCCTTTTATGAGCAGTATTTTGTTACACAGTTTGAGTTGAACACACTAAACCCATAAGGGTCATAGAGCGTGTTTTGCCAGATACCTGTGTGATCTGTTGCAGTTACCAAGTTTCAGAGAAGGTTTTGAACTGATATTGATTTCCCTATATACAGTAGTGTGGAAATAAATTGAGATGGGTAGATTTTGTACATTAAGTCAAAAGACACAAGTGCAACTAGTGCAACATTTTATCATGGCAATGCTTCGCTCTCCCAGTTGCAACTGAGTCCTTTTACTTAGCATACTGTCGGTAATTCTACCAGCATTAATGTATACTTAATTAATGTAGAATGGGTTCTTTTCAGAAGAGCTTGCTACCAACTTCTGGCAACAGAGATGTAAGCCATAGTTCCGTGTCTTCCTTTGTAGATGACACCTGGATCACCATGGCAGTGACCTCCATCGAAGACACCGCGAGACTCCAAGCGGACATCAACCAAAAATTTGAATGGGACACTCAAAACAATATGAAGTTCAAAGAGGAGAAATTTCAACTACAGTTATCCCTCGTTTATTGTTGTTAATCTTAAGTTAATTTTAAGCCAGCCCGTAATGCTATGCATAGTATAAGTGGCTTTGGCATACTGCTCTTACCTGTATTTGTTGTACCTCTCTTACCTGTTAATCCGTTCCTGGAAGTGCGACGATTTTCGAATCAATTTTGCCCATTAGAAATAATGTAAATACAATTAATCCGTTCCTGACACACAAAAGTATTAAAACAAAACACTTTTTTACATGAAATATAGATGTAGTACATAAACAATACAATGGGACATGATGAATGAAACATTAACAGCATAGCACTTACCTTTATTGGCGATTCTTCTTAGTGTATGGAAGGGAAGGACGAGAGATTGGATTAGTTACTGTTTGGAAGGGGAATCCCCTTCCACCAACACCTCAGGTACCAAGTCCTTTTCTGGGGTTACATACCTCTCTTCTGTTTCTTAATGCCACTAGGGCCAGGTTGAGAGTCACTGGAGTCCTGTCTCACAAAAAAAGTGTCCAGAGAGCTGTTTCTGGCATCTCTTTAAAACTTCCCTAAAATGGGCCAAGACTCTGTCACTGTACAAGTTGCCGATATGGCTTGCAACATCCTTCTCAGGGTGATGTTTCTCCATAAATCTTTCCATCCTACCCCACATTTCAAAAATCTCCTTAATTTATGAAGAAGGCACCTTCTTCCATCTCTCTTCCTCCTCCTCTGCGGCAAGATTCTGAGCTGCGATCTGTTGCTGCTCCTGCTGAAGCTCTTGCAACTCCTCAGTGGTTAGCTCTTCATTGTGGTCCTCCACCAACTCTTCCACATCCTCCATACTCACATCCAACCCCATGGAACTCCCCAATGCCACAGTAGATTTCACAACTGACATAGGCTCATCAGGGTCAGCCAAAAACCCTTCAAAATCCCTCTTGTGGACACAATCTGGCCACAATTTTCTCCAAGCAACAACAGCTTCCTTGATTTCCTTTTTCTTTGCCTTGATGGAAGATATGGTTGTATGGGGTTTGTGATACATCCTAGCCAGTTCGGCCACACGTACGCCACTTTCATATTGTTCAATGATGTTTTTCTTAAATTCAATCGTATTTCTCACCTTCTTTACCAAAGGCTTGGCACTAGGAGCTTTCTTTGGAGCCATGGTAGCTTATTTAGCACTTGCAAGCACTCAAATGAATGGAATATCATGAATTATTTCATATGAGCAAGTGAGGGGACCGTCGCTCACTGGTAAACAATGGCACATTGGCTGGGAAGGGAGGCCGAGGTGGCTCAGAGCCGTGAGTATGCGTCCAGGACAAATGACGATTAGCGAGTCAACCGACCATTTGTGAGCCAATGCTTGGATGAAAATAACGCGACAATTTCCAAAAAGGATGACCATCAAGCCCGACGATTATCGAGGGACCACTGTAATCAGATATGGAAAACTTAAAGAAGTTAAAAATGTGTCAGGGTATACCACAAATTCTAACCATACAATAGAGCAGAAAAGTAATGTGAAGGACCTGGGAGTGATAATGTCAGAGGATCTTGCCTTCAAAGACCACAACAATGTATCTACCTCGTCCGCTAGGAAAATGATAGGATGGATAATGAGAACCTTCAAAACTAGGGACCCCAAGCCCATGATGATTGTCTTCAAATCGCTTGTGCTCTCTAGACTGGAATACTGCTGTACACTAACGGCCCCCTTCAAGGCTGGCGACATTGCAGACCTGGAGTGTATACAAAGAACTTTCATGGCACACATAAGTGCGATGTGGCACCTAAACTACTGGAAACGGTTGAAGGTCCTTGATCTGTATTCCCTCAAATGCAGGTGAGAGAGATACATGATAATATACACTTGGAACGTCCTGGAGGGATTGGTACCAAACCTGCACACGAAAATCACTCCACATGAAAGCAAAAGATTCTGCAGGAGATGCAACATTTCCCCGATGAAAAGCAGGGGCGCCACGAGTACACTGAGAGACAACACAATAAGTGTCTGGGGCCCAAGACTGTTCAGTTGCCTCCCAGCATACATAAGGGGGATTACCAATAGACCCCTGGCCGTCTTCAAGAAGGCACTGGACAGGTACCTAAAGTCAGTACCTGACCAACCGGGTTGTGGTTCGTATGTCAGCTTGTGTGCGACCAGCAGTAACAGCCTGGTTGAGCAGACCCTGATCCACCATGAGGCCTGGTCTCGGACTGGGCTGCGAGGGCATTGACCCCCAAAACCCTCCCCAGGTAAACATCCAGCTGTTTGTGTTACCCTGCTACTCTCATCGGTGCTACAACAGTTGTCCTGAAAGTGTGCTCCGAGAGCAAATGTGGTCACACCAAATTCTTCCCTTCAATTCATGATTACTGCTGAAATTCATGATGGATGTTACACCTAGGTAGCATGCTGATTTGAGTATCAGACAGATCATCAAAAATTTGAACCTAGCAAAGTCAACTGTTAGTCAGATTCTGAAGAAAGCTGACAACACAGGTTAATGTGGAGCACTGCATTGAGGAAGATGTGGAAGACTATGCAAGACAACACCTCATGAAGATGGCAGAACTGCCAGAAAACCAGTAGAAAAATAATTATTAACGGCTGCTATGAAGAAAAAAACGGCTGCAGTGAGCACTCGATCATAAGGGATGGATGACAGATGAGTGGAGATAAGTTATATTTTCAGATGTGGTGCATTTTGAAGTACAGTACATGTGTACAGATCAGTGGTAACAAGATGGAACAAAAGTGAACCTCTTTGAAGTGCACACATTCAACAAGGTGTCAAAACACCCACCTAAGAAGTTGTTTTTGGGTAGTTTTACTGCTGCTTATTGTTGAAGGAATGATGAACAGTGACAAATGCAAGGCAATCCTGGCAACTCATTTGCTTCCCAATGTAGAAAGAAACTTTCCTGATGGAGAAGGCATTTTCCATGCCACACTTCCAGAAAAATGCTCACATTCTTCAAAGTGTGAGCTAAGCATTCTAAAGTGGCCTGGAAACTCTCCTGACTTCAACCCAATTAAGAATCTATGGGCAATAACTAAACACAGTATCATCAAACAAGACTGTTCAACTGTGAAGCTAACTGATGCTGTTATTAGGGCCTGGTACCACGATGAAGAACTTGCCAAAGTGTGTTCAACAGTGGTCGAGCCTATGCTAAAGCATGCAGCAATTCTTTGAAAAGCAAATTATTATTATAATCATAGCTAAGTGCTAAACCCACAAGGGTTATAAAAGCATAGGGTGATATCTCTTACTAAATCAATTATCTGTCTTACCATTGCCATGTATTATTCAAATAAACATTAATTTTCAAAATAACTGTCTTATTTCATCAATGTCCCAATTAATATGCACACTACTATGTATAGTAGGCACCGTATTGCAAGCGCACGTATATTAAGTAAGTTAAAGCTTTTGAAGAGTGAGAGAGTTTGTTGTCTAGCACTGGAATGGGTGGAAGTCCGCACAGCAGTTTTTAGTTGGATTATTATTGATTTTACACGATTTGGTGTAGTAGATCCCTAGGCATATATGTATACCATAGGTAAGGTAAGGATAAGTTAGAGAGTAACAAAATGCAAGTATGTAGTGCTATTTGATGTATACTGTATCATATCTAGAAGAGGATGCCTACTGTTTTGGAGACCTTGGTTATATGCTGGATGTGGATATTAAATTTCAAGTTGCAATCAAGGTGTAGCCCTAAGAATTTACCCTCAGTGAGGTTTACAATGGAAAAACTGTTGATCATTTGTTTAGCTGGGTATTTGAAGGTAGGTTTTGTCACTATTAAGGGAGAGTTTGTTAGTAGTCATCCACATAGATATTCTTAGGTGCTCATCATTAAGTGTTGCTGAGAGAGGTCGTATATGAGTGCGAGATGATTAAAGTTGTCACCGCCAACAGAACAGGTTCAAGGAGATGACATGCGTTGGGAGGTCACTGAGGTATATGAGGAAGAGCATTATTATTATTACTATTATTATTATAATAGCGCTGTATAGCCCTTGTGGCTTAGCGCTTCTTTTTGATTATAATAATAATAATTATAATCAAAACCAAGTACTAAACTCACAAGGGTCATACATGAAGAAGAGCAAAGGGCCAAGAACACTGCCTGGAGGCTCTCTCACGTAGATAGGCCAAGTTGACAAGGTAACGCCACTGGTAGATATGCTAGTGTCTATTGCTATTAGATGTTCTAATTTAAGGTACAGGATGATGCTGTCCACTGTATTGAAAGAAGCAGGTCTATGGAGAGGCTCAGAGGATATTCAGTATTTTCAAAAGCTGCATAAAGCCAATCAATCATTTTAATATTAGTGGAGGGGAGGAGGGGCATGGGTCATCCTAGGAAAGGATGGAGGGGGTAAAAGAGGTTTTGTGTGCAAGGGGCTTGGACATGCAGCAGACATGTGTGAGCGTGTTAGATAGGAGTGAATGGAGATGAATGTTTTTTTGGGCTTTGACTAGCTGTTGGAATGTGAGCAGGGTAACATTTTGTGAAGGGATTCAGGGAAAGCAGTTTGTCCAGGAGGTGAGAGGTACAATGCCTGCAATTTAATGGAGGAGTTTGGGACACTGGCTATTTGGAGTGACATCTGAATTTTCGTATTTGAGTGCCTCTGCAAAGACAGTAATTATGCGTGATAAATATGTGTACGTACATCAAAAATAAAAGAGATTTTTTATGGTTTTCTGATGAGAACTAACATTTATTTATCATTTCAATCTTTTAATAAGGCATGGGTACATACAATTCTTTCAAGTTTCAGAAAAATAATTCCAATGTCATTATCAAAATTAATTATTTTAAACAAAGGAACAAACCCACAATGTATGTCTATCTTAATTAAATGGAGATGAAAATATTCTACAATAATATGTTATCTGAGTAAGGGCAATGTTTCAGAGCTAATACACATTAAAGTAAGTTAAATAACACTTACACTAGCACAAGTTGGTATGAGTAAACACAGCCTGTGTATTTTGGGAAATATGACAGTACAAATGTAGCAGCACTTACAAATATGTTACATTCATCGTGTAATTCACCAACATAATTTTCAGTGTTAGAGGATTTTTATTTTGGGTGTAACACTTGTAGAAAACACTTACTTACTGTAAATGAATAATCAACTTTCTGTACTTAATCGTAATAAAAATACTTTTGGCCCTGCTAACATGTGAAGAAAATTGGAATAATTTTCAACAAAACATATATCTAATTCCCATTTTTAACCAAATCTGAGTGATGAATAGCACCCCAAACAAAAGAGAAAAATGTGACTGCATAAAATAATGACTGACCTGCAGTAAGTTATTAGTGATACTAGAAGAAGGATGCAAATCCTAAAGAAATTATGAATGACACAGAATAATGCTAAAATAGCACCGCTGAATGCAGGGAACTATAAGCCTGAATAATACCAACAATAGATATATGTACAGGTATATTGCATGATTTATAAACAAATAGTTTAAAACAATATTTGGTGCTGAACAAATAATGCATTCCACTGTTTCTTCCCAAGTTTACTGCTTTCCTCTATATATCACTGAATAAATGAATAAACATTTTGCAGGTGTAGTGTTGCATATGTCATGATGAAATTACACTGGCAGTTGAATCATTATGCCACAAAAAATAACTACTGTATTTATAACAATGCTATTAAACTGCATATGATAATCTGATATATAATAATAATAATATTTAATTTTCCTCCTCCATTAATAACTACTATACTGTATTCAGTAAGATCTTTAAAACCAACATTCTCAGGACAGAATTGCCGGTTTCTCAATCCTTTGTCAAACATGCCATTACTGAATAACTTGACCAATATTGACACTATGTTAATAGAAATCTTTCACTATTGAACTAACATTAATGCATATTTGTACAGCAAACAACAATGTGTAGGAGCTGAAATAACACAACTATGCTTATAAACACTAAATGAAATACATACATACATATAAATGAAAACTTTTATTTGCTAAAGTAATTCCACCCCGTCCCTCTATGAAATGCAAATGAGAACCAAGCATTTGCAACTCATTTGAGTGAATTTGAATGCAAATGTATAACTAAACACTGCTTCAAATGTTTGAGACCAGGTCAAAAGATATTGTAGAACCTTCAAAGATGAATTTCCTCTTCTCTTTGTCTCTCTCTTTTGTTCTCCCTCCCTACCCCTCTCACTGAATAAAAGAAACTGGGGTGGGAGAAGAGGGAGGAGGTGTTATCTTCTTTGCTAGTTGGCTGCTAGGCTATAGTGAGCTTAACAAACATATATTTATGTGTAATTAGTACCAATGTTTCTATTTTGTATGCCAAGCCTGTGATTGTTTTACATGATGGTAGGATTGCTGATGTCTTTTGTCTGTCTCATAAATATGCAAGATTACAGGCATGTCTTGCTACTTCTACTTACACTTAGGTCACACTACACATACATGTACACATTTATTTATACACACTCATCTGAGTTTTCTTTGATTTTATCTTAATAGTTCTTGGTCTTATTAATTTTCCTTTTATATCCATGGGGAAGTGGAATAAGAATCTTTCCTCCGTAAGCCATGCGTGTTGTAAAAGTCAACTAAAATGCCGGGAACAATGGGCTAGTAACCCCTTTTCCTGTAAAGATTACTAAAAAGAATAAGAAGAAGAAAATTGTCAAAGTGGGAAGTCTGAATGTGCGTGGATGTTGTGCAGATGATAAGAAAGAGATGATTGTGGATGTTATGAATGAGAAGAAGCTGGATGTCCTGGCTTTAAGTGAAACAAAGCTGAAGGGGGTGGGAGAGTTTCAGTGGAGAGGAATAAATGGGATTAGGTCAGGGGTTTCAAATAGAGTTAGAGCTAAAGAAGGAGTAGCAATAATGTTGAAGGATAAGCTATGGCAGGAAAAGAGGGACTATAAATGTATTAATTCAAGGATTATGTGGAGTAAAATAAAGATTGGATGTGAAAAGTGGGTTATAATAAGCGTGTATGCACCTGGAGAAGAGAGAAGTGTAGAGGAGAGAGAGAGATTTTGGGAAATGTTGAGTGAATGCGTGGGGAGTTTTGAATCAAGTGTGAGAGTAATGGTGGTTGGGGATTTTAATGCTAAAGTGGGTAAAAATGTTATGGAGGGAGTAGTAGGTAAATTTGGGGTGCCAGGGGTAAATGTAAATGGGGAGCCTTTAATTGAGCTATGTGTAGAAAGAAATTTGGTAATAAGTAATACATATTTTATGAAAAAGAGGATAAATAAATATACAAGGTATGATGTAGCACGTAATGAAAGTAGTTTATTAGATTATGTATTGGTGGATAAAAGGTTGATGGGTAGGCTCCAGGATGTACATGTTTATAGAGGGGCAACTGATATATCGGATCATTATTTAGTTGTAGCTACAGTTAGAGTAAGAGGTAGATGGGAAAAGAGGAAGGTGGCAACAACAAGTAAGAGGGAGGTGAAAGTGTATAAACTAAGGGAGGAGGAAGTTCGGGTGAGATATAAGCGACTATTGGCAGAAAGGTGGGCTAGTGCAAAGATGAGTAGTGGGGGGGTTGAAGAGGGTTGGAATAGTTTTAAAAATGCAGTATTAGAATGTGGGGCAGAAGTTTGTGGTTATAGGAGGGTGGGGGCAGGAGGAAAGAGGAGTGATTGGTGGAATGATGAAGTAAAGGGTGTGATAAAAGAGAAAAAGGTAGCTTATGAGAGGTTTTTACAAAGCAGAAGTGTTATAAGAAGAGCAGAGTATATGGAGAGTAAAAGAAAGGTAAAGAGAGTGGTGAGAGAGTGCAAAAGGAGAGCAGATGATAGAGTGGGAGAGGCACTGTCAAGAAATTTTAATGAAAATAAGAAAAAATTTTGGAGTGAGTTAAACAAGTTAAGAAAGCCTAGGGAAAATATGGATTTGTCAGTTAAAAACAGAGTAGGGGAGTTAGTAGATGGGGAGATGGAGGTATTGGGTAGATGGCGAGAATATTTTGAGGAACTTTTAAATGTTAAGGAAGAAACAGAGGCAGTAATTTCATGCACTGGTCAGGGAGGTATACCATCTTTTAGGAGTGAAGAAGAGCAGAATGTAAGTGTGGGGGAGGTACGTGAGGCATTACGTAAAATGAAAGGGGGTAAAGCAGCTGGAACTGATGGGATCATGACAGAAATGTTAAAAGCAGGGGGGGATATAGTGTTGGAGTGGTTGGTACTTTTGTTTAATAAATGTATGAAAGAGGGGAAGGTACCTAGGGATTGGCAGAGAGCATGTATAGTCCCTTTATATAAAGGGAAAGGGGACAAAAGAGACTGTAAAAATTATAGAGGAATAAGCTTACTGAGTATACCAGGAAAAGTGTACGGTAGGGTTATAATTGAAAGAATTAGAGGTAAGACAGAATGTAGGATTGCGGATGAGCAAGGAGGTTTTAGAGTGGGTAGGGGATGTGTAGATCAGGTGTTTACATTGAAGCATATATGTGAACAGTATTTAGATAAAGATAGGGAAGTTTTTATTGCATTTATGGATTTAGAAAAGGCATATGATAGAGTGGATAGAGGAGCAATGTGGCAGATGTTGCAAGTATATGGAATAGGTGGTAAGTTATTAAATGCTGTAAAGAGTTTTTATGAGGATAGTGAGGCTCAGGTTAGGGTGTGTAGAAGAGAGGGAGACTACTTCCCGGTAAAAGTAGGTCTTAGACAGGGATGTGTAATGTCACCATGGTTGTTTAATATATTTATAGATGGGGTTGTAAAGGAAGTAAATGCTAGGGTGTTTGGGAGAGGGGTGGGATTAAATTATGGGGAATCAAATTCAAAATGGGAATTGACACAGTTACTTTTTGCTGATGATACTGTGCTTATGGGAGATTCTAAAGAAAAATTGCAAAGGTTAGTGGATGAGTTTGGGAATGTGTGTAAAGGTAGAAAGTTGAAAGTGAACATAGAAAAGAGTAAGGTGATGAGGGTGTCAAATGATTTAGATAAAGAAAAATTGGATATCAAATTGGGGAGGAGGAGTATGGAAGAAGTGAATGTTTTCAGATACTTGGGAGTTGACGTGTCGGCGGATGGATTTATGAAGGATGAGGTTAATCATAGAATTGATGAGGGAAAAAAGGTGAGTGGTGCGTTGAGGTATATGTGGAGTCAAAAAACGTTATCTATGGAGGCAAAGAAGGGAATGTATGAAAGTATAGTAGTACCAACACTCTTATATGGGTGTGAAGCTTGGGTGGTAAATACAGCAGCGAGGAGACGGTTGGAGGCAGCGGAGATGTCCTGTTTAAGGGCAATGTGTGGTGTAAATATTATGCAGAAAATTCGGAGTGTGGAAATTAGGAGAAGGTGTGGAGTTAATAAAAGTATTAGTCAGAGGGCAGAAGAGGGGTTGTTGAGGTGGTTTGGTCATTTAGAGAGAATGGATCACAGTAGAATGACATGGAAAGCATATAAATCTATAGGGGAAGGAAGGCGGGGTAGGGGTCGTCCTCGAAAGGGTTGGAGAGAGGGGGTAAAGGAGGTTTTGTGGGTAAGGGGCTTGGACTTCCAGCAAGCGTGCGTGAGCGTGTTAGATAGGAGTGAATGGAGACGAATGGTACTTGGGACCTGACGATCTGTTGGAGTGTGAGCAGGGTAATATTTAGTGAAGGGATTCAGGGAAACCGGTTATTTTCATATAGTCGGACTTGAGTCCTGGAAATGGGAAGTACAATGCCTGCACTTTAAAGGAGGGGTTTGGGATATTGGCAGTTTGGAGGGATATGTTGTGTATCTTTATATGTTTATGCTTCTAGACTGTTGTATTCTGAGCACCTCTGCAAAAACAGTGATAATGTGCGAGTGTGGTGAAAGTGTTGAATGATGATGTAAGTATTTTCTTTTTGGGGATTTTCTTTCTTTTTTGGGTCACCCTGCCTCGGTGGGAGACGGCCGACTTGTTGAAAAAAAAAAAAAAAAAAAAATTAAAGAAAACTTAAAAAATTACACAGGCATAAAGTGGGTGATCTGGGCACAATTTAAGAGTCAGCAATCAGCAATTTTGCCCACTGTTGAGTCCTAATTTAAGCAAATTTCATTGCTCAATTTGACCTAATTTCTAGCTACTTCACTAGTATGCTTTCCATTCTATTCAATAAGTGCAAGGTCAATAATTTGGCCAATGTTGCATTAAATTCAATTTAGAAACAGTCTATATAAACACTGTAAGTACATATTCCAACCACTAAAGCAACCTATTCTTTCTTCATTAATCACATCTCCAGGCTTTACCTTATTTCTCAGATTAATAATAATACAGTGGACCCTTGGTTTTTGTGAGTCTTGATTATCATGAATTTTGGTCATCAGCAACTTTTTTCATCAAGATATAGCCTTGGTTTTCATGATTTCCCTTGGATTTCAGCGGTGGTACGGAACGTGTCCCAGTGGCCCCGCGCACACAAGCCTGCCACAGACGCATTCAGTGCCAGTCTGGCATTGTTTCTCGCCAAGTGAGCAACACACCCTGTATTCATTCGAAACATTTCACAATAATCCGGTGTTTTTTGTGCTTGCAACTGCTAAATAAGCCACCTTGGCCCCAAAGAAAGCTCTTAGTCAGGCCTTTGGTAAAGAAGGTGAGAAACACAATAGAATTAAAGAAACAAATCATAGAGAAATATGAAAGTGGCATACGTGTGGCTGATCTTGCCAAGAAGTACAGGAAGCCCCACTCAATGATCACTTCCATCGTGGGGAAGAAAAAAGAAATCAAGGAAGCTGATGTTGCGAAAGGGGTAAATGTGATAATGAAACAGAGGTCACAAACAGTCAAACATGTGGAGAAATTGTTGTTGTGGATCCACCAAAAATAATTTGCAGGAGATAATGCTGTGCAGTTGATAATGTGTGAAAAGGCAAGGCAGTTGTATGCTGAACTCATTAAGAAAATGCCTGGAATGAGTGCTGCTGTTAGTGAATTTAAGAACTGCAAAGGCTGGTTCAAAAATTTCAAGAAAAGAAGTGACATACACAGTGTTGTAAGGCATGGTGAGGGGGCAAGTTCAGATAAACATGCGGCTGAAAAATTTGTGCATGAATTCAAGGAGTACGTAGAGGCAGAAGAATTCCTTCCCCAACAAGTTTTCAATTGTGATGAAACAGGCCTCTTTTGGAAGAAAATGCCAAAGAGGACCTACATCATGCAGGCAGAAAAGGCACTGCCAGGACAAGAGCCTATAAAAGACAGGCTAACTCTCTTGTTCTGTGATAATGCTAGTGGGGATTTCAAAGTGAAGCCTTTAGTGGTGTATCACTGAAAATCCCAGTGTTCAAGAAAAACAGTGTCGCCAACAAACAAGAGTCTTCAGTAAAGGTAAGTGTGATGTCGTTATTGCTCTACTATATTGATTTGTCATTATTTTCTGTATGTAAATCTATATTAATCTCTAAAAAAATTATTTTTTGTTAATACTTTTGGGTGTCTGGAACGGATTAATTGGATTTACATTATTTTTTATGGAGAAAATGGTTTTGGTTTTCATGAATTTTTTGTTTTCGGCAGACTCTCTGGAACGGATTAATCACAAAAACCAAGGGTCCACTGTATACGTGTAACCAAGAATGATTGATCATAATTTAGACCATCCCAAAATATGAAGTGGACCTAGTAAAAACCCATAAACAGACTGGGAGGAGGGGGTAAAAGGGATACCACCTTTCCTCAGGAAAATTGCAAAAAATCAAATGTTTTTGCCACTTTGAGGCCTGTTTCAAGCCATTTAAGGTCTAAAACTGATCAAAATCATCCCTCTTTTACTAGTATGCCTTCTATTCTATCAACTGATACCAAGAAACAGCAAATAATACCATTAAAACTACCCTAGAAAACACATACCTCAAAGCTGCTATTTTAAACCACACACACGGTCGCTCTTCCCATCATGTCCTGCATGGGGCAGGATTTGTTTTTTATACTGTGCATACCCACCACACAGACCCATTCTTTCAAGTCTAGAACAAAATTTACCTCTCTTAGCACATTTGAGGATGCTGTGCTTAAAATGCATATTTACATGAGCAAAAGTGATATCAATAATGTAGATGTATTTGGGAGACAGTGAAAGGGTTAAGTGAATTAAAATTACAGTTTATGACAACACATGGTGTTTTAAATACGAGTCCAGATTGCAAGATATAGTGAACCTTTCAAGATGAAAATTAGCTCTCCCCCCTTGCTAATAACATAACTACTATTATCACAAAAAAAATGCTAAACCTGTACATGTCATACAATGCTACTCTCTTCTTTTTAATCTTTCACTCAGAGGCTATTTTTATTATTATTATATTCATGGGAGAAGTGCTAAACCCATAAGAGTTACATACAGCCCCTTGGGAAATGAAAGGCATTCAGGCTCAATTCAAGGAATTGGAGCACAGGTCCAGTTCTTTAACCCTTTGAGGGTTTTGGTCGTACTAGTACGTCTTACGCGTAGGGGTTTTTGACGTACTAGTACGCATAAATTCTAGCGGCCTCAAATCTAGTGGGAGAAAGCTGGTAGGCCTTCATATGAAAGAATGGGTCTATTTGGTCAGTGTGCACAGTCTAAAAAAAATCCTGCAGCACACAGTGCATAATGAGAAAAAAAAAACTTAGACCATTTTTTTGGAATAAATCAGCGACTTTGCAGTGTATTTTCATATGGTATTTATTGTTGTATTCTAGTTTTCTTGGTCTCATTTTATAGAATGGAAGACATATTACAGAAATTGAGATGATTTTGACTGGTTTTACAATGAAAGGTGCCTTGAAATTGAGCTCAAAGTAGCAGAAATGTTCGATTTTTACCAAACTTCAAAAGTAAACAAATCGTGCCAAGCATGCAATACACGTCAACTGGTGAGTCTAATATTCTTTCACAAGTGCACCAATAATATTTATACCATTTTTTACACTAATGCAGTAGTCTGCATAACAGTAAATCTTATATTTTTTGTGAGAATAAAAATTCAAAGTGGAAAGCAAAAGAATATAAGAGGGGCCTTGAGACGTGACTAATGACTAGAGGAAATGTCATTTTAGTGCCAGGAATGTCTTTCTTGTTTATTCTGGACCCTATTCGGAAATTGGCATCTTTTGAAATTTGTGTGAAATTGGCAAAATTGCTAAATTCTGACCACTGTACTGGATAGTTGAATTTCATAAATGGGTGGTTTCTTGCACCCATTCGATAGAAAAAATGGAGTTCTAGCGAAATATTCATGTTTTTTGTCGACTAGTACAGTGAAATTGGCCGAAAATGGGGCTCAAAGTGGGCAAAATCGCCGATGCGTAAACATCGCCGAGACCGCTAACTTTGCGAGAGCATAATTCCGTAAGTTTTCTATCAAATTTCAAACTTTTGGTGTCTTTATGATCGGGAAAAGATTCTCTATCTTTTCATAAGAGAAAATAATTTTTTTTTTTTTAAATTTGGCTGACCCTGAGAACGAGTTTCGGAGAGGGCCTGTCAACCCTCAAAGGGTTAAATCAAGAGCCCCTCAACAGCATAAAGGAACCTCCCTTGAAGGGCACTCATAAGGTAGAAGATGAGCAGAAAGGAAGAGGATGAAGCAGGAGGTGGCCATCTCCTTCAGTGATCACTGCCACATAATCTTTTAAAATATATATTCATTGTATTTACCAAACCTAAAAAAAAAAAAAAAATTAGTTTTGGTAAATACAATGAACATATATTTTAAAAATATATGTTCATTGTGTTTACCAAACCTAATACATGTATATTGAATAATTACGTAATTCAGTTTTGCTGAGAATTTACTGGCCATTTTGCGACAAAATTTTCAGAACAGAATTAGTGTACCAGAAGGTGCTGACTTTATAAGATTGTACTGATGGGCAATCTGCAGTTTTCAAGTAGCAGTTTTTGAAAGAATATTGTACTGGCTTCCAATTTTTTTGCATATAATTACCAGAAAGAAAAAATGCATTTTGAAGTTGTCTGTATGGATGCAGCACACATACAGTGCATATTAAGAAAGAACCGGTTTTTAATGTTAAGAATGGGATGAGGCTTGGACGTCCTAGCAGAGAGTGAAATAAAGGGAATAAGAGTAATCAAATTTGAACAGGAAAAGTTAGCTCTATCAGGGAGAACAAGAACCAAATGAGTTAACAGCAATGCTGAATGAAAAATTGTAAGAGGAAGAGAAAGTATAAATGATTAAATTCACAATGTGTGTGTGGTTTAAAGTATAAGTGAGATGTGAGAATCAGGAAACAGTGTGCATAGGGATGAAAGTAGTGTTTAGGGTAAGATTCTGAGAGAGTACGATTCTGAGGAAAGCCTTAAAAAGCTAATTTTGAGACACGTTAATGCTAAAGTGGCAGACAATTACATGGAATGTGACATTAGGGAAGTTTAGAGTGCCACATATAAATGACAATAGAGAGCCTTCAAGTGAATTAAATATTTCAATAAATAAAAAATAAAAATATTTAAGAGTTATGATAAAGTGAATGACAGTAGTTTTCTAGGCCACATCCAAGGAGATAAAAGGTTACAGGGTAGGTTTTTGTATGCTCGTGTAGTTTAGTTTGACACGTTTCATCATTCTTTAATGGTAGCTAGAGTAAATGTAACGGGCAATACAAGAAAAAGGGTATAAGTAGTAAACCAGAAGTGAAAGTGAATGAATAAAAGTCAAGGATAGTTAGTGAGAGGCATGAAACATTTGTAATAAAGACTGACTGAATAGATATAAATGATAATGCAAAGGTTGTTCAAGTGGTTTACCGTGAGTTTAAGAACAGTATAAATCTTCTTTATTTCTTTCAACAAACCGGCCATATCCCACCGAAGCAGGGTGGCCCAAAAAGAAAAACGAAAGTTTCTCTCTATTTAACTTTAGTAACGTATACAGGAGAAGGGTTACTAGCCTCTCTCTCCCGGCATGTTAGTCACATGTTAGAGCATGTTAGTATATTTTTTTTTTTTTAACAAGTCGACCATCTCCCACCGAGGCAGGGTGACCCAACAAGAAAGAAAATCCCCAAAAAGAAAATACTTTCAACATCATTCAACACTTTCACCTCACTCACACATAATCACTGTTTTTGCAGAGGTGCCCAGAATACAACAGTTTAGAAGTATATACTACGTATAAAAAATACACAATATATCCCTCCAAACTGTCAATATCCCAAACCCCTCCTTCAAAGTGCAGGCACTGTACTTCCCATTTCCAGGACTCAAGTCCAGTTATATAAAATAACCGGTTTCCCTTAATCCCTTCACTATATATTACCCTGCTTACACTCCAACAGCTCGTCTGATCCCAAATACCATTTGTCTCCATTCACTCCTATCTAACATGCTCACGCACACTTGCTGGAAGTCCAAACCCCTCGCCCACAACACCTCCTTTACCCCCTCCCTCCAACCTTTTCGAGGACGACCCCTACCCCGCCTTCCTTCCCCTACAGATTTATACGCTCTCCATGTCATTCTACTTTGATCCATTCTCTCTAAATGACCAAACCACCTCAACAAACCCTCTTCAGCCCTCTGACTAATACTTTTATTAACTCCACACCTTCTCCTAATTTCCACACTTCGAATTTTCTGTGTAATATTTACACCACACACTGCCCTTAGACAGGACATCTCCACTGCCTCCAACCGCCTCCTCGCTGCAGCATTTACAACCCAAGCCTCACACCCATATAAGAGTGTTGGTACTACTATACTTTCATACATTCCCTTCATTGCCTGCATAGATAACATTTTTTGCCTCCACATATACCTCAATGCACCACTCACCTTTTTTCCTTCATCAATTCTATGATTAACCTCATCCTTCAGAAATCAATCCGCTGACACGTCAACTCCCAAATATCTGAAAACATTCACTTCAATGCGAGCTGATAAAAAGTAGCAAGTGAAAAAAGTTGGCCAATTCTGTTCGATTTTCTTTTAATAATATACTGCATAAAGGAGGGGGGATATTTTTTTTTTTTTTTTCAACAAGTCGGCCGTCTCCCACCGAGGCAGGGTGACCCAAAAAAGAAAGAAAATCCCCAAAAAGAAAATACTTTCATCATCATTCAACACTTTCACCACACTCGCACATTATCACTGTTTTTGCAGAGGTGCTCAGAATACAACAGTCTAGAAGCATACACATATAAAGATACACAACATATCCCTCCAAACTGAGGAGAAAAGAAAATTTAAAATACTGTACAAAGAGACAATGAAAAAAAGGGTGTCATTATCAACAAATATGGCTGTAAGAAAATGTCTAAGAAGAAATATTTTGGAGCAAATGCATGTCATTTAATTAAGTGCTGAGATGCTGGATAAGGAAATGGAGATATTAAAAAGATGGAGAGTATTTTAAAACAAGTGAATATAGATGATGAAATTAAGGCAGAGATTTCATGCATAAGGCAGGCTTAATAATGTGGTTTGTTAGTAGGGAAGAGCCAGAATTAAGTATGGAGAAAGTGGTTACTGTATAGTGCATGATGTCTGTTAATTGTTCCAGGAATCATCATCTCTGCAGCCATCTCAGACCGCACCACTAAAATTGTAAAGGAAATATTCCTTAAATAAAAGCTATTAACAAAGACCCTTAAAAATAAAGTTCATACTGAATGTAAGCTGAAGTTTATATGGTTTACCTGCATTTCTGCATATTCGTGCAACAAAGAAAAAACAGCCATCCTGACAGAATGTGAAATGTTTTAAAGACTTCAGTTTCACTCAAATGGATGGTCGCTCTTTTTTTTTTTTTTTTTTACACACTGGCCATCTCCCACTGAGGTAGTGTGACCTAAAAAAGAACACTTTCACTGTCACTCATTCAATCACTCTTGTCAGAAGCCTGCTGACTATTACAGTTCAGATGGCCCTCCACTGTCTATCAACCTGAAAGTGAGAAAAGTTGTGGGGATAATAAGATTGAAATTCTGAAAAAAATGGGGATACAGTTTTAGAATACAGTGGAACCCCGAATATCGGCGGTAATCTGTTCCAGAGGGTAGGCCTAAATTCGAAAAGGCTTAATTCGAAGCAGTATTTCCCATAAGAATTAATGTAAATACAATTAATCCGTTCCAGACACCCAAAAATATTAACAACAACTACATTTTCTAAAGATTAATTATAGTTTTACATACACAAAACAATGAGAACTAAATAAAATATATAAATGGACATTTAAATTACTATTATATACCTTTATTGAAGACTCTTGTTGGCATACGGAAGACAGGGAGGAGAAGAGGGAGGACTGATTATTGTTTGGAAGGGCAATCCCTCTCATCCCATTGAGGGTCGAGAGGCCCTCTCCCAAACTCATTCTCAGGGTTGAAAAATTTTCGAAAAAAAAAAATTATTTTTCTGATGAAATGATAGAGAAACTTTTTCCGATCATAATGACACCAAAAAGTACGAAACTTGATGAAAAACTTATGGAATTATGTTCTTGCGAAGTTAGCGGTCTCAAAGTTGGCGATTTTTCCTACTTTGGGCCCTATTTTCGGCCAATTCCAATGTCGCAGTTGACTAAAGTCATAGCTATTTCCCTAGAACTTCATTTGTTCTATCAATTGAGTACAAGAATCCACCCATTTACCGATTTCAACTACCCAATAAAGTTGTCAGAAATTGGCAATTTGGGCAATTTCACACAAATTTCAGAAGAAGCCAATTTCAAAATAGGGTTCAGAATAAACAAGAGAGACATTCATGGCAATAAAATAACATTTTATCTGTTCATTAGTCACGTCTCTAGGCCCCTCTTACATTACTTTTGCTTTCCATTTTGAATTTTTATTCTCACAGAAAAGAGAAAGCTTTCTGTTATGTATACTACTGCATCATTATAAAAACAGTATAAATGATATCAGCACACTTATGAAAGAATATTAGACTCACCAGCTGACATGTATTGGACGCGTGGCTCGATTTGTTTACTCTCGAATATCGGCAAAAATCGATAATTTTCGCTACTTTGAGTTCACTTTCAAGGTACTTGTCCTTGTGAAACCAATCAAAATAATCACTAATTCTGTACCATATCTTCCATTCTATCTAATGAGACCAAGGAAATGAGAATACAACCATAAATACCATACAAAAATTCAGTAGAAAGTCACTTTTTTAAACCAAAAACACAATCGAAGTTTTCTTTTCTCATTATGCACAGCGTGCTTCAGGATTTTTTTTTATACTGCACACACTGACCACACAGACCCATTCTTTCATATGTAGACCTGCCAGCTTTCTTCCACCAGATTTGAAGGCGCTAGAATTTAGGCGTACAAGTACGTGACCGACCCTGGCTGCAATGACGTACTAGTACGTAACCGACCCTCAAAGGGTTAAGGACTTCAGGTATCAAAGGCCTATCTGGGGTTATTTCCCTCCCTGCCTGCTGCACTCCCTGCATGCCTGCTACACTCCTTGCCTGTCTGGTACACTTCCTGCCCCCCGTCCACAATCCCTGTTTCCCTGCTACACTCCCTCCCTCCATGCTATACTCCCTGCCTCCCTTCCACAGTGTATATGTATAAAGAGCCTAGGATAACTCAAAAAAGTCAGAGAGTGACTTATTTCCATTGGGGTCCTACCTCCATGATACACTCCCTGCTAAACTCCCTTTTGCAACATTAGCTTCCTTGATTTCCCTGCCTCCCTGCTAAATTCCCTTTCACAACATTAGCTTCCTTGATTTCTACTTTCTTTGCCAGGATGGAAGTGACTGCTGATTTGGATTTCCCATACATCTTGGCAAGTTCTAGCACTCGAACACCACTCTCACATTTTTCAATAACTTCTTTCTTAAATTCCATCGCATTTCTCACATTCTTTACCAAAGGAACTTTACTAGCAACTTTCTTTGGGCCCATGGTGGCTTATTTCACAGTCACACTTAATAAACAAGCAGAAAAACCAATGGATTTTAAGGAAATGTTTGGATGAATGCGCGGAGTATATGCTCATCCACCGAGACACAGGGTGACTGACTCACCTATGCAACGGCGTCCCGGCAGGAGGTGGGCTGACGCGTATAATACAGCTGATTTGTGAGGCACTGGCCAAAATACAGAGCAAAACTTCAGCCCAAAAACTGGCCTAAATATGATTCGGATGATAAACGCAGCGGCCGATATTCAGGGTTCCACTGTAGTTCGAGAATGGTTGATACATTTATGAAAGAATGCAAGGTAGGTAGGTGGTTTGGGAACTTGAAAAGCATTCTGAGTGCTCTAGGCAATAAAAAAACAAATACAGCAACAAAAATAAAAAAAGACAAAGTTAACAAACAAGAAAAACTTACTAGCATGAATAAAACATATACACTATAAAAAAAAATGATACCAGGTTAAAATAATTAGCAGCTGTTAAAAATCCTTTTAAATTCTTAAAGGTTTTCTAAAACTTACCCAAGGAGGAAAGGTACCTATGGACTGGCAGAGTGCAAGCATACAGTAGTTCCAAACATGTGGCAATAAGCATAAAGTATGCCTGGTTGCCACCTGGAAAAGACCTGGGCCAGGACATGACTGGCAAACCTATTACAATACCATACAACAAGCAAAAGTACTCAGATTATAATATATTTATGTTTTCACTATGGTAGTTTTGCCTAAATGCATTCATGCATGTTAGCAAAATTCCTTGCCATAAATACATTGTATACAAACATTTATGTATAATACTATACATATGTGTATGGCAAGCTTAAAAGCCAATTTGGCCAAACAAACAGAAGCCAAAAATTAAAATTTTCCTAAACTTTGTTTCTGGTATGACAGTAACTGAATGAATCATGGTTAATGAATTTCCTTCTTTCTGTCACCTGACTTGGGTGGGGAAACTGGCAGTGATAGAAGAAAAAAGACAGTAACAGAAATTAACAGGCTATAGTATGCATTTTCATTGTTTTAAACAAAAATTTACTTAGCAACTTGGCCTACTCTTAATAAATTTACAAAATATAATATAGCTTAATCCTACCAAACTTATCTAAAACAAAGCCTAAATTTAGTTAAAGCATATCAACAAAAGTCTCTAAGATAGTAGGGATACTCCAAAATTCATTATATTCTACAACACTATACTGTCCCCCTAATCTACCCAAACCTCATATAGAAACTGTGCCTGGGAATCCACTTTGGCAACACACCTCAAAACAATTATAACTCAACAGAGGGCAGTTCTCAGAACAATCACAAACTCTACCAATAGAAAATACACTATGCCCTTTTTCAAATTCCTAAACCTACTAAATATAAATGCAATTCATACTTACTGCTGTTCAATCCACATGCTCAAAACATTACAATGTAATGCTAAACTGGACCAATTCCTAGAAAATTGCAACAAAATACAACCACCACACCAGAAACAAATACCTCTTTGATATCCCTTGTATTCAATTTAACATATAGTACAGAAATTCTATGCAAATTAAAGGACCAAAGATCTGCAATAACTTATGAAACTCAAATACAGCCTAAACCATAGGACTTTGCTAAAACATCATCTTATCTCTCAATATTAACCAAATCAACCAAAACATCTGCTAATTAGTTTTATTATGTGACCTCTAGGTTTTTAATTCTGCCAATTCATAAAATATACCACTCGAACCATCACTTGTAATATAGATTTTGTGTGCAATTTTAAAGTTTATTTTATGGAACCTTACTCCACCTTACTACCTCACATTTGTATTAAGTTTAAATAAGACTTCTTGTCTAGTTTTAAGTATAGTACTATGTTCTTATTATCTTGTCTAGTTTTAATTAGTTACTTTGTATTAGGATTAGTCTGCCTAAAATGTCCAGGCATGATAGTGGCTATCTTTGTACTTAGAAAATCAAAATTGTAATTACACATTGTAACCTTTACATAGAAATAAACTTTATCTTATCCTACAAATCCTTTACTCCATGGGTATGTGTAAATACTCTCTGCTATTTTGTATTTATTTTATAGAGTACCAAACTTTGTTACTTAAAATAATCATTGCATCTAGTTTCTAAATTACTAAATTAAAAATCACCTAAAGTTGTAAAAAAGAAATTGTACCTGAGAACTGAATTTATTTTATTGTAAACTAACTCAATTTTTCTTATTGTCATGTACCACGCTATGCTTTTCTTCCACATACAGTATATATATTATATTCATTAAAATTACTTTTGTTCTATATACATCTTAATGTTTTTGTAAATATGTTATGTTATGAATGAAAAGAAGCTGGATAGGAGAGGGGAGAGGAGAGTACAATGCCTGCACTTTAAAGGAGGGGTTTGGGATACTGGCAGTTTGGAGGGATATGTTATATATCTTGGGATACAAGGAGAATAGAAGCATCAGGGAAGAGAGAGGTGAAGGTTTATAAACTAAAAGAGGAAGCAGTTAGGGTAAGATATAAACAGCTATTGGAGGATAGATGGGCTAATGAGAGCATAGGCAATGGGATCGAAGAGGTATGGGGTAGGTTTAAAAATGTCGTGTTAGAGTGTTCAGCAGAAGTTTGTGGTTACAGGAAAGTGGGTGCAGGAGGGAAGAGGAGCGATTGGTGGAATGATGATGTAAGGGAGAAAAAGTTAGCATATGAGAAGTTTTTACAAAGTAGAAGTGATGCAAGGAGGGAAGAGTATATGGAGAAAAAGAGAGAGGTTAAGAGAGTGGTGAAGCAATGTAAAAAGAGAGCAAATGAGAGTGGGTGAGATGTTATCAACAAATTTTGTTGAAAATACGAAAAAATTTTGGAGTGAGATTAACAAGTTAAGGAAGCATAGAGAACAAATGGATTTGTCAGTTAAAAATAAGAGAGGAGAGTTATTAAATGGAGAGATAGAGGTATTGGGAAGATGGAGGGAATATTTTGAGGAATTGTTAAATGTTGATGAAGATAGGGAAGCTGCGATTTCGTGTATAGGGCAAGGAGGAATAACATCTTGTAGGAGTGAGGAAGAGCCAGTTGTGAGTGTGGGGGAAGTTCGTGAGGCAGTAGGTAAAATGAAAGGGGGTAAGGCAGCCGGGATTGATGGGATAAAGATAGAAATGTTAAAAGCAGGTGGGGATATAGTTTTGGAGTGGTTGGTGCAATTATTTAATAAATGTATGGAAGAGGGTAAGGTACCTAGGGATTGGCAGAGAGCATGCATAGTTCCTTTGTATAAAGGCAAAGGGGACAAAAGAGAGTGCAAAAAGTATAGGGGGATAAGTCTGTTGAGTATACCTGGTAAAGTGTATGGTAGAGTTATTATTGAAAGAATTAAGAGTAAGATAGAGAATAGGATAGCAGATGAACAAGGAGGCTTTAGGAAAGGTAGGGGGTGTGTGGACCAGGTGTTTACAGTGAAACATATAAGTGAACAGTATTTAGATAAAGCTAAAGAGGTCTTTGTGGCATTTATGGATTTGGAAAAGGCGTATGACAGGGTTGATAGGGGGGCAATGTGGCAGATGTTGCAGGTGTATGGTGTAGGAGGTAGGTTACTGAAAGCAGTGAAGAGTTTTTACGAGGATAGTGAGGCTCAAGTTAGAATATGTAGGAAAGAGGGAAATTATTTCCCAGTAAAAGTAGGCCTTAGACAAGGATGTGTGATGTCACCGTGGTTGTTTAATATATTTATAGATGGGGTTGTAAGAGAAGCAAATGCGAGGGTCTTGGCAAGAGGCGTGGAGTTAAAAGATAAAGAATCACACACAAAGTGGGAGTTGTCACAGTTGCTCTTTGCTGATGACACTATGCTCTTGGGAGATTCTGAAGAGAAGTTGCAGAAATTGGTGGATGAATTTGGTAGGGTGTGCAAAAGAAGAAAATTAAAAGTGAATACAGGAAAGAGTAAGGTTATGAGGATAACAAAAAGATTAGGTGATGAAAGATTGGATATCAGATTGGAGGGAGAGAGTATGGAGGAGGTGAATGTATTCAGATATTTGGGACTGGACGTGTCAGCGGATGTGTCTATGAAAGATGAGGTGAATCATAGAATTGATGAGGGGAAAAGGGTGAGTGGTGCACTTAGGAGTCTGTGGAGACAAAGAACTTTGTCCTTGGAGGCAAAGAGGGGAATGTATGAGAGTATAGTTTTACCAACGCTCTTATATGGGTGTGAAGCATGGGTGATGAATGTTGCAGCGAGGAGAAGGCTGGAGGCAGTGGAGATGTCATGTGTGAGGGCAATGTGTGGTGTGAATATAATGCAGAGAATTCGTAGTTTGGAAGTTAGAAGGAGGTGCGGGATTACCAAAACTGTTGTCCAGAGGGCTGAGGAAGGGTTGTTGAGGTGGTTCGGACATGTTGAGAGAATGGAGCGAAACAGAATGACTTCAAGAGTGTATCAGTCTGTAGTGGAAGGAAGGCGGGGTAGGGGTCAGCCTAGGAAAGGTTGGAGGGAGAGGGTAAAGGAGGTTTTGTGTGCTAGGGGCTTGGACTTCCAGCAGGCATGCGTGAGCGTGTTTGATAGGAGTGAATGGAGACAAATGGTTTTTAATACTTGACGTGCTGTTGGAGTGTGAGCAAAGTAACATTTATGAAGGGGTCCAGGGAAACCGGCAGGCCGGACTTGAGTCCTGGAGATGGGAAGTACAGTGCCTGCACTCTGAAGGAGGGGTGTTAATGTTGCAGTTTAAAAACTGTAGTGTAAAGCACCCTTCTGGCAAGACAGTGATGGAGTGAATGATGGTGAAAGTTTTTCTTTTTCGGGCCACCCTGCCTTGGTGGGAATCGGCCAGTGTGATAATAAAAAAAAAAAAAATGCTTCTAAACTGTCATATCTGAGTGCCTCTGCAAAGACAGTAATTATGTAAGAGTGATGTGAAAGTGTTGAATGATGATGAAAGTATTTTCTTTTTGGGGATTTTCTTTTTTTGGGGGTCACCCTGCCTCGGTGGGAGACAGCTGACTTGTTGAAAAAAACAATGTAAAATGTTATTGTTTTACCATATCCTTTTTGTCTTATTTTAGGCTTTAGCTCTCCCAAAATGTTCTACATAACCCAGGACTTTTCATGCTCAATATCAAAGATCATCCATTTTTATAACATCTATGTATCATGTTAAAACAAACTGGTTAGCTGGACTCGAGTCTTAGAGGTGGAAATTACAGTCCCTTCACTCTAAAGAAGGGTGGGGATGTTGCAGTTCACCGTCATCTAAACTACGGTGCTGATGAGGCTCTGGCAAGACAGTGATAGAGTGAATGATGGTAAAAGTGTTATTCTTTTTCAGGTCACCTCACCTTGGTGGGAGATGGCTAGTGTTAATTTATTATAATTATTATTATTATTATTGTTATCATTATTCAACCTCAATGAAAATTAAATTTGAAGTTCAGATTGATTTTTGTAATTGTAGCAAAAATTAATACTGTATATCCTCTGCTTGTGTGGCAGGTCAATCATTGCCAAAGTAGCCAAGTCAGTAATTTCAGTCTAGAAAGAGTGACATACATATGTTGTACATTCATACATACACATTAACTAAGACTATTAAGATGTTTCATATCAACGTGGAATATCATTCTTGCAGGTTGACCTCCTCAGTACATAAAACACAAACTTTCTCTAATAAAAGAACTTGCAAAATTTAAAATACAGTTTCCATGAGACTACCCTGAACCCAGAGAACTGGGATGGTCACTTAATGAAAAATCTCAATGACTGCAAAAGAGGAACTGCATGCAAAGGCTATAGTCCGATTAACCACACAAGAGCCAAGAACCAGGAGCCTGGCATTCAGTTACAAGTAGCAACACTTTAATGTAAAAGCCCATTATTCCACTACACTTTTACATGGAATTCCAACACAGGACAGTACCAATATTATTCAAGATGTAATTTTACAATCATTGTGCATTCTTGTGAGGGAAATTCTTTGGTGGGAAATTGTGTGAAGACAAGGTGTGTGGTGTTAAGGGTGACACATGGATGCTACCATTAACGTTACATATACAGTATTTAAAAAAAAAAAAGTAATTTTCTTTATTTTAATGTGTAATTTGAAAACAAACATGCATTTACAGTATAATCATTTCTATTATCCCAAAACACCTGTGTCAAAACAAATGAAAGAGGAAATACTTGCACATTTTAAGACAAATCTAATATCCACCACATGAAGTATCATATATTACACTTTAATTACATTTTCACATTCCTTCCTTGAGCATCCTAATAAAGAGCAAGAAAGAATGCAAAATAAACAAAGATGCATAAAGTGGTAGGTTGCCAGCACCAACAACTCACTATAAACACAATACAGTATTTTATTCAATAGTTACATGGAATTTCAGCATAACAACCATCTATCTACTAAGGATATAATTTTGCAATTGATCTACTAAGGATATAATTTTGCAATTGTGTATTCTGTAATGATAAACTTAATAAAGAGCAAGAATATATGTGATGAGAATGATGTGGTGTCAAAGGTGCCTGTTATAGAGGCTACCTTGATGAAGTTATACTATATTTATTAAAATAGTAATCCTTTTCTTTAATATAAATTTTATAAGGAATACACATTTTTCATATTACTCTATCTTGTTATTTTATGCCTAACCTAGCACCTACCAGTGTAAAATGCATAATGCTTTATCCACCTCATATCTTCTAGAGTAATAAACCTAATCAGGATGCAATTCTACAATTATAAGTAGGTACTGAACCCTGCTTCCCATTTCTTTTTAATACCATAGTGTTTTTATGTTGGTTTTATAACACCTTAGTTGTGCTGATCTGCCCTTGGTCTCAAGCAGCTATGACGTAAAATAATAATCTTGTGTCTATTTATTAACCCCTGTATTATTATTATTATAATCAAAAAGAAGCGCTAAGCCACAAGGGCTATACAGCGCTGCAATTAACCCCTGTATGAAGCCCACTTTCACATTGTTTTGTTCATTGAAGCAATGTGCCGGCATCCTTCTGGCTTATTTGATATAATATCTAGCCATGCCCTCTTGTTCTTGTGAAATTCCTTGTTTGCTGTCTCTGCCCTGGAATATTTTATTTTGTGCAAAAATACTGAATTTTTCTATTCCAAAAAATAAAACATAGTCCTCGTATTCTTTATTCATAGTTCATTCCCTTCAACTCAGGCACCAGTCTTGGTGTTCCCCTTTGTACTTTCATAAGTATAACTTTCTTTTACTAGGTAAGGAATCAACACCAGCACTGCATACTTCAGGAATGGCCATACATGTATAAATGTAGGTTCTTGAATACTACCATATATGACTACAAGGTTGGCTTATGCTGCTAAATGTCACTGTTTATGTGAGCTACAGGAGATAAGTTTAAGGTAATGGCTAGTCCAAAGACTTTTATTTAACATTTTTCTATGAGCTTCTTCTAATGGTTTCCCATTACCAACTCCTGTCTTCATAACTTTTCTTCCAATTGGGTTAAATTTTATTAACTATTTATTCAGCTATTCCTGAAGTCAGTTCAATTTTTACTGCAGCCTTCTTTCATTCTCATCATCTGCAAATAAGATATGCAAGAGACAATTATAGTCCAACACCAATTCTTCCTAAATTACACCCATTACAATACCACCTTGATACTTTAGGACTTAACACAGTTTTCTGTTTTTCAAATATTTCCCTTCCGTGTTAATACCTTCTCTATTACCCCAGCCTGCTTCCTCAATTTGCATGTTACACTCACTTGGGATGCACTTGTTTGTGGTTCAGGGCTTGCTTCCTGTTACCTTTCTTAAACACTAGTATCATATTTGATATTTTTCAATCCTATTTTCCTTCACCCATCACCATCACTAATGATTTGCTCAAGATCAGTATGTCTTGCAGAGTATTTCAGCTCTCTTAATATGCATAGCAATATTCCATCTGGCCCAATACACTTCATGTACAAAGTTCCATCAGGAATCCCTTCTTTTCCTCATTAGTCGTTTCAATGCTTGGTAGTCCTGCAGTATGTATAGGGTTTAACCATTCTTCTATCTCTAATATTAGTCCTTATGCATATGTAAAAAAAAAAAAAATATCTGTAGAGCTCAATGCCCTCCCTCATTTCCTTTGAGTGATTTTCTTTCCTTAACATTATCACTTACTCCTTTAATGTCATTTTAATTCCAAAATTAAATAATAAAGTGAAGCACTAAACCCAAAAGGGTCATACAGCACTGATTTTCCTTCTAATGTGGCTGTGAAACAGTTTTCGTCCCACCTATGCCTTGGCTGCTATGTCCATTTCAATTTCTTTCAGCATACTTCATCACTCAGACAGTTGATCTCTGCAGTGGGTTTTACTCTGTGCTTTCATTTTTTTTTTTTTTTTTTACAATTCTGCCCTCTAAAACTGATGACTAAACTATGGGTTCTCCCAGACTCATTTGTTTTCCTTACATTTGTACTTCTGGTTGAAAAATCAATTTCTTGGTTTGACCATTTCCCAAATTGATCTCATCACTGTACTTGAACCAGATTAAAAGAATTTAATCCTTTCATAATCACCTTTTCTGTACTGTCTAAATTTCCAAATCACTTTTAGATAAAGTGATCACTTGTCCCAAGAGGTATTCTGGTCTATTTTCTCTCAGTTTTACTGGAAGTAACAAAATGATCAAGACTCACTGGTTCATTTCCATTTACTATTGTCAGTTCTTTAACATGCTCTAGGAAGTTTAGCATTATAAATTCCAGCAGCTTACTCTGAGCCCTCTTAAAAGTTCCAGTTCTTCTAGATAATATTCTAGTGTTGCAACTCCTAAACTTGCTTTGTATGTTTTCTATGCAATTTTATCAATGAATTTTTATATATATATAGAGAAACAAAAGTCATACAGAGTCAGGGAAATGGGAGGTGAATAGATTTGATTCAAGAGATCAAATTCCTTTGATGAGGAGCCCATCACCAACAAGGCCCCCTTAACCCTAACGAACAATGTTCTTTTCATAATAGTATTCGAGTCCTCCATTATTTGTTGGCAGATTGTAACTGACAGAAAGATTACAGTTTTTCACAATTGAGCCACTTATATACTGCAATGAGAACCAATCATAGCGATTAGCATTTCTACAAATCTCAACTGGTTCTTGATCAGAAATGCTACTTTCCCTCACCTCTCTCTCCATTCTATCTTCATTATGGGATTATTTCTAGAGTGGGTAGGACGAATAGTTGTAAATATCTTTATTTCTACAAGTACATGTACAAAGAATACAGGCCCAGCTTACATCAATGACATACTACTACACCTACCATCCGACTTACGACCTGCTCAACACACGACCACTCGACCATGTTTTTTTTGCCAAATTTCTGGGAAATAAACAACTGTTTGTGTTGTACACAGTGTTTATCCTAAACCTTACTGTATAAAATACAGTACTAACAGCATAAAAAGTAAAAAATGAAATACAGTGGACCCCCGACATTCGATGGCATCGACATTCGATACGATTCGTACGAGATGTGTCCACGTGTGGCCTGAACTGCCCCATGTGTGCCAGTGTTTACAAGCCAGCCAGTGCGCGCGCATCTAAGGATACATTCGGTACATTCCATATTATCCATATTATCACTGTTTTTGGTGCTTGCTTCTGCAAAATAAGTAACCATAGGCCCCAAGAAAGCTTCTAGTGCCAACCCTTCGAGAAAAAAGGGGCTAATGACTATTGAAATGAAGAAAGAGATAATTGCAAAGTACGAAAGTGGAGTGCGTGTCGGAGTGCATGATGATTTGGTAAAGAAATTGCCTGCAACTAGTGGTGATGTGAGTGAATTTAAGGCCAGCAAAGGATGGTTTGAAGGATTTAAGAATCGTAGTGGCATACACAGTGTGGTAAGGCATGGTGAGGCTGCCAGTTCGAGTCCTAATGGAAGGGGATTCCCCTTCTAAACACTAACACCATCCACACTCTCCCCTCATCCCATCCCATCAATCATCACCAGATCTTCATTAAAGGTAAGTGTTAATTATTCTATTGTTATTGTAATTATTCTATTGCATTAAACTTAATATTTCATGTGGTAAAAAAATTTTTTTCATACTTTTGGGTGTCTTGCACCGATTAATTTGATTTCCATTATTTCTTATGGGAAAATTAATTCGACTTTCCATATTTTCAACATTCGATAGCTCTCAGGAACGGGTTAGTATCGAATGTCGAGGGTCCACTGTACCAAAATAAAACAATAAAATAAAATCATTACAAAAGTGTGACGTTGATATTCAGTAGTAAGGTTCGAGTTACGTCCATTTTGACTTACGATTGGTCAAAACCAAGCTTGGTCGTAAGTTGGATGGTACCTGTACATAGAAAGCCACTTGTTTTGCAGAGCATTTCGGGCAAATTAGGTCATTTCTTGTCCAGGGATGCAACCCAAACCAGTTAAGACTAACTCCCATGTACCATTCTACTGATGAAGAACACAGACAACCAGTAAAGAAACATGCCCAATGTTTCTACCCTTGCCAGGAATCGAACCCAGACCCTCGCTGTGTGAAGCGAAAGCTTTAGCCACCAAGCCACGGGGAACCACTGTGGGCCATGAATGCTGATACTCAGTGGTGGCCTAGTTGATATAGTCACCTATAAGAATGAGAGACTACTGGTACTCCTTACTTAATTTATTTTCCCAATATAGTAAAAAAAAATTATATATTTTGACTCCACAGTACACACAAATGAATGTATGTCAGATTAGGTCAGAGGGGAAGGAGGAAGGTAGGTTAGGAATAAGCAGATGGGCAGGAAGGTAGGTACACTGATGCTCGCCTATTTGTGGTTGCAGAGGTCGATTCTCAGATTCTGACCCCATCTCTTAACCTGCCACTCTTCAGATTCACACCCTCCTAGCTTCATGAGCTCTATCATACCTGCTCTTAAAAATCTGTATGAAGCCTGCCATCACCACTTTCTCAATAAGATCATTCCACTTCCCAACCACACTGCAACTGAAGACATAATATATCTAAGATCACATGTCTGAATTTTCCAAAGTGTTTTGTATATTGTTATGTTCCCTCTGGTTCTGTCCTCCAATATTGTTAAGTCCAATTTCAGTAGCCTCTCCTTGTAGCTACATTAGTCAGGAGCCAGATCCTTTGAAACCTTTTCCTGTCTTCAACTGTTTTTCTCATCAGCTCTACATCAGCAAACAGGGAATTACTTAATAAATCCCATCTGGAATGTCATTCACAAACCAGAAACATTACTGGTTCTAAAACCAATCCTTGAAGAACTGCACTAATGTCTTCCCCATCCTTAAGTCTCTTACCTGACAATCACAGTGTGTATGCGTACGTGTTGTGTGTACATAGTGTGTGTGTGTTGTTTTTTGTGTGCACGCACGTGTGTTTTGTGTGCGTGTGCATGTGCTTGCCTCCATGGCAGCATAATTTTATGTTTAATTAATATCACTCCTAGTTTAAGTGTTTGAATTGCCTTGTATAACTAGGAACATTACCCATTTACAAAATCTCTACTGGAGCTGCTCACACCTGAGTGTGCATACACACCTCAACGTGAGAAATTTATAGCATCCCCGGTCTCATGGCAGTACTCGCTTATGGCAAGTACAAGGCCAGGAGCCTGCACCTATGCAATTTATTCCTTCCCTGGCAAACCTGCATCTTAACATGGTTCAAAATATCTCACTCATGACTGTGAATGACATTCATAATGATGTGGAAAATACTTAAAATCTTGAATACTTGTGCAATTTCAACTAGAGCTCAGATGGATCCCAGGTGTGTGAATCTTAACTATAACTAAGCCAAGGAGTCAACTTGAGTCTCTCTGTTTCACCTGGGATGTTGATTTTAACAAATTAACCAGCATTCCTATGGCTGGGAATGTACAAGATTATTATAATTCAAGTCAGGAAGCACTAACCCCAGAGGGGTCATACAGCACCTGGTGAATAAGGGGTAGCCAGGTTTGATTTGAGAAAGGGAAGGGTAGCTCCAGTTAACTGAATCAACACCTTTCACCAGCATTAATGCACCCTCCTCCTATGAGTTTTGTTTTGATATTTTGAATATATATTCTAACCATAATCAGTTTTCAGTTTATGAAACAAGGGAAAATTTGGTTGCAATGGAAGACTTGCAACTACTAGTTCTATGTGACTTTTATTCCAGGAACTGGAAGAAATACAGAGTTCACACTCTTTAAGCAAATATTACATGAACACTTCTAGCAATTCCATAAAAGGGGCTTTCAGGTTTCTAGAAACTATAGAAATGCTGTTAGTGTTTGAATTCCCAAACTGACTGCTTTGAAGTCATATAACTGCTTGAATATATAATTTGCTTTGAATATATAACTGCTCGATCCCAAGCTACAAACCTGGTAAATTCGAAATTGTGACATCACCCCTCTTTAAAAAAAAAAAGTTAAGCTAAGTATGGCACTTCACTGAAAAGGGAAATCTCTCCTCTCAACTTCATTATATCTAAAAAAATTTACTATTTTGCAAAATTTTAAGACATTTAATTGCAATGAATGACAGTGCTACTGATATACAATTGGTAATATCAAAGTAGCTTATACAGGGGAAAATTATCCTGACTTTCTATGCCGGTTCTTTTCTTCACTTTTTTTTTTTTTTTTTTTTTTTAGGATAAAATCTGCAGAAGATAGAACACTTAAATGCTTGTTTAACCATTTAATGCTAGTTGACATTTCCCTTTGCATTAACAGCAACAAGATGGCGTTCTGAAGTTTATTGCTACATCGCCCTGTTTTACTATTTTTCCAAAAATATGACACCAATTATATAACATTTTGATCCCAAAGCTAGTTATTATTTGGTTAGCTGTGAAACTGTAAATGCTGGCAAACATAGTAGAGCATCAAAATTTTTTACTAATAGGTATAAAGTGCAATGCTGATCTTTGTACTAACTTCCATCCAATAGTTCTTACAGACTTTATTACAAGTTTTCAGCTGAGGAAGTAGTTAAATCCAGTTCACTGAAGGAGGGTCATTGAACTGCGATGTCCATGCACTTCTGTAAAGACAGCTATTGAATAAACGATGGTGACTGCATTTCCTTCTTCGGGTCACCCTACTTTGTTGGGAGACAGTCTACATGGTTAAGAAAATATAATAAAAACAATGTTTTCAGAGAAAAATTATATATTGAAAATTATAAATTGAAAATTATATACTGAAAATTGTATATTGAAAATTATACAATGAAAAATAAGAGAAAATTAAGGTTTAATAAGGTTATAAATTATTTGGCCTTCACTACTGACACGACTAATAAAGAGTTACATTTCACAAGTGATTCTTCCTGATGAAAGCATGGCTGAGAGTTAGATTATCTAAACATTTTATGTTATTTCATTTACAATACAACTTTTATATATAAAAATCCTACTCTTTGTAATTTAGTGTATTTTCTTATTTCCTTTCACATAATTTCAACATCCAATTTCTTACATCTTATTCCTTGATTTAAAAAACTGAAGTTTAACTAAATATCTTACATAACTGCATTATTCATCACTAAATGCCAATCTGCATTACTAACGGACCAGTTTTTTAAAAGTGGAGTCAATTAAAAAAATTTATGATTTGGCTAGTTTGATATTTTCATTAACCCCAAACCCATCCTACAGGTAGTACTCACCATGTATGTATGTATGTGTGTGTGTGTGTGTGTGTGTGTGTGTGTGTGTGTGTGTGTGTGTGTGTGTGTGTGTGTGTGTGTGTGTGTGTGTGTCTGTGTGTGTGTGTCTGTGTGTGTGTGTCTGTGTGTGTGTGTCTGTGTGTGTGTGTCTGTGTGTGTGTGTCTGTGTCTGTGTGTCTGTGTGTGTGTGTGTGTGTGTGTGTGTGTGTGTGTGTGTGTGTGTGTGTGTGTGTGTGTGTGTGTGTGTGTGTGTGTGTGTGTGTGTGTGTGTGTGTGTGGCGCGTGCGCGCGCGTGCGCGCGCGTGCGCACGAGCACGCCACCCTATACTGAATGCAGAAAAAGGTCAACTGATACAGAACTCTTGATCTTGTGCTCATCCAGCATTAAAGAAATATTACTTTTGAAATGCATTAAAATGCACAACTAAATTTTTCCAATACACAATAATGTTTAATAAACAATATTAAAGGGAAAAAAAGAGGCGACAAAACATAGTCATTTTAATATCCTCTTATGAAAATGCATATAATGTAGTCAGGTAGCAGTATTACAGTGCCTGAATCAAGCAGCTGGTCCCATCCATTTAATCTAAACTATCAACTGGCTAGCAGCATTGTATTACTTTCCTAAGAGAATGGTGGGAAATAAATCACTAAACATTAGGTGTACACCCAGCAATAACTGAGCCATTAGGCAGAACATTCTTGACAAGCTCACTGGACACGTACACTATTCATATATTAAAAAACCTTTTCTCAAGAGGACAATATTGAATATGAATGATATGAATCTTAATGACACAATGATAACATGATAGTGATGTTTTGTTTTAAAAGAGATTGGTATCAGCGGGATAAACAAGACAGAAAATATTTTTTTTTTTCAGATATCAGCAGCAAAACACCTTTTAACACCCAGAGAAAAGGGTATTTGTAATTTATGTGACAAATGCCACTCAAAAAAAAATTAAACACACAAAAATATTTGGTATCTATTCATAGCTGAAATATGCCATGCTTACTTATGTCAGGAATTTTAAGCATATCTTGAGCTAAACAAATATGTACAAATGACTTACAGGAAATACTGTACAAGGAAGGTGCACACAGACAAATCCAATATAATAAAGAGGCTCTAATAACACAGGATCAAGAGTTCAAGGAATTTTGGTTAATCTATGACAAGTGAGATCCATGTGCTATACACATCTGCTGCCTTCAAGGATTTCCCAACAGTCTGCAAAAACAAGTGATAATTTAGTGATACTGTAAAATGAATACCTATATCAATTAAATCTACTAATACCTGTCTCCCTGGCCTTGTCTTTCCTGCCTTTGTGTGTATTTGCTTGTTTGCAAACTGTTTACTATGAAATTCCTAATAATGGCTTTACACACAATCAACTACTGTATTGTATCATACTTAGTACACATGAACGAACACAGGTGCATTCAAAACAATACAGCAAGCAAATGTCTTCACTCAGTGTGGAAACTGGGAGTTGAAAAACATTAATAATGCAGTCACACTATTCTTAGCTTTAATTTTAGCTTTTATTATTTTAACAATCCCCTGTTGAGTATTATTGTTAAGTCCAACTAATATAGCTGGGTAGAATAATTTTTTTTTTTTACACGTCAGCTGTCTCCCACTGAGGCAGGGTGACCCAAAACAGAAACATTTTCATCATTGTTCACACCACCACTGTCTTGCCAGACACATGCAGATACAAGAGTTTAGATATCACTCAAAACAGCAAATATCCTAAACCCCCTCCTTTAAAGTGCAGGCATTGTACCTCCCACCTCCAGGACTCAAGTCTGGCTAACAAGTTTCCACACACAAAATAAAAATTAAGGCCAAAAGGATGCATGTAGTTGAATATCAGAACAGAAAAGATAGTTAAATGCTCGTTAAAAAGATAGCCAAGACTCATTAAAAGGTACAAAAAACTTTAAGACATAATTATACATAAATTAAAAATTATTTCATGCAAGGTTTCCTAATTTAACCCTTTCACTGTCGGCGACGTATAGGTACAGCTTACAAGCCAGTGTTGGTGATGTATTAATAACCCAAAATTCTAGCAGCTTCAAATCTAGCAGGAGAAAGCTGGTAGACCAACATGTGAGAGAATGGGTCTGCACGGTTAGTGTGCACAGCATTAAAAAAAATCCTGCAGCACGCAGGATTAAAATGCTCACTTTGAGGTGCATTTTCGTATGGTATTTATGGTTGCATTCTCATTTTCTTAAATCTCATTTTATAGAATGGAAGATACGGTATATTACAGAAACAAGAGATGATTTTGATTGGTTTCACAATGAAAAGTACCTTGAAATTGAGCTCAAAGTAGCAGAAATGTTCGAGTTTTGCCAATGTTCAAGAGTCCAATACACGTCCAACTGGCCAGTCTAATACACACTCACGAATAGGTTGACATTATTTATAGAATTATATAATAATGCAGTTATCTTCATAACAGCAAATCTATTTTTTGTCTGAATAAAATTTCAATATGGAAAGCAAGAGTAATATAAGAGGGGCCTGGAGACATGACTAATGAATAGAGAAAATGTTATTTTAGTGCCAGGAATGTCTGCACTGTTTATTCTGGACCCTATTCTGAAATTGGTATCTTTTGAAATTTGCGTGAAATTGGCCAAAATGCCCATCTGTCCACTTTATTGGGTAGCTGAAATCGATAAATGAGCGGTTTCTTGTACTCAGTCGATAGAACAAATGGAGTTCTAGAGATATAGCTATGAGTTTGGTAAACTGTAAAAATGGAATTGGCCGAAAATAGGGCTCCAAGTAGGTGAAATCGTATACCTATCGCCGAGACCGCTAACTTTATGACAGCATAATTCCCTAAGTTTCCCATCAAATTTCATACTCTTGGTGTCATTACCATCAGGAAAAGATTCTCTATCATTTCATAAGAAAAATTATTATTTTTAAAATTCTTTGACACTGAGAGTGAGTTCAGGATCAAGGGTCTCAACAGTGACCCTACACTACAAAAAAGTTTAAGGGAAAAAAAATAAAGGTTGGTCTAAGTAAGGGGTCTAGAAAGCACATCCTATAATACATATCCGCTCTGTAAATTTGCCTCACATTGCATTCTCAAAGAATACATAACTCAGGCAAAGCCAGGAAGGCAGTACAGTGGACCCCCGACCAACGAAGGCATCGTCTAACAATAAATTCGGCTAACGAAGCTTTTGAGCGTAAAATTTTTGGCCCGACCAACGTGATTCATCCCGAACGCGTCCACGTGTCCCGTCTGGCCTGAGCGTGCCTTAGCTGCCCTGCCTTCAGTTAGTGTGTCAGTGTTTACAAGCCAGTCCAGTTGCATCCACACATACATTCGGTACATTTTGTATTATTCCAGCGTTTTTAGTGCTTGTAACTGCAAAATAAGCCACCATGGGCCCCAAGAAAGCTTCTAGTTCCAACCCTGTGGTAAAAAGGGCAAGGATTACAATTGAAATGAAGAAGATCCTCACAAAGTATGAAACTGGAGTGCGTGTCTCCGAGCTGGCCAGATTGTATAACAAATCCCAATCAACCGTCGCTTTATCTAGCCAACAGAAAGGCAATCAAGGAAGCTGTTGTTGCAAGAGGTGCAAGTATCTTTTCGAAACACAGATCGCAAGTACTCGAAGATGTTGGGAGACTGTTACTGGTGTGAATAAACGAAAAACAGATATCAGGAGATAGCATCTCTCAAGCGATCATATGTGAAAGGGCAAGGCAGTTGCATGACAATTTAATTAAAAAAATGCCTGCAACTAGTGGTGATGTGAGTGAATTTAAGGCCAGGTGTCATTTATTCTTCATTATACAATATACACATGTATACATGTATTGTGCATCTATCCTTCTGTTTGTGTGTAGGAAAATGTATATTTCATGTGGTAAAAATATTTTTTTTTTCATACTTTTGGGTGTCTTGAACAGATTAATTTGATTTCCATTATTTCTTATGGGGAAAATTAATTCAACTAATGACAATTTCGTCTAACGATGAGCTCTCTGGAACGGATTAATATCGTTGGTCGAAGGTCCATTGTATACCTTAACATTACTGACATCATTCGTGAAGTAATAATGATACAATTGTAAACAACTCATTGAATGAGGATTTGAACCCATGGCAAGCCATATCCACTGCACCACACTGGCCTATTTTAAAACTGACTGACTACGAGTTCAAGCCCTTCATTTAGTGAGAATTTCTGCTATGATTATAGAATTTTTCCATTATCACACTGATAATACAGTGAAGTTTTAGTATTTATAGCTCACTCCAAAAAAATAAACTTCAACTTATTGTTAGAGACAACCCACTTTATATGTGGAATGTCCCCTTCTATCACCTATGCGCATGTAAGCTACTGTATTTTATGGCATAGAAGATGCCATTTTTTTTTTTCGAAAGTAGGTCTCAAAACTTTACCCAGTGTCTTGGAGGCCAAAGGTTATACAAGAACATGAGAAAGAAGGAGCACTGGAGCAGGCCTTCTGGCCCATGCTAGGCAGGTCCAAGTCACACCCACTTTACTCAGAGGCCTCAACTTAAGCCTAGAGAAGTTTTTTCAATACTAAACAGTAATCTAAGCTCCTGTATATAAAAGAGCCATGCATGCTCACTGCCAGTCCCTAGGCACCTTCCCCTCTTTCATACATTTACTGAACAAAAGTACCAACCACTGCAAACCTATATCCCCACTTGCTTTTAACATCTCTGTCATCCCATCTGTTCCAGCTGCTTTACCCTCTTTCATTCTACCCAATGCCTCATGCACCTCCTCCCACACTCACATCCAACTCTTCTTAACTCCTAAAAGGCATTTATATATTCCTGTATATTATGTTTTTACCCCATCAGTCATCTCCCACTAAGGCAGAGGAAACGTCTTCATTCATTCAATCACTGTCTTACCAGATGTGTACTGACATCACAATTCAGATGACTCCTATCTGTTAATTCCCTACCCCTCCTTCCAAGGGATTCAGAACCTGTCATAAAGTACGGTATATAATTAATACTGATTACTAACCTGAACTTACTCTAAACAACACTGCAGAAACAAAAGATGCAGTATTTAGTTTTTCATTTTTTTACCTCTCCCACCTGCAAAGAGTAAAGATTTATGTTAGAAATATATGCACATTTTTATATATATGCTTTTATTTGCATTTGTATTGCATTTAATTCATATAGCATAACAATGCATTATCTCTGAAATCAAAATGTGCATGAGTACTGAAGGGGTGCAACAAAAAATATGAATTTTATTTTTTAATCTATGTACCCCCCTCCTTATTTGCTTGTGTGTTTGTGGGGGGATGGGTAAAGGAAAGGTCAACTCCACCAGTTGGTACAAACTAACTTTTGAGTGTCTTACATGATTAAGCCCTACCATGCCTATTTTTGAACTGATGTACTGATTCAGCTCATTCCAATCCCCATTGTTACAAATATGTACTGTACCTTGAGTGGGAGATTCTGGAACTTTCCTCTTCAGCATGCCCATAGCCTCTATCATCTTCTGTGAAGGTTGTCTGCGGCGTTTCCCAGTATCTTCTCCTGCAGTGCCATCTGCAACTTCGTCTACATCTTCATCACCTACACCTTCTGTGTCTACCCCATCTGTGGTGGCAGAGGTAACACCTGCTTCGTCTTCCTCTGCTACATCTCCCAGGCAAGGCATAGATGCGCCAACCTATAGAATAAATTTCTATCAGTTATCTTACTCTTGAGAACCATAATCAAGAATGCTCGGTCATGGTTTAGGCCATCCCAACAATTAAAGCCATTTATTTTTTTCAACACATCGCCCCTTCCCCACCGAGGCAGGGTGACCCAAAAATAAAGAAAAAACTTTCATCATCATTCAACACTTTCACCATCACTCATACATAATCACTGCCTTTGCAGAGGCGCTCAGATACGGCAGTTTAGAAGTCCCTCCAAACTGCCAATATCCTAAACCCCTCCTTTAAAGTGCAGGCACTGTACTTAGAATAAACCTATAAAACAGGTTAGCTATTCCCATCTTATACTGGATTGGGCAGGATAATGAAAAAACTTAGATAATGAAAATGCAAAGCTATAAACTGATGGTGATTTCTAACTCAGACTTGTACAAATAAGGCCACTCCTAACTTACTTTAACTAACAATGACCTATTACATACTATATTCTAAAAGGTCTATATAATCAAATTTAATGACCTACTCCATTTTTACTGAACTCATCACTATGCATTCTTTAAAGTATAATTGGTAGTCAAAGTATTACTAATATTAAGTGTCCAAATAAATATATATATAACCTCTATCAATTGTAAAGTGAATCTAGGCAAACAAGAGAAACTGTATAAGATATGCAAACAACAATAATGTGGAGATATTAACTACCTCAGTTCGGTCATCTGATCCATCTCCATCAAGGCTTGGCATGTCAGGTCCCACCTAGAGAAGAATAAACCATTAGGACAAAAAATTTACTACTACTGCTACTGAATAAAATACTCAGTGCCTGAAAACATACTTGGTTGCTTTGTACTTAAACCTATCAAAAGTTGTTCATTAATTTTTGAGGGCTGTATAATAAGCAAGTGTATGTAGTGCACCCATAGTTGTGGCACATAGCATATTTCATAAGGTATTTGTTTAAATGAAATTTGTTCTCAAGATCAGACACACATACTTATTCTTACATTCCTGGGAAAGCCCTAAACTTGTAGAGGTCATACAACACCTGAGTAAATGGAAGGCATTCAAAATCGATTCAAGGAATCAAAAAACAAGTACGGTGGAACCCCGAATTTCAGCCGTAATCTGTTCTAAAAGGTTGGCCTAAATCCGAAAAGGCCAAAAACCGAAGTAATATTTCCCTTAAGAATTAATGTAAATACAATTAATTCGTTCCAGACACGCAAAAATATTAACAAAAAAATACATTTTTTAAAGGTTAACTATAGTTTTACATGCACAAAACAATGAGAACTAAATAAAATAACTAATGTAATGGATAAATAAACATTTAGCATCACATTTGCCTTTATTGCAGATTCTTGTTGGCGTATGGAAGACAGGAAGGACTGATTATTATTTGGAAGGGGAATCCTCCTCCATAAGGACTTCAGGTATCAAGTCCCTATCTGGGGTTACTTCCCTTCTTAGTCTTTTACTGGCACTAGGACCAGCTTGAGTCACTGCACCCCTGTCTCACAAAAAACTGTCCAGAGAGGTCTGTTTCTGGAGTCTCTTAAAAATTTGCCTGAAGAGGGACAAGGTTTTGTCACTGAACATGATGCAGATATGGCTTGTTTCAGCTTGGTCAGGGTGATATTTCTCCACAAAACTCTGCACCTCACTCCACTTTGCATAAATGTCCTTAATTGCTGAAGAAGGCACCGTCTTCCCTCTCCCTTCCTCCTCCTCTGAACCTATTTCCTCAGCTGTGGTCTGTTGCTGTTGCAGATGAAGGTGTTGCACAGAGTGTCTCTCACTCACCGAGAGACATAGCCAGACTGACTCACGCATGCGGTGTGGCGGGTGGACGCGTCCAGTATGGCCAATTTCTGAGTTGCCGGCAGAAATCCAGGATAGAATTTCGTCCAAAAAAGTGGCCAATATATGAGGTTCCACTGTACCATGCCTTAGATCCAGAGCCCATCATCACCATAAAGGAACCTTCCTCAAGGGAAATCAGGAATGCAACACACATTTTTGTAAGGTGCAAAATACGTTTTCAAAAAATATATTCCTGGTGTGCCAGATCCATATGAAATTCACCATATTACCTCACCTGAACTAGAAAAAAATGTTATAACTTTTAAAAGACAGCTTTGACACCAGGCATTTATTCCCAAAATAAATTTGCTTTTCTAGTCAAGTGTACATCAATGCAGGTAGTTTAGTTTAAATAATTTTGTAATTTTGGCACAAAATATTTGATGGATTAAAATGAGATTTGCAGGTTTATTTCTTTCAACCCACAATGACTAATGATGCAATCAGCTGGTTTTATCTACTAATATATTATACCTGAGAGTAAGGTGATCTACCGGTATTAAAACAGTCATATCTAAAATCCTAAACTAGCAATAAATGCAACTTTATTAGAAGTGGCCATAATTAAATCTTAAATTTTAAACAAGAATATTTAGTTTCACTTACTTCAGTTGCCTCTTCACTAGCGCCATTCTCATTTTCTGTGGGCTGCTTTTCACCAAGCTTGACCAAGGACTCTACAACACTCATGGTTTCTAGTGCACCTGTATCCCCAACAACTGCACCACTTGATGTTACTGGCACACCACTTGTTTCCTGTTTATGTGAATCAGAGTTCTCAAGTTGCCTTACCAACATTAAATATATTTGGCATCAATTGTTCCTCATTTCTCTTTTTTCAAACAATGGATCATTTGCTCTTTAGCCTTGTTGGTTTTGAACATACAGGCATACCTTGCTAATACGGCAGGTTAGGTTCCAGACCACCACCGTAAAAGAAATTGCAGCTTTTTTTTCACTTGCTAGTGCACATAAAAGTCTAATAACATGCTGATATGTGTGTAATAGTGCCAAGCCTAAAAAAAAATGCAAAAGTACAAATAATGAATAAGAAAATGGTAGTGTCAGCTGATGTGTGTATCACTGCCAAAAAATAATGAACGTGAATAGATAGTAGGTTGGTAGACAGCAACCACCAAGGGAGGTATTACCATCCTGCCAAGTGAGTGTGAAACAAAAGCCTGTAATTGTTTTACGTGATGGTAGGATTGCTGGTGTTTTGTCTGTCTCATAAATATGCAAGATTACAGGTACGTCTTGCTACTTCTACTTACACTTAGGTCACAATACACATATATGTACATGTTTATTTATACGCACTCATCTGAGTTTTCCTAGGTAGTAGGTTGGTAGACAGTAACCGCCCAGGGAGGTACTACCGTCCTGCCAAGTGAGTGTAAAATGTAAGCCTGTAATTGTTTTACATGATGGTAGGATTGCTGGTGTCCATTTTTCTGTCTCATAAACATGCAAGGTTTCAGGTATGTCTTGCTACTTCTACTCACAAATAGGTCACACTACACATACATGAACAAGCATATATATATACACCCCTCTGGGTTTTCTCCTATTTTCTTTCTAGTTCTTGTTCTTGTTTATTTCCTCTCATCTCCATGAGGAAGTGGAACAGAATTCTTCCTCCGTAAGCCATGCGTGTTGTAAGAGGCAACTAAAATGCCAGGAGCAAGGGGCTAGTAACCCATTCTCCTGTATATATTACTAAATGTAAAAGGAGAAACTTTCGTTTTTCCTTTTGGGCCACCCTGCCTCGGTGGGATACGGCTAGTGTGTTGAAAGAAGATCTGAGTTTTCCTAGGTAGTAGGTTGGTAGACAGCAACCACCCAGAGAGGTACTACCGTCCTGCCAAGTGAGTGTAAAACGAAAGCCTGTAAAAGTTTTACATGATGGTAGGATTGCTGGTGTCCATTTTTGTGTCTCATGAACATGCAAAGTTTCAGGTACGTCTTGCTACTTCTACTTACACTTAGGTCACACTGCACATACATGTACAAGCATATATATACATACATACCCCTCTGGGTTATCTTCTATTTTCTTTCTAATTCTTGCTCTTGTTTATTTCCTCTTATCTCCATGGGGAAGTGGAACAGAATTCTTCCTCCGTAAGCCATGCGTGTCGTAAGAGGCGAGTAAAATGCCGGGAGCAAGGGGCTAGTAACCCCTTCTCCTGTATACTATATTACTAAATGTAAAAGGAGAAACTTTCGTTTTTCCTTTTGGGCCACCCTGCCTCAGTGGGATACGGCTGGTGTGTTGAAAGAAAGAAAGATCTGAGTTTTCTTTGATTTTATCTTAATAGTTCTTGGTCTTATTACTTTTCCTTTTATATCCATGGGGAAGTGGAATAAGAATCTTTCCTCCGTAAGCCATGCGTTTTATAAAAGTCAAACAAAATGCCGGGAACAATGGGCGAGTAACCCCTTTTCCTGTAATAATTACTAAAAAGAATAAGAAGAAAATTGTCAAAGTGGGAAGTCTGAATGTGCGTGGATGTTTGTGCAAATGATAAGAGAGAGATGACTGAAGATGTTATGAATGAGAAGAAGCTGGATGTCCTGGCTTTAAGTGAAACAAAGCCGAAGGGGGTGGGAGAGTTTCAGCGGAGAGGAATACATGGGATTAGGTCAGGGGTTTCAAACAGAGTTAGAGTTAAAGAAGAAGTAGCAATAATAAACCATACCATGGGCGGGGATAGAACCCGTGATCAGAGAGCCTCAAAACTCCAGACCGTCGTGTTAGCCACTGGGTATGGTTTGTCTGCAATCGTGTCATTATGATTTCGTGAGCCGAGTAGCAATAATGCTGAAGGATAAGCTATGCAGGAAAAGAGGAACTATAAATGTATTAATTCAAGGATTATGTGAAGTAAAATAAAGGTAGGATGTGAAAAGTGGGTTAGAGTAAGCGTATATGCACCTGGAGAACAGAGAAGTGTAGAGGAGAGAGAGAGATTTTGGGAAATGTTGAGTGAATGTGTGAGGAGTTTTGAACCAAGTGTGAGAGTAATGGTGGTTGGGGATTTCAATGCTAAAGTGGGCAAAAATGTTGTGGAGGGAGTAGTAAGTAAATCTGAGGTGGCAAGGGTGAATGAAAATAGGGAGCCTTCAGTTGAGTTATAATGCAAATAGGGAGCCTTTAGTTGAATTATGTGTAGAAAGAGGTTTGGTAATAAGTAATACATATTTTATGAAAAAAGAGGATAAATAAATATACAAGGTATGATATAGCACATAATGAATGTAGTTTGTTAGATTATGTATTGGTGGATAAAAGGATGATGGGTAGGCTCCAGGATGTACATGTTTATAGAGGGGCAACTGATATATTGGATCATTATTTAGTTGTAGCTACAGTTAGAGTAAGAGGTAGATGGGAAAAGAGGAAAATGGCAACAACAAGCAAGAGGGAGGTAAAAATGTATAAACTAAGGGATGAGGAAGCTCGGGTGAGATATAAGCAACTATTGGCAAAAAGGTGGGCTGGTGCAAGTATGAGTAGTGGGGGGTTGAAGAGGGTTGGAATAGTTTTAAAAATGCAGTATTAGAATGTGGGGCAGAAGTTTGTGGTTATAGGAGGGTGGGTGCAGGAGGAAAGAGGAGTGACTGGTGGAATGATGAAGTAATGGGTGTGATAAGAGAGAAAAAGTTAGCTTATAAGAGGTTTTTACAAAGCAGAAGCGTTATAAGAAGAGTAGAGTATATGGAGAGTAAAAGAAAGGTAAAGAGAGTGATGAGAGAGTGCAAAAGAAAAGCAGATGATAGAGTGGGAGAGGCACTCTCAAGAAATTTTAATGAAAATAAGAAAAATTTTTGGAGTTAAACAAGTTAAGAAAGCCTAGCGAACGAATGGATTTGTCAGTTAAAAACAGAGTAGGGGAGTTAGTAGATGGGGAGATGGAGGTTTTGGGTAGATGCCGAGAATATTTTGAGGAACTTTTAAATGTCGACGAAGAAAGGGAAGCAGTAATTTCATGGACTGGCCAGGGAGGTATACCATCTTTTAGGAGTGAAGAAGAACAGGATGTGAGTGTGGGACAGGTGAGTGAGGCATTACGTAGAATGAAAGGGGTTAAAGCAGCTGAAACTGACAGGATCATGACAGAAATGTTAAAAGCAGGGGGGGATATAGTGTTGGAGTGGTTGGTATTTTTGTTTAATAAAGGTATGAAAGAGGGGAAGGTACCTAGGGATTGGCAGAGAGCATGTATAGTCCCTTTATATAAAGGGAAGGGGGACAAAAGAGATTGTAAAAATTATAGAGGAGTAAGTTTACTGAGTATACCAGGAAAAGTGTACGGTAGGGTTATAATTGAAAGAATTAGAGGTAAGACAGAAAGTTGGCGAGAGGGGGTAAAGGAGGTTTTGTGTGCGAGGGGCTTGGACTTCCAGCAGGTATGCGTGAGCGTGTTTGATAGGAGTGAATGGAGACAAATGGTTTTTAATACTTGACGTGCTGTTGGAGTGTGAGCAAAGTAACATTTATGAAGGGGTTCAGGGAAACCGGCAGGCCGGACTTGAGTCCTGGAGATGGGAAGTACAGTGCCTGCACTCTGAAGGAGGGGTGTTAATGTTGCAGTTTAAAAACTGTAGTGTAAAGCACCCTTCTGGCAAGACAGTGATGGAGCGAATGATGGTGAAAGTTTTTCTTTTTCGGGCCACCCTGCCTTGGTGGGAATCGGCCAGTGTGATAATAAAAAAAAAAAAAAAACAGAAAGTAGGATTGCGGATGAGCAAGGAGGTTTCAGAATGGGTAGGGGATGTGTAGATCAAGTGTTTACATTGAAGCATATATGTGAACAGTATTTATTTAGATAAAGGTAGGGAAGTTTTTATTGCATTTATGGATTTAGAAAAGGCATATGATAGAGTGGATAGAGGAGCAATGTGGCAGATGTTGCAAGTATATGGAATAGGTGGTAAGTTATTAAATGCTGTAAAGAGTTTTTATGAGGATAGTGAGGCTCAGGTTAGGGTGTGTAGAAGAGAGGAACACTACTTTCCGGTAAAAGTAGGTCTTAGACAGGGATGTGTAATGTCACCATGGTTGTTTAATATATTTATAGATGGGGTTGTAAAAGAAGTAAATGCTAGGGTGTTCGAGAGAGGGGTGGGATTAAATTATGGGGAATCAAATACAAAATGGGAATTGACACAGTTGCTTTTTGCTGATGATACTGTGCTTATGGGAGATTCTAAAGAAAAATTGCAAAGGTTAGTGGATGAGTTTGGGAGTGTGTGTAAAGGTAGAAAGTTGAAAGTTAACATAGAAAAGAGTAAGGTGATGAGAGTACCAAATGATTTAGATAAAGAAAAATTGGGTATCAAATTGGGGAGTAGTAGTATGGAAGAAGTGAATGTTTTCAGATACTTGGGAGTTGACGTGTCAGCGGATGGATTTATGAAGAATGAGGTTAATCATAGAATTGATGAGGGAAAAAAGGCAAGTGGTTCGTTGAGGTACATGTGGAGACAAAAAAAAAAACGTTATCTATGGAGGCAAAGAAGGGAATGTATGAAAATATAGCAGTACCAACACTCTTATATGGGTGTGAAGCTTGGGTTGTGAATGCAGCAGCAAGGAGGTGGTTGGAGGTAGTGGAGATGTCCTGTCTAAGGGCAATGTGTGGTGTAAATATTATGTAGAAAGTTCGGAGTGTGGAAATTAGGAGGTGTGGAGTTAATAAAAGTATTAGTCAGAGGGCTGAAGAGGGGTTGTTGAGGTGGTTTGGTCATTTAGAGAATGGATCAAAGTAGAATGACATGGAGAGCATTTAATTCTGTAGGGGAAGGAAGGCGGGGTAGAGGTCGTCCCCAAAAAGGTTGGAAGGAAGGGGTAAAGGAGGTTTTGTGGGCGAGGGGCTTGGACTTCCAGGAGGTTTGCATGAGTGTGTTCGATAGAAGTGAATGGAGACGAATGGAATTTAGGACCTGACGATCTGTTGGAGTGTGAGCAGGGTAATATTTAGTGAAGGGATTCAGGGAAACCAGTTAGTTTTACATAGCCGGACTTGAGACCTGGAAATGGGAAGTACAATGCCTGCACTCTAAAGGAGGGGTTTCAGGATATTAGCAGTTTGAAGGGATATGTTGTATGTCTTTATACATATATGCTTCTAAACTGTTGTGTTCTGAGCACCTCTGCAAAAACAGTGATTATGTGTGAGTGAGGTGAAAGTGTTGAATGATGATGAAAGTATTTTCTTTTTTTGAGATTTTCTTTCTTTTTTGGGTCACCCTGCCTCGGCGGGAGACGGCCGACTTGTTTAAAAAAAAAAAATATATTATCTATCTTTCAACAAGTGCAAACTAGCCCCAAAAAGTATAACCAAAAATTAACCAACACCCAATATACTGTCCAAACTAAATCAGATGTACCTCACATCCAACCTGTTGAAACAACCAATATACCAAAATAATTTCTTTACTATACAATCAAGACTAGCCAACAAAATCCCAGGTTCTAATTACAGAGTGACTGCCTTGCAAGAAATTTCCCAAACTCTTTGAATCTAGGTCTAATTATTCCTGAGGTCACTTCAATAATAAAGTCACTGAAAAACAAGGCAGAAAACTTTGGTAATTTACCAGTAATAATGTATAAAAAAAAACGCAGCTCGTGTGCTATCACCCACCACTGCAACATTTTTCAACAAATCCTTAGAAACCTACATTTTCCCAACAATGCTTAATTAAGATAACTAGGATTACCCCAGTACATAAAGAAGACCCAGCCGATGTCAATAACTACAGACCAATGTCTAACTTGCCATAGTTATCAAAAATCTTGGAAAAATTAATTCATAAGCAAGTTTACACATTCCTGGTGTCCCACAATATACTCAACCCCTAACAAATTGGTTTCAGACCATGAAAAAGTATGAATAATTCAATTATCTAAATGCTAGACTTACTTCATGCAGCTCTTGAGAATAATGAATAACCAATGGACCTCTTCACAGACTTAAGGAAAGCTTTCAATACAGAAGACCATATTATGGTATTAGAGGTCATGCTCTTCCATACTAAGTCCTACATTCACTGTAGACACCAATATGTCTTCAGCTAGAGCATAACCTCGACAACTTGACCTATCAACAAAGGAGTGCCTCAGGGCAGTATTCTCAGCCCTCTGCTTTTACCAGTATACAGCAATGATCCTTCAAATGCATCTCACTTACCTAAACCTGCTCTGCTTGCATATGACTTTTGTCATCTCCCACCCAAATCTGAATTCTCTCAATAACATTGTTAATGAGAAGTTCAAAGATATCTACCTAGATGATTACCAACAAAGTCACTTTTAATAATGACAAGACCTTCTAGACCTTTAGGTAGTAGGTTGGTAGACAGCAACCACCCAGGGAAGTACTACCGTCCTGCCAGATGATTGTGAAACAAAAACCTGTAACTGTTTTGCATGATGGTAGGATTGCTGGTTTCTTTTTCTGTCTCATTAACACGCTACATAACAGGGATATCTTGCTACTCCTACTTACACTTTGGTCACACTTCACAGACACGCACATGCATATATATATATACATACATCTAGGTTTTTCTCCTTTTTCTAAATAGCTCTTGTTCTTCTTTATTTCTTCTATTGTCCATGGGGAAGTGGAAAAGAATCTTTCCTCCGTAAGCCATGCGTGTCGTATGAGGCGACTAAAATGCCAGGAGCAATGGGCTAGTAACCCCTTCTCCTGTAGACATTTACTAAAAAACAGAAGAAGAAAAACTTTATAAAACTGGGATGCTTAAATGTGCGTGGATGTAGTGCCGATGACAAGAAACAGATGATTGCTGATGTTATGAATGAAAAGAAGTTGGATGTCCTGGCCCTAAGCAAAACAAAGCTGAAGGGGGTAGGAGAGTTTCAGTGGGGGGAAATAAATGGGATTAAATCTGGAGTATCTGAGAGAGTTAGAGCAAAGGAAGGGGTAGCAGTAATGTTAAATGATCAGTTATGGAAGGAGAAAAGAGAATATGAATGTGTAAATTCAAGAATTATGTGGATTAAAGTAAAGGTTGGATGCGAGAAGTGGGTCATAATAAGCGTGTATGCACCTGGAGAAGAGAGGAATGCAGAGGAGAGATAGAGATTTTGGGAGATGTTAAGTGAATGTATAGGAGCCTTTGAACCAAGTGAGAGAGTAATTGTGGTAGGGGACCTGAATGCTAAAGTAGGAGAAACTTTTAGAGAGGGTGTGGTAGGTAAGTTTGGGGTGCCAGGTGTAAATGATAATGGGAGCCCTTTGATTGAACTTTGTACAGAAAGGGGTTTAGTTATAGGTAATACATATTTTAAGAAAAAGAGGATAAATAAGTATACAAGATATGATGTAGGGCAAAATGACAGTAGTTTGCTGGATTATGTATTGGTAGATAAAAGACTGTTGAGTAGACTTCAGGATGTACATGTTTATAGAGGGGCCACAGATATATCAGATCACTTTCTAGTTGTAGCTACACTGAGAGTAAAAGGTAGATGGGATACAAGGAGAATAGAAGCATCAGGGAAGAGAGAGGTGAAGGTTTATAAACTAAAAGAGGAAGCAGTTAGGGTAAGATATAAACAGCTATTGGAGGATAGATGGGCTAATGAGAGCATAGGCAATGGGGTCGAAGAGGTATGGGGTAGGTTTAAAAATGTTGTGTTAGAGTGTTCAGCAGAAGTTTGTGGTTACAGGAAAGTGGGTGCAGGAGGGAAGAGGAGCGATTGGTGGAATGATGATGTAAAGAGAGTAGTAAGGGAGAAAAAGTTAGCACATGAGAAGTTTTTACAAAGTAGAAGTGATGCAAGGAGGGAAGAGTATATGGAGAAAAAGAGAGGTTAAGAGAGTGGTGAAGCAATGTAAAAAGAGAGCAAATGAGAGAGTGGGTGAGATGTTATCAACAAATTTTGTTGAAAATAAGAAAAAGTTTTGGAGTGAGATTAACAAGTTAAGAAAGCCTAGAGAACAAATGGATTTGTCAGTTAAAAATAGGAGAGGAGAGTTATTAAATGGAGAGTTAGAGGTATTGGGAAGATGGAGGGAATATTTTGAGGAATTGTTAAATGTTGATGAAGATAGGGAAGCTGTGATTTCATGTATAGGGCAAGGAGGAATAACATCTTGTAGGAGTGAGGAAGAGCCAGTTGTGAGTGTGGGGGAAGTTCGTGAGGCAGTAGGTAAAATGAAAGGGGGTAAGGCAGCCGGGATTGATGGGATAAAGATAGAAATGTTAAAAGCAGGTGGGGATATAGTTTTGGAGTGGTTGGTGCAATTATTTAATAAATGTATGGAAGAGGGTAAGGTACCTAGGGATTGGCAGAGAGCATGCATAGTTCCTTTGTATAAAGGCAAAGGGGATAAAAGAGAGTGCAAAAATTATAGGGGGATAAGTCTGTTGAGTATACCTGGTAAAGTGTATGGTAGAGTTATAATTGAAAGAATTAAGAGTAAGACGGAGAATAGGATAGCAGATGAACAAGGAGGCTTTAGGAAAGGTAGGGGGTGTGTGGACCAGGTGTTTACAGTGAAACATATAAGTGAACAGTATTTAGATAAGGCTAAAGAGGTCTTTGTGGCATTTATGGATTTGGAAAAGGCATATGACAGGGTCTGTAGTGGAAGGAAGGCGGGGTAGGGGTCGGCCTAGGAAGGGTTGGAGGGAGGGGGTAAAGGAGGTTTTGTGTGCGAGGGGCTTGGACTTCCAGCAGGCATGCGTGAGCGTGTTTGATAGGAGTGAATGGAGACAAATGGGACGTGCTGTTGGAGTGTGAGCAAAGTAACATTTATGAAGGGATTCAGGGAAACCGGCAGGCCGGACTTGAGTCCTGGAGATGGGAAGTACAGTGCCTGCACTCTGAAGGAGGGGTGTTAATGTTGCAGTTTAAAAACTGTAGTGTAAAGCACCCTGGCAAGACAGTGATGGAGTGAATGATGGTGAAAGTTTTTCACCCTGCCTTGGTGGGAATCGGCCGGTGTGATAATAAAAATAAAAAATAAATATGACAGGGTGGTTAGGGGGGCAATGTGGCAGATGTTGCAAGTGTATGGTGTAGGAGGTAGGTTACTGAAAGCAGTGAAGAGTTTTTACGAGGATAGTGAGGCTCAAGTTAGAGTATGTAGGAAAGAGGGAAATTTTTTCCCAGTAAAAGTAGGCCTTAGACAAGGATGTGTGATGTCACCGTGGTTGTTTAATATATTTATAGATGGGGTTGTAAGAGAAGTAGATGCGAGGGTCTTGGCAAGAGGCGTGGAGTTAAAAGATAAAGAATCACACACAAAGTGGGAGTTGTCACAGCTGCTCTTTGCTGATGACACTGTGCTCTTGGGAGATTCTGAAGAGAAGTTGCAGAGATTGGTGGATGAATTTGGTAGGGTGTGCAAAAGAAGAAAATTAAAGGTGAATACAGGAAAGAGTAAGGTTATGAGGATAACAAAAAGATTAGGTGATGAAAGATTGGATATCAGATTGGAGGGAGAGAGTATGGAGGAGGTGAACGTATTCAGATATTTGGGAGTGGACGTGTCAGCGGATGGGTCTATGAAAGATGAGGTGAATCATAGAATTGATGAGGGGAAAAGGGTGAGTGGTGCACTTAGGAGTCTGTGGAGACAAAGAACTTTGTCCTTGGAGGCAAAGAGGGGAATGTATGAGAGTATAGTTTTACCAACGCTCTTATATGGGTGTGAAGCGTGGGTGATGAATGTTGCAGCGAGGAGAAGGCTGGAGGCAGTGGAGATGTCATGTCTGAGGGCAATGTGTGGTGTGAATATAATGCAGAGAATTCGTAGTTTGGAAGTTAGGAGGAGGTGCGGGATTACCAAAACTGTTGTCCAGAGGGCTGAGGAAGGGTTGTTGAGGTGGTTCGGACATGTAGAGAGAATGGAGCGAAACAGAATGACTTCAAGAGTGTATCAGTCTGTAGTGGAAGGAAGGCGGGGTAGGGGTCGGCCTAGGAAAGGTTGGAGGGAGGGAGTAAAGGAGGTTTTGTGTGCGAGGGGCTTGGACTTCCAGCAGGCATGCGTGAGCGTGTTTGATAGGAGTGAATGGAGACAAATGGTTTTTAATACTTGACGTGCTGTTGGAGTGTGAGCAAAGTAACATTTATGAAGGGATTCAGGGAAACCGGCAGGCCGGACTTGAGTCCTGGAGATGGGAAGTGCAGTGCCTGCACTCTAAAGGAGGGGTGTTAATGTTGCAGTTTAAAAACTGTAGTGTAAAGCACCCTTCTGGCAAGACAGTGATGCAGTGAATGATGGTGAAAGTTTTTCTTTTTCGGGCCACCCTGCCTTGGTGGGAATCGGCCAGTGTGATAAAAAAAAAAAAAAAAAAAAAAAAAAAAAAAAAAGACCTACAAGATGTTTGGGAACAGAGATGCAAATGTCCAACTACATATAATAATTAACATTCTCCCATTGCAAAACAAACAGCACTACTTACATTGTACTACTCTCTAATCTATCCTTACCTCACCTATGCTATTAGTGCCTGGAGATGAACTACAGCAAATCACCTAAAGCCAATAATAACTCAACAGAATGAAGCTATTTGAATGATTACCCAACTTAGTGCCGTACAACACTCACCCACTCGGCAAAGGTTTAAAATTACTCAATATACATAACATTCACTCATAATACTGTGCATACTATATACAGAGAACAATAAATTCTAATATTAACCCTGTTCTGAAATTTTTTGACAGCTGCACCAAAACTTATGGGCATATACAAGGAATAAAACTCTCTGATAACCCTTACGCCCTTCTCTACCTGTGTAAAAACTCAATATGCATAAAAGGCCCTATAATTTGGAACATATTGCCTGAAGATTACAAAGGTTACCTATCTGCTAACCTCTTTAAAGCTACTGTTAAAAAGCATCATTTTACCTTAACATGATCCTGACAGCAATCTTGTTTTTATTCAATTCTGTCCCTGTTCTTATTCCAACTTTCCTCCAACTCCCATATATTATTAGTCACATACTATCTTACCATATTTTGTATTAATTCAAGTATCTAGTAATACCTGCCCTCCCAACTTGACAATATCTTATGGTGATTTATATTTTGAATTAACTGAATAAACATTAAGTAGAGTAGAGATTAAGTGTTGTTCATCCTAATGCAGTAATACTGCATATCCCTTCATTCAGACAAAGCTGTTGCAGTGATAATCTTGCATGGTACAGTAGTACTTCGAGTTTCAAACAGCTCCCAACTCGAACAATTATGTAAGTGTATTTTTGTAAGTGCTTTTGTAAGAGTATTTTTGGGGGTCTGAAACGGACTAATCTAATTTACATTATTCCTTATGGTAACAAATTTGTTCGGTATTGGCACCTGAACAGCTTTCTGGAACGAATTAAGTTTGTAACTCGAGGTACCACTGTATTATCTATTTCTTATGTCTATGTCTGCTGAACAATCCTCAGTGAATTTAACTAATGCCTCTCACCCTATAAGAACAAAATAAATATTTCTTTTTTATTCTTTTTATTTTACAAGCTAACTTGCATCTATTTTTGGATTAGACCTTTAATAAAAAAAATTAAAACTATGTAAACTTTAAGTACAGTATAGGCTAAATATTGCCTGAAATGCTATGCATCCAATGGGCCTTCAGATTATTATACATTTTATACAGCAATTCTGACAAAGATTTGTAATGCATCAATTTTTTTTATCAAGCTCAGCAACAGATGAAATAAAAATAACATCCTTCAAAAATGGACATTACCACACAAGTCCCCATAGTCTCAACACAAACTCTTCAATGACCCAGACACCATTATGCTCTGCTTCACATTTCATATAGAATGTCACAAAACTTTAAATACTCAATACTGTAGCAACATACAATGCTCAGCATCTCAGCTTTTGTTTTCAAAACGCTTCATTTCTTGTCACATTTAAAAGGTGATAGTACACACTGAGCTTTCTGATATGTTATTAGATTTGCTTAAAATTAACAAATGCGAATCATCTATGACCAGAAAAAACACTTACTTGGTTGTGTGTAAGTACTTGGCCTTCCATCTGTGCCAACTGCTGCTCAACTGGGTCTAGTCCTTCAACAACCTAAAAAAAATCATGAAAAAATAACAATGAAAACAAAATATTAATTATACATAAAAACAATAATTGAAAAAATAATAAAATATTTGTGTATTTGTGCATGGTATGAAAGTCAAGCAGAGAATTCAAGGTAGATATTATAATGTGATGTGGGCTCACCAAGGATATACTGTAATTCAGAGGGCAGAGGTAGTGTTTTTGAGATGAATTAATCATACAGAGAGGATGGAGAGGGACTAAGTTAACAATACATAAATAACCCGCACATAAAAGAGAGAAGCTTACGACGACGTTTCGGTCAAAGTAACATTTATGAAGGGATTCAGGGAAACCGGCAGGCCGGACTTGAGTCCTGGAGATGGGAAGTACAGTGCCTGCACTCTGAAGGAGGGGTGTTAATGTTGCAGTTTAAAAACTGTAGTGTAAAGCACCCTTCTGGCAAGACAGTGATGGAGTGAATGATGGTGAAAGTTTTTCTTTTTCGGGCCACCCTGCCTTGGTGGGAATCGGCCGGTGTGATAATAAAAAAAAAAAAAAAAAAAAAAATAAATAAAAGAGAGAAGCTTACGACGACGTTTCGGTCCGACTTGGACCATTGACAAAGTCACACTGGTCCAAGTCGGACCGAAATGTCGTCGTGAGCTTCTCTCTTTTATGTGCGGGTTACTTGTGTATCGTTCCAGTCACGGTATTGTGCCTTTTTGTTATTTAAGTTAACAAAGAGGGTTTATAAATCTTGGGTGGAAATCATATTATCTTAACCCTTTCAGGGTCGACAGGCCCTCTCCCAGACTTGTTCTCAGGATCGAAAAATTTTCAAAAAAAAAAAAAAAAAAAAAATTTCTTATGAAAAGATAGTTTTTTTTTTTTCTTCAATTTTATAGGCTAAACAAAATTTTTTTACCATCAATACTTGCCGAGATATGGAGGCGTGAAGTTGACAGAAAATGACCGGCATATGGTAACATCGCTGACTGCCGGTCACCCGGTTTTAGTTTATTTAGTTTTTTGGTATTATTTTCTATAATTTTTTATTTTTTTTTTCCAAGTAACTTTTATGGCCTGTGAGACCAATATGAGCACTATTTTGTAAGTTTTTCTCTTTATTTACTATGCAATAACTGCACAAACACTGTTGTCATTATATTGTTTATAATTGTTGTTTACACACACAAACGATATGAAATGTTGTTTATTACTATTTTTCTTTATTTTATATTACGCATATATATCACAGAGAATGTTTCTAGAAGTTCTGCAGCCTGTGGAACTCTTTGAGACATGGTGTCATGCACAGTGGTGTTTTACACTCCTCACACTTAAAATGAGTGTCTCTGCATTCTTGTGGGCGTTTTTTTTTTTTTTGTATGTGCACAGATTTAACACCTCTTCTGAGCCTTTTTCTTGGAAGCAGTAGCAGGCAGTTTTATTAGGAAGTGATCACCATGCTTCAGACGAGAAGGTAGTTGTTGATAATTTAGTGGACGGTTTTCTATTGCAGGTGCTGTTCCTTGGTACTTGAATACTATTTGTCTGATGACAGACAAACAAAATTTGCCATATGGTGGTTTGTTTCTGGTCCTCGTTTTATACATATTATAAGCATTGAGCATGGAAATGTCCAGAAGATGGAAAAAAGAGTTTTATGTACCACTTATAGCTCTTGCGAAGACAATCAGCAAACCCAATCTGCATGTCACATTTGTCCACTGAGAGCATATTGAGGGTGTAATCAATCACAGCTGCAGGTTTTAGAATGGGTTCATTGCTCTCTCTATGCTGCCTGCCAGTGTTTGTCATTTTGTTACGGTGAACTGATGACAACAGCGTGACATCTCGTTTGTCATGCCACCGAAATGCCATGATGTCATTGGCAGCAAACGCCTGCACCTCACCTCTACAAGTGCCAGCGTCAAACCTGGGCATATGTTTACGATTTGCACGCACTGTGCCACACACATCTGTCATGTTCACTCGCAAAAAATCACTGAGTGAGGGGCCTGTGTACCAGTTATCAGTATATAATATAGGCCCCTAACCAAGGTATGGTTCTATCATTGTTCTAACCACATCACCAGAAATGCCCAATAACTTCCTGGTATTTTGCAATGTATAACTTCCAGTGTACACAATAATATCCAATACAAGACCACTGTAGCAATCACAAAGCACAAACAACTTTATACCAAGGCGTTTCCTCTTGCTTGGTATGTACTGCTTGAGAGAGTGTCTTCCTTTGAACAGAATCAAAGACTCATCAATTACAAGCTTCCTGAAGGGATAAAAATACATACTGAATTTCTCTTTCAGATACACAAACACATACCTAATCTTATATAACCTGTCGTTTCTGTCAGGCCTGGTTTTGTCCGAGAAGTGAAGCATACATAATAGTAGCACAAATCAATTCACTCACATTATATCACTGAAACCTGGGTTTGCAATCAGGTAGTGGGTTGACCAGTATGATTTCACAGTGTGCTTATACACATGTGGCATAAGCATTATTGTGGCAAAGAAAAGATACATCTCAGCAACAGTTGTCTCCTTCCACTGGTGCAGACGTGATTTTGGTGAAAGTATTGTGTTTGCCATGGTGTACTCGTAGTATCTGTTGCTTTCCCTGACAATAATTTCCATCAAGGGTTCATCAAAGAATAACTTGAAACATTTCAGTTCACTGGCATTGTTCCCCAGTGTACAAGACGGCCGTATTCCACTTTGGCTTTCATCAAACTGGAGGGGATTTGGAACAAAATTGGCAGCTTCCTGCCAATCCCAGGTGCAGTCTGCTGGTGGGTACTGGATACTGACAGGTGGTTGTAGTTGTGGAGGCTGGTGTGGTGGGTGGGTGGGGGATGGTGGCCTTTGTTGTAGATCAGCTGAGGCAGTGGCGTGGGTGGCAGCATGGCCCACTGCTGGTGCCTCATGGCCGGCACCACCACTACCACCACCATGCACATTTTCCATCCCAACTGCAACACTATCATCTTCATTTTCACTGTCTATTCCTGTTGTACAGCCACGGGATGTACTCCGAGATGTACTCCTTCCCCTTGGAATAGCATATGGCACACTACCAGAGAGCACATATTGTCGTATATACTGACGCTTCACTGGAGAATATTACATTTCACTATCACTACTGGATCTGTTTTCAAAAGCTTGTAGTTCATATTCACTATCACTATCATCATCAATGCTCACATCTGAGTCCCGGATTTGGGAAAATAGGAGTTTCCTCTCTGATTCTGGTACAACTGAATGTGAACAAGACGGCCCAGGAGCAGAGGTGGACGAAGGCTGAGGGTCGTCTGGGTTTTCCTCACTATTACCGGTATTATGGTCATTAGTTTCGGTCACAACCTCACCAAAACCTTGAAACTCATCTTCACTGGCACTTCCATCTGTATTAGAACTGTCACTAGGGAACAAAAGTGTCCCAATTCGCCGAGGAGTGAGGAGCTTCTTACCGAGAGGCATGGTGAACAAGGTCTACTAAAATGGCGTTCCCACAATGCACCACTGGGTCCCAGATTTTTTTCTACCGCGCACACCGACCACACACACCCATTCTCTCACATCTAGGCCTACCAGCCTTTTCCCGCGAGATTTGAAGGCGCTAGAATTTATGCGTACTAGTACATCAATAACCCTGGCGTGTAAGCCGTACTAGTACGTTGGAAACCCTAAAAGGGTTAAGGGAATGAGACTCAAATCCATGGTCTAGAAGGCTTGAAATAACCAGCGTGTTATGCTACCCAATTTGATGAGGATCATGGGGAATCTCCAATCAGAAACTACTGTTTACTGGTCCTCCTCTCATCCTTTGCAGCACTGCATGCTTATAAATCAAAAGCCTTTATAAATCATCTTGGATGCATGAAATGTAACATTATAATAAGGGCAACAATAAGCAAAACCTATCCACACAGTGCACACAACTGTCTTTAAAGGAAAGGCTCAGATGTTTTACCATGCACAACTTAACACAGTCATAATCTGATAAGGCTCTAAACAGAGAAATATTATCCAAATTAAAGATTGTTCTGCAATTTATGTCTCAGTCTTCAATAATAATCATAATAAATCAGTTAAAAAATACAGTGATTGAAGTAATTCAATATGTTATGCTTCATAAGTCAAACTTGCCAACTTGTATTATTCAGTATCCATTAGCTCATTAAACAAAGCAAAAATTCAATACTGAGGATTAAGTTACAGTATATGTTGATTTTTTCAAGGTTAGGGTGCTAACTTAGCATTCTAACCTTGAAAAAAAATACCATTTTTATTTACATGAATAATATCAACACTAAAGATAAAAATTGAGAACAGTGTTATTTTTGTAATAAAGTTGGTAGAATTACCGACAATATGTAAAGTAAAAGGACACAAGTGCAACTAATGTGACATTTATTGTGGCAACGTTTCGCTCTCCAGGAGCTTTATCAAGTAGTGTTATTTTTGATGCACTTCAACTTTTCAGATTGACTTGGCTTAATAGGCAAGACATATACATAATGAGATTAATATTATTATTATTCAAATAATTCAACATTTGACAGACCTGGCCTCCATTTACTGCAGCTCCCAGGTCTCCTTGAACCATTTCAGCTGGCACAAAACTGATGTTGTCACCTTCTTGCACTACAACATAAGTCTGACCAGATCCAGTAACTACACCTGTCATATACAAAATAATCAATGTTGAGTTTATGAGCACTTATATAACATACATCTTACTCATGAACATATTCTTGATCATTAAAAAGAAAGAAACATTGTAGAAGATATTAACCAACAAGAAATTAAATTAGCTACTAAGGAGCAATCAACAGATGTATATGATGCTTCACTCACCCTTTCTTGAAACAAAATTTAATTAAAAAAAATTACTGTATTTTGTTATACAATACACATGTACAGTGGATCCTTGGTTATCGGCCGTTCCGCTTATCGGCCAACTTGCTTATCGGCCAGTTTTTCGGCTTCAGGTTATCGACCGTATGGGACACGTCAACCCGCCAGCCTCTCGTACATTCATTAGTCAGTCTGGCTGTGTCTCTGGGAGAGTGAGGAAGCTTTCGCTCATTCATCCAAACATTTCGCTATAATCCATTGTTTTTTATGGTTATTGATTGAATGCAACTGTGAGATAAGCAACCACAGACCCAAAGAAAGTTCCTTTGGTAAAGAAAGTGAGAAACACAATTTAAGAAAAACTGTTGAAAAGTATAAGAGTGGTGTTGAGTATAACAGGCTAGCAAGGAGTGTAACATGGAGGGATGGTGTGTAGCAGGGAGGCAGGGAGTGTAGCTGGGAAACAGGAAGTGTGGAAGGAAGGCAGGAAGCGTAGCAGGCAGGCAGGGAGTGTAGCATGGAGTGTAGCATAGCAGGGAGTGTAGCAGGTATGCAGGGAGTGTGAGAGGGAGGCAGGGAGTGTGAGAGGGAGGCAGGGAGTGTGGAAGGAAGGCAGGGTGTGTAGCAGGCAGGCAGGGAGTGTAGCAGGTATGCTGGGAGTGTAGCATGGAGTGAGGGAGTGTAACAGGGAGGCAGGGAGTGTAGCAAGGAAACTGTGTGGAAGGGAGGCAGGGAGTGTAGCAAGGAAACTGTGTGGAAGGGAGGCAGGGAGTGTAGCAAGGAAACTGTGTGGAAGGGAGGCAGGGAGTGTAGCAAGGAAACTGTGTGGAAGGGAGACAGGAAGTGTAGCAGGTAGGGAGGGGAGTAACCCCAGAGAGGACTTTGATACCTGAAGTCCTTATGGAAGGGGATTCCCCTTCCAAACAATAATCAGTCTTCCCTCTCTCCTCCTCCCTGTCTTCCATAAGCCAACAAAAGTCTTCAATAAAGGTATGTAATAGTGATTTAAATGTTCATTTATTTTATTTAGTTCTCACTGTTTTGTGTATGTAAAACAATAATTAATCTTTAAAAAATGTATTTTTTGTTAACATTTTTGGGTGTCTGGAACAGATTAACTGTATTTACATGAATTCTTATGGGACATATTATTTCAGTTTTAGGCCATTTCACTTTTAGGCCGACCTTCTGGAAAGGATTACGGCCAATAACCGAGGGTCCACTGTATATTAAATGCACTACTGTTTTAGAAGGGTTCTTTTAACCTATTATAGTACACTTTTTTTTTTTTTACACAGGGTTTGACAAGGTTAGGTTAAGAATCCCTAGCTTTACTGACAAGCTATTTACAGGTTAAGGATTCCTAACTTTATTGACAAGCTAAGAGCTGTTACCTACATCAGCTCATTTGAAAGCATTTTTATTGTTATGAAACATACAAGTAGGGAACAGGATGAAGTTGGAGCCATCTGTGGGCCAGCATTTTCATCTGATCAACTGACTATCTCATTGACATCATATTGATGTATGAATGTGTTCCAGACTCAAGTCATCCTAGGAATAAATGATCTCAGATGAAGTGATGTTCTGGAGAAGGGTACAGCCAGAGTGAAGTTGCTGCTTTTTGCCCATCTTGTGGTATAGAAACTTGCTTCACGCTGTCCTCCAAGTGGATCCAGGTGTGGTACTTTTACAATATTGGCCTTGTACATAACAGTAAGGCCACCCACATCCCTCCTATGTTGAAGGCTCTGCTGAAATGACAGATCTATCCAGGATTGGTCCAGACGAGAGATGAGACGTCTTGCTCTGTTCTCTACTCTGTCAAACAGTCGCAGATGAGAAAGGGAGCAGGCGAACCAAGAAAGTGGAGCATACTCAAGGTGTGAGCGTACTTGTGCCTCGTACAAAATCTTGCATCCCCTGCTGTCAAGCAGATGCGAGATACGGCGAAATGCTGTAAGCTTCCTGTACTGTACATGTACTGTACATGTACTGTACTATCTATTTTTTTTTTTTAACGTCCGCTGTTTTCCACTGAAGCAGGGTGACCCAAAAAGAAAGAAAAACCCAAAAAGAAAGTAAAAACTTTCATCATGGGGAGAGTAGAAGATATATCTCATGTTTTCATAATTAACTATGAATTCGTACTGTATTTCTTCTTTTTATGAACTATAATCACAAAACATTCCATCAAGAGAAAGTAAAATAATTTCACATTGCTGCTGGAAACAATATTATGAGATAATGAAATGAATTAATAGGATGAACATGCAAGTCTGAGCACCCAGCTGATACACAAACATCTGAGGAGGGGATATCAAGAGGTTTTGGGCATTTAGAGGATGGAGCGCAATAGGAAGACTTGGAGGAGTATAAATTTGTGATGGAGGGAAGGAGGGGTAGAAATCTTCCAAGAAAGGTCAGTGGGAGGGGATAAAGGAAGTTTTAAATGCTAGAGGCTTGGATATCCAAAAGATTTGAGTGAACACATTAGGAGTGAAGGCAAGTGGTTTTTATGAGAAAGGTAACATTTATGAGGAAATTCAGGAAAGTGGGAAGTGCAGTACCAGCAATGAAGAAAGAGCAGAGATGTTGCAGCTCGGAGGATCATCCAAATGATGGTGAAAATGTTTCCTCTTTTCCAGGTCACCCAACCTCAGTGTGAGATAATCGACGTGTTTAAAAAATGAGACAATGGATAAAAAGGAATTCTCAACACCAAAGATAGGGAGAACAAGAAGCCATACCTATAAACTGAGGAAGAGAACATGCCAGGGGATTCAATAAAGTTTTTTCTTTATGAGTAATAAGTAGAACATAATAGGATACAAGAGGTGGTAGTAAGTGTTACAATCCTTGGAAATTAAAAAACACAAATGATCATAGATTAAACACCAAATAAAGAATACCAAAAGTTTAGCCCTACTCCTGTAGATACAAAGAGTTACGTAAATGCTGTACGTGTGTGTTTTAAGTGTAAGCAACATACATAAAGCATTCTAAAATCATTCAGAAAAAACACCAATTTAACCAAAAATGGTACCAGGTAAACAAAAGCAAAACCTAAAGATATGCAGCATCCTCCAAATAAGGCTAGTTAATACGAATTTAAATCTTGGGATAAGTAAACCATTGAAAATTTTGAGCTTACACTGCCCCTCAACCATTTGGAGGGTCTGTTCTGAACCATTGTCTGCAGTCTGAAGGATAGCCTGGCCAGATGACAATGCTTGTTGCAGTTCTTCTAGTGTAGTAGGTGAGGCCTCCTGCTGCTGGTGCTGTTGAGTGTGATGCCCTCCACCTACACTCTCCTCTGACTGATGTAGTTGTTGTACCTGTTCCTCTTGCACCTGCTGGGGCTGCTCTTGTATAACCTATCCAAAAATGTTTCAAGCTTGTAAAATAATTTTATTATTAACTAACAGGGTTTATTTATTTAAAATATTTAAACCCTTATTTTAATCATTCTGCATATAATACTAATTCTTTGGTAATGGTAACCAATACAAAGATTTTGTTTTACTTACTCTGAATATCTTTGTTTATATCATGAATGAAAACTCTCTATTAATCTTAATTGCACATGTACACTCATTACATTTTCAATAAGATGCACTCACACACACCCCCACTTGTACTCCTAAGTCCAAGGGTCCTTAGTATGAAGCTGCAGATTTCACAAAGAAAAGAGGCAAGAGAAAATGTGGATGGAAATGGGCCTGCAAGAACAATCATGCCTCCCCCATACAACCCACTAGCAGCAGATCCATAACACTGACCCTAATTAATGTAGCAAAATGCACATACTTTAATAACCCACATTTGTATGACAACTCAATCTCTATGCAGAAAAAACCTACTGCATTAGATATACTCCCGAAGATCCACTAGAATATACACTACACTGCTTGCCCTATATTAAACACCTATCTGTAACTATTTTGCATGTAGCAAACAGTGACATCTAAGTCATACAGTTGCAGGAGTTGACGTAAGTTTTTCAATTAACCCGTAAAAAGTCCAAACGTATATACATGTTCTTACCAGTAGTGCTCTGAATGTAGATCAACATTTTATTTTTCATTCCATCAAAATTGGCGCAATAGGCCTGAGTTGCCAAGACACGAGAGAGTGGGTCTGTGCACTCAGTGCACAGTATGAAAAAAATCAGGGAATACTGGGTACCACATGGTAGCACCGTTACATTCAGGTCCATCTTGGATCAACACCATGGCAAACCCTCGTGATTCACTCACGCCTTATCTTATTAACACTCTCTTATTCAAGGAAAGTGATATAGAACGTGAGTTCAGTGGATCTGAGACCGATGTGGCCACTAATAATCAAGGAATTAGTGAAAATATAGACAATAATCCAGATGACCCTAAGCCAATTACCTCTTGGGTGGCCAGTGTGGCCACACCAGACCCTGAGCCAAGCACCTCTGGGGTAGCCAATGTGGCCACACCAGACCTTAGGCCTAGCACTTCCGGGGTGGTCCGTGTGACCACAGAAGATCCTGGGCCAAGCACCTCTGGAGTGGCGAGTGTTACCCATAGGCAACTACACAAAAGGAAACTATCATTTTTCCGGTGTTTTAGTGATAGTGAAAGTGATGTAAGTGACGATGAAATTGATTTTATGCACAAGGATTCGTCTAGTGATAGTGATATTCATTATTCACCAGTGAAGCGTACATTTAGGCGTCGTTGCCTACGTTCAAGCGGTGTGCCATATGCAGTCCCCAGAGGTCATGGGAGGTCACAATCCAAAACCCCGGCCACTGATACTGATCATGAAGGAGAATATGCAGGGATGGAGGAAGGAGGAGGTGGGTGGCACAGTGCCTAGAGCACATGGAGTGGTGGGTGGACAGACAAAGGACCAGCCAGCACCCCCTCCTGCTCCACCACGCCCCATGCAACAGGTCCACCCTGCACCATGTGACTGTCAGTGGAACTGGACACAAAGTATATTCATGCCACAGCCTTCTGATTTTGATAAAAGTGGAAGTGGCATCCTGCCAGACTGTCCCATAACGAACGAGTCTACAGAGTTAGACTTTTTCCATTTATACTTTGACGAGCCTATATTAAACTTGATAGTGACCCAGATGAACAATTATTACCTCTATATCATGGACAACACAGAGGTTGCAGAATTGTCAAGCCTGTGCAGGTGGAAAGATACAACAGTAGCTGAAATGTATTTATTCCTTGCCACTGTCATGCTTATGCCACATACCTATGAGAACAATATACGTAACTATGTCTTCCGTGACCTCCTTCCCTGCAACAGATTCACTCTGTTGCTACGAATGTTGCACTTCTCAGACAGGAATATGCCCAACAGAAACGACCTTCTATACAAAATCTGGGAAGTGTTTATGTATATGAAGCAGAAATTCAGTGCATACTTTTATCCCTTCAAGAACATTGTTGTTGACAAGTCCTTGATTCTGTTCAAGGGACACCTGTCATTCAAGCAATATATACAAAGCAAACAATCACTTTGGTATAAAACTTTTCGTTATTTGTGACTGTGAGAGTGGTTTCGAGTTGGAAGTCATTGTCGACACTGGGAGAAACACACTCGATGATGACAGACGGATGTTGGGCATTTCTGGTAATGTCGTTCGCAAGATGATGGAACCATACCTTGGCAAGGGTCATACATTGTACACAGACAACTGGTATACAAGCCCTATGCTCGCTGATTTCCTACGTGTGAACAATACTGATATATGTGGAATGGTGAGAAGGAATAGAAAACATATGCCAAGGTTCAGTGGAGGCAGTGCTGAAGGTGCAGTGCAAGTATTTCATGCCAATGACATCATGGCACTGACATGGCATGACAAACGGGACGTGAAACTGCTGTCAACCATCCACAGAAACGAGATGGTACAAACAGATAAAGTGAACCGGGATACCAATGAACGTATTGACAAGCCAGCTGCTATCAACTATACGAACAATATGTGACTAGCTGACAAGTGTCAGCTATTGTATGATGATAGGGTTCGTTGACTGTGTGCGTAGGAGTCGCCAGTGGTATATAAAAGTGTTTTTCCACTTTGTACACACTACGGTGCTCAATGCATTCAATGTGTACAAAATAAAGGCTGGAAAACGACAACGTTTTGCAGATTTCTCCCTAAATGTCGTAAAACAGACAGGAAAAAAGTATGGTACCACACCTGTACCTGCCCCTCAACAGCGACTTATCCCCCAACCACAGCCAGTAGGGTAAGTGCTAGACCGAAACATTCCTAACTGTCATTACCTGGTACCAATACCTGGTAATACTTCCACAAGGAAGTATTACCAGAAAAGATGCGGTGTGCTACCATCACAAAATGACCCCAACATCAGAAGGACACATGATTCATATGTCACCAGTGTGGGGTGGCACTCTATATCATACAATAGTGGACTTCCAGAAACCTAAGTGGGACATGTAAATACAGTGGACCCCCGCATAACGATTACCTCCGAATGTGACCAATTATGTAAGTGTATTTATGTAAGTGCGTTTGTACGTGTATGTTTGGGGGTCTGAAATGGACTAATCTACTTCACAATATTTCTTATGGGAACAAATTCGGTCAGTACTGGCACCTGAACATACGTCTGGAGTGAAAAAATATCGTTAACCGGGGGTCCACTGTACTTGTATATAGTTGAAGATAATAGAATGTGATTCAGCCAGGTGTGCAATATCACCTATCAGTGTGTACATGTGTGTTTGTGGCAGTATGATAATAATTTCGTATATAATGTTGGAGTATAAACAACAGTTGCTGTCAGGTGATTGCCAAGTGCCAACTTCACGCCCTCCTATTTCAGTAAGTACTAACCCTAAATTTTTTATCGTATAACACTTAGAAAAATGTGATCTTTATTTTTAAACTTTTTTTTTTTTTTTTTCAAAATATTCAGAGCACTGGGCGAGAGAATGTACAGTGGTCCCTCAATAATCGTCCGGCCTGAAAGTCGTCAATTTCGGAAATAGTCCTGTTTTTTCGTCAAAATATTGGCTCGCAAATGGTCTGGTAACTCGCTAATAGTCCTTCGTCCTGGATGCGTACTCACGCTCTGAGCCGCCTCGGCCTTTCCTTCCCAGCCAGTGTGCCATTGTTTACCAGTGAGTGACGGTAACCTCACATGCTCCTACGAAATATTTCATAATATTCCATTGATTTTAGTGCTTGCAAGTACTAAATAAGCTACCATGGCTCCAAATAAAGCTAGTGCCACCCCTTTGGTAAAGAATGTGAGAAACACATAATTTATGAAAAAAATTGTAGAAAAATACAAAGATGGTGGTGCTAGAGTGGAAGCAGTTGTGATAGTGGTTGATGAACATAAGAACATAAGAAAGGAGGATCACTGCAGCAGGCCTGTTGGCCCATGCTCGGCAGGTCCTTTACAATTCATCCCACTAACGATACATTTTCCCAACCCAGTCCTCAATGCTACCCAAGAAATAAGCTTTGATAACTCTATCCACTCATTTGCAAGTCCCAAATGAGTGGATAGAGTTATCCGAGCTTATTTCTTGGGTAGCATTGAGGACTGGGTTGGGAAAATATTTCGTTAGTGGGATGAATTGTAAAGGACCTGCCGAGCATGGGCCAACAGGCCTGCTGCAGTGATCCTCCTTTCTTATGTTCTTATGTTCATCAACCACTATCACAACTGCTTCCACTCTACCACCACCATCTTTGTATTTTTCTACAAAATTTTTCATAAATTATATGTTTCTCACATTCTTTAGCAAAGGGCTGGCAGTAGAAGCTTTCTTTCGTGGTAGTGATGGTGGTAACAGTTGTAATAGTGGTAGAAGGTCGTAGTGATGGTGGTAGAGGGTTCCTTCTTTAGTGATTCAGCAATTCTACCAACTCCTCCAATGTTGTTGGAGTTATAAAGGGCTACAAAAACCACCGCCGCCTCACCACCATTATGGACGGTTTACACTCAGTGGCCCTTATATACCCAACAACAACACAACACCTCTCGTGACATACGTAATGACTTATTTTATTCATTCTAGAGTATATTCCATGTATCTATCTTATAAATATTGTTTATTATGTCATATTAGTTGAATTGTAATAGATAAATAAGCCATAGAGTTGATATTAGTGTCATATTCTCCAACAATAAATTTGTCATCCCTCCCTCACACAAACAAATAGCCAATAAGAACATAACAATGGAAGAACACTGCAGGTCTACTGGCCCATACAAGGCAGGTCCTTATCAAAATGACCTCCACCCAAAGCTACCCAAGAATTTACTCCCGTACCCAATGACACAAATCAAACTCAGCTCCTCCAACTTGTATATTTGTCCAATCTCTTCTTGAAGCTACCCAAGGTCCTAGCCTCGATCACCCTACTGGTAAGTGTGATGTTAAATAAGAACTTAAGAAAGTAGGAACACTGGAACAGGCCCGCTGGCCCATACTAGGCCAGTCCTTCACAAATCCAACCCACTAACAGAACAAATGCTACCCAAGCAATAAACTCAGGTGCAAGTCCGACTCAAATCCAACCCCTTTCACTCGTGTATTTTTTTTTTTTTTTCAACAAGTCGGCCGTCTCCCACCGAGGCAGGGTGACCCAAAAAAGAAAGAAAATCCCCAAAAAGAAAATACTTTCATCATCATTCAACACTTTCACCACACTCGCACATTATCACTGTTTTTGCAGAGGTGCTCAGAATACAACAGTCTAGAAGCATACACATATAAAGATACACAACATATCCCTCCAAACTGCCAATATCCCAAACCCCTCCTTTAAAGTGCAGGCATTGTACTTCCCATTTCCAGGACTCAAGTCCGACTATATGAAAATAACCGGTTTCCCTGAATCCCTTCACTAAATATTACCCTGCTCACACTCCAACAGATCGTCAGGTCCCAAGTACCATTCGTCTCCATTCACTCCTATCTAACACGCTCACGCACGCCTGCTGGAAGTATTTATCCAACCTAAATTTGAAACTACCCATGCCATAGCTTTTAGAACATTGGAAAGGAGGAACACTGCAATAAGCCTGTTGGCCCATACTAGGCCGGTCCTTCACAAATCCAACCCACTAACAGAACAAATGCTACCCAAGCAATAAGCTCAGGTGCAAGTCCGACTCAAATCCAACCCCTCTCACTCGTGTATTTATCCAACCTAACTTTGAAACTACCCAATGTTTTAGCTTCGATCACCCTACTAGGCAGACAGTTCCACTCATCAACTACCCCTATTACCAATGTTCATTTATACATTTTATTAGTGCCCTAGAGTCCTTATGGAGGGGGATTCCCCTTCCAAATAACCTCTCTTCCCTCTCTCCTCCTCCCCGTCTTCCATTTATCAACAACAGCCTTCAATAAAGGTAACTGTCATGTTGAATGTTCATTCTTTTGTGCATGTAAATCTATCTTTTAGGTAAAAAAAAAAATTGTTGTTGATACTTCTGGGTGTCTGGAACGAATTAATTGGATTTACATTATTTCTTATGGGGAAAATTGATTCGAAAATCGTCCATTTCGATAATAGTCCCACTTCCAGGAACGGATTATTGACGATTATTAAGGGACCACTGTATATACACGTTTGGACAGTTTACAGGTTAAATGTATCCTCATTTTGTCCCATTATTCATACCCAAATTTCTTCCTTTGCTATAATTCTTATGAGTGTCAATATTAATCACAAGTCTTTTTTAGAAATGTGATGCAAGATTTATCATAAAAGAATGATTAGGCAAATTGGGTTAACATCAGAACATAAAAGCATAATATTTTGGACGGTCAAACAAAGCAAAGAATCGAGAAAAGCCTATAAACAAAAGGCACAATTTGTATTATGCTCCAACAAACAGCTGATGGATGATGACAGTGGCAGCTACAGTCACCACTATGAAAATGCATTAAATAGAAAGTTTTATTAAATATAAAATAAAAAAAAAAAATCATCTTCAATTCTCACAGTCCTTTGACAGCATAAAATTATAATTTAGGAAGATAGTTGATAATGAATGTGTTCTGTACTCTCAGCCTCCTCCCAGAGCACTGATAACATTCACAGACACATTAATAATAGCAGAAATATATCTAAATATTAGGACACAGGCCATTATATACACCTGGAAATGCTGAAATACAAACAATAGTAAATCTTCAGTCTGAAAGTTACCAATACTTTATTTCATATTAAAGGTAAAAATACAAGTAAACTGCTTCTTAATGATTTAGGGCAGATTAGATTATTCTGTGCCCAAACAGATTTTTTATGCAAAGATGTGCAGTACTGTATATTGCTGGATTATCAAGAGGATAGGTACACAACTGATTTATGCTGTTAAAAATAAGTGGTTTCCTATGGAGTTTTAAAGAGAGGAAATGAACACTTCTCGCCTGCCACTTGACTGCTTATTGCCATATGCTGCTAAGCAAATTTATATTTTATTTTTATATAAAATTTAGATTTTTGGCATGCTAATTTAATATTTATCAAGTTACATCTGTGGATAGCTGTTTAGCCAGACTTTAACGACTTAAGAGATTTGTAAATAACTTAAGGGACAAATATATTTTCCTTAAAACTGTTTTGCCCCTAGGAGTTTATCAATTCCTGATGACCAAACCAAATTTTCAATTATTGAAGATCAGATTACAAACTTTCAACATCCTAATGCACATAAAAATTGTCAGAAACTGTTTTGCAAGTTAGCCTTTTTTCTTTAAATAATCAAATTTTGTCTTATGTTATAAACTTCAGATAGCACCAATATACATAGCACACGTGTTTCCAGGAATGTAAGTGCAGTGACAGAAGTTTTGACTGTATTAAGATTATGTTCACCTGTTGCACTGTTTGTTGTGGTTGTGTCTGCTGCACAGCTTGCTGATGTACAGTTTGTTGCTGGTGTGGCTGTTGCTGTGCTACCTGACCAGCTCCAATACTTGTGACTTTGTTAATATTGCCTTGCTGATCTACTGTACCTGAAAGAAAATGTTTGAAAACAACTTAATTTAAATTATCAATCTACTTTTTAACACAGATTATGAATACTTTGGAAAGCAAAATTTTTAATAAAATAGTTTTCAGGCAATTTCTAAACTGATATGCAACAGATGGCTACTCGAAGAGCTGAACTTAATAAGACTTGCCACAAAAATGTAGAACAATCATCATTACCATTCAGAACAGCAATTAAGATAATAAAAAAGGGACATGAGAATGAGAAGATCTGAGGAAATTATAGCTATGAAAACCTGGAAACATAATGGGGAAACATTCCTTGGAAGAGCTAGATCCTTCCAAGTAACAGAGAGAATAAGAGTATTTCCCAGGGACTCCTATGCTGTCAGAAGAAAAGCAATAATGTAACCCCAATGAATATGGAGGTTTCATTTGTGGAGTACTCACACTGTTGGGTAAAAATGGGTCAAGAAATGAGGGGTTTGTGTGTGCAGCTAAAGTTTTAGTTATATGCTAATTTTCTCATTTTTTTATCATAATCTGTAAACATGTTTATTAATAGTAGTAAGAGTGACCTTCAGGAATCTGAAAATAAGCCATTTCAGAACAAGCATACTTTGACATGCCCATCAGGTTAACAATATAGTACAATAGCATTTTTATTATTTTAACTTTTGCATCACTTTTTTATAGGCTTAGAAAACTGATAAGGTAGACAGGTATAGGCTGCTCAAGAGGTGAGAAACAGGAACTCGGAGACACAGATGACCCACAGGAAGTATTTCTTCAGTCTCAGAGTGGTCAGAAATTTGAATGATCACTGTGAGGAAACTGTGGAAGTAGGTTCCATACATAGCTTGAAGAGCAAGTATGACAGGGCCCAAGAAGTTAGGAAAGAACAATTCTGGCAAATGGCAAGCTGAGAGGCAGGACCACAGCTGAGACTCAACCCCTGCAACCACATATAAGAGGGTACACAACACCAACCTTAGTGCAGATCACCAGATTATTGTTGTATTAAAAAATCATTAAAAAGAAGAAAGCAAAAAACTTAATTGCTCTCACATAAGAGCTTCCTTGAGTGACCAGGCCAACCAGTGTACTGTAAATACAAATACTACAGGTAATACAACAATGATTTTCTGGCAATGGGTGGTCCGGCACCTCTTAGTCCAGAGAAAATTACATGGGTGGCTACAGATGAAGTGTAGTGCATGCTAATTTTCTTTTTTTACAGTGCAGTTGCTGATGGCAACCCCCATGATTTTATGCAATTCTAAATGTATTTTGCTAACAACTAACCCTAGCTATGGGTAGGGTTAATAACTATGGCTAATGACAAGTTAACCAAGCCATCAGGTGAATTAATCCAAGGGATACAACAACATTCTTTCATGATGAAACAAGAGATTATGGAATTTTATTGGGAACATTAAAACACCTGTAACAACTATGCTTGGATGAAATGTCAAAAAAAGATAGCCAAGAACAATGTGTTATAACAGTAGACCTACATCTGAAAATCCCGTGGCTTCAAGTTCATGTACCCCAGATGTCCTCCCCTGCAACATCACAAAATCCAGTCAACTATGAAAGACAGTAATCCTGATAACCATCAACTTCCAGACCTTTGTGATTAGCTCTATAGCTCAAGTTTCATTTACACTAATGTTTATCGAAGCTTTTAGTAGTCCAGGGTGCTTTAGAGACATGGGAGCTGAATAGTTAGTGGGTTCAGAGATGTATTGCTAAATTAAGTGACCCCATGCTTGTCAGGCAAAATCAATATTCTGGAAAGGCTTAGGAAACAAGGGTGCCAGAAAACTGGTAATGTATCTGTAGCACAAAAAAATCTTACATACCAATAATATTTGGCATCACTTTGCGAAACTGTGGTCCAGGCTTTTTAGCAGCATTGGATGAACTTTTATCTAGCAGAAATGCATACTTTTTAGTTTCTGCCTTAGTTTCACCTGTGGCAGGTGCTTGTTGAACCATCTTCCCAGGAGGTTGTACAGCAGATTTGGGTGGCTGCTGAACTGTTGTGCTGTACTGTGCATTAGCTGTTAAACAAAATAAATATCAATATTGTAAATGCTAAAAATCAAAGCTTATACTATTCAATAGAAAAATGTAAGTGAAAACCTTGGAATATGGGTCTTTGTTTCATTAACAGCTGACAATGTGTCATAATACTGTACTTGTCCTCTACACACGAATTTATAACAGCCATTTCCCACCAAAGCAGGGTAACAAAGAACAAAACATTCACCATCGCTCAATTCCTAACAGTTAAATGACTCGATGAGCCATCACATCCTCACTCATACTCTGGAGATAAATTGATTTAAAATAATTTTTAATACATGAAAAGAGAAAGAAATCATTTTTTTTATTAACACACTGGCCATTTACCACCAAGGTAGGGTGGCCCAAAACAGAAAAACTTTAAAATCATTCACTCCATCACTATCTTGCCTGAGGTGTGCTTATACTAGTTACAAAACTGCAACATTAAAACCCCCTCTCCAGGACTCAAGTCTGGCCTGCTAGTTTCCCTGAATCCCTTTATAAATACAGTGGACCCCCGCTTAACGATCACCTCCAAATGCGACCAATTATGTAAGTGTATTTATGTAAGTGCGTTTGTACGTGTATGTTTGGGGGTCTGAAATGGACTAATCTACTTCACAATATTCCTTATGGGAAAAAATTTGGTCAGTACTGGCACCTGAACATACTACTGGAATTAAAAAAGTTCGTTAACCGGGGGTCCACTGTATAAGTCTTCTTTCGTCTTTCAACACACCGGCCATATCCCACTGAGGTGGGGTGGCCCAAAAGGAAAAATGAAAGTTTCTCCTTTTACATTTAGTAATATATACAAGAGTAAGGGTTACTAGCCCCTTGCTCCTGGCATTTTAGTCGCCTCTTATGACACACATGGCTTATGGAGGAAGGATTCTGTTCCACTTCCCCATGCAGATAAGTGGAAATAAACAAGAAGAACCAGCAAGAAAAATAGAAGAAAACCCAGAAGGGTGTATATATACGCTTGTACATGCATGTGTAGTGTGACCTATATGCAAGTAGAAGTAGCAAGTACCTGAAATCTTGCACGTTTATAAGTACAGTGAAACCTTGACTTACGAGTGTCCCAACAAACGAGTTTTTCGAGATACGAGCCGTCGCTTGGTCAGTTTTTTCCTCAGTTACGAGTGAGCTTCCCCCTAAACAGACAAACTGCACACCTTGCTTGTTTATCTATGATTCTATGCTTTAATTCCATGGACATCATCCTCTTTCTTCTCAGCACTGTCCTTTGCACTTACTTTCTTACGACCCATGGTTAGAAAAAAAAAATTGGCAAAATAACTGCACAAAATGCAAGCAAAACACGAGAAAAATGCTTCCATAGTGAGATAAACAGTGCACTGAGTTGGCAGCATTCCGAAGCCCCTCATTATTATTATATATTCTTATTATTATATTATAATAATTATTATTATTAATTTAGGGAATTGAAGCTCGCTTGTTATTATTATAATAACTATTACAGTGGACCCCCGGTTTTCATAATTAATCCTTCCCAGAGAGAGTGACTAAACCTGAACCTGATGAATTCAGAATTAATTTTCCCCATTAGATATAATGGAAATCCAATTACAGTGGACCCCCAGTTAACGATATTTTTTCACTCCAGAAGTATGTTCAGGTGCCAGTACTGACCGAATTTGTTCCCATAAGGAATATTGTGAAGTAGATTAGTCCATTTCAGACCCCCAAATATACACGTGCAAACGCACTTACATAAATACACTTACATAATTGGTTGCATTCGGAGGTGATCGTTATGCGGGGGTCCACTGTAGTCAGTTTCAGACACCCAAAAGAATTAACAAAAAATGTTTTCTACATGAAATATACATTTACCTACACAGAAAACAAGGATGAGACGAGAATAAAACAATAGTAACATCACACTTACCTTTATTGAAGACATGGTGATGTATGGATGATGGGAGGAGGGGTGAGGATGGAGGAGTTTATAGTTGTTTGGAAGTGATATCCCCTTCCATAAAGACTTCAGGTATCAAGTCCTTATCCTGGGTTACTTCCCATTTTTGTTTTTTAATGCCACTAGGACCAGCTTGAGAGTCACTGGACCCTTGTCACTCAAAAAAAGTGTTCCGGAGAGGTCTGTTTCTGGCATATGTTAGGAATTGCGTTGGGAGACAGGACAAGATAGTTCTTCAATATGACACTAATATCAGCTCTATGGCTCATTTATCTAACAGAATTCATCTAATATGACATAATAAACAATATTAATAACATAGAAACATGATATATACTCTAGAATGAATAAAATATTGCATTAAGAATGTCACGAGTGGTGGTATGTTGTTTGTTGCTGGGTGTATAAGGGCCACTGAAAGATAATCCTTGCATAGTGGTGAAGGCGGTAGAAAGCAGCAGCAGAGGTGGCGGTGTTAGTCAGTAGCCCTATATACATGTACCTCCAACAACAAAGGAGGAATCAGTTTCATGCTGTCCTTTTTCTATCGCTCAATCGCTTAACTTACTTGCTACACTGTTAATGCTACACTTTATTGCTGGCTGGCGCTATAGCCTTTATCGACTCCTGCTGCTTTAGTATTGTACATATTGCAGAATTACTGAAAATGGCACATTCTCCCCTCTCTCTCAGCCCTTTACCAAAGGGCTGGCTGGACTAGGAACTTTCTTTGGGCCCACAGTGGCTTATTTAGCAGTTGCAAGCACTAAAACGAATGGAATATAAAATATATCGTATGAACGTATGGGATCATCCTCACCGGCTGATAAACAATGGCACACTGGCTGTAAATGGTGTGTCAGACCGCTTGGGCGGCGCGGACACGTTTGGGACTAAAGACTAATATCAAGTTCAATGATGATCACCAAGCCAATATTTTGACAAAAAAACATTACTTATTCCAAATATTACGAATTCGATGATGACGTAATCCGGGGGTCCACTGTGGACCAAGATTTATACACCCTCTGCCATCCTATCCCTCTCCATCCTCTTTAATTGCCCAAGCCACCTCAACAACCCCTCCTCAGCCCTTTGAATTATACATGGCAACCCCACAAAGTCTTAATTTCTACACTGAATTTTCTGTATACGCATTTGCACCACACATTGCTCTCAAACATGACGTCTCCAGTGTTTTTCTTTTTTTCAGCGCTTCTAGCTAACTCCTTCCTGCAACATTCAAAACCCACACCTCACACCCATAAAAGTGCTGGTACCACTATATTGATATACAATATTCCCTCTTTTTTTGGCCTACAGAGAAAAAAAATTTCTCTCCACAGATGCCTCAAGATACCAACTACCTCACTTTTCACAGACCAGTCTACTGACAAGTCCACTCCCACATATTTAACCCTTTCACTGTTGGTGCCGTAGCACTACGGCTGGCAAGCCAGTGTTGGTGCATTAGTATTATGCCAAAATTCTAGCGGCTTCAAATCTAGCGGGAGAAAGCTGGTACACCTACATATGAGAGAATGGGTCTGCGTGGTCAGTGTGCACATTATAAAAAAAATACTGAACCACACAGTGCATGATGAGAAAAAAAAAACTTAGACCGTACTTTTGGTTTAAAACACCAACATTGAGGTACATTTTCATATGGTATTTATGATTGTATTCTCATTTTCTTGGCCTCATTTGATAGAATAAAAGATACATTACAGAAATAGAGATGATTTTGATTGGTTTCAGGATGAAAAGTACCTTGAAACTGAGCTCGAAATATTGGAAATTTTCGATTTTTGCCGATGTTCAAGAGTAAACAAATGACGTCACCGTCCAATATCTGTCCAACTGGCCAGTCTAATATGCAGTCACAAATGGGTTGACATTATTTATACAATTATTACAATAATGCAGTAGTCTGCATGACAGTATGTCTTTATTTTTTGTGTGAATAAAAATTCAAAATGGAAAGCAAGAGTAATATAAGAGGGGCCAGGAGATGTGACTAATGAACAGCGAAAATTTTATTTTAGGAATGTCTGCACTGTTTATTCTCGACCCTATTTTGAAATTGGCGTATTTTGAAATTTGTGTGAAACTGGCCAAATTGCCAATATCTGACCACTTTATTGGAAAGTTGAAATCAGTAAATGGGAAGTTTCTTGTACTCAGTCAATAGAACAAATGAAGTTCTAGCGAAATAGCTACGAGTTTGGTCTAGTGGAACAATGGAATTGGCAGAAAATAGGGCTCAAAGTGGGTGAAATCGCCAATGCACATATATTGCCGAGACCACTAACTTCGCGAGAGCATAATTCCGCAAGTTTTCCATCAAATTTTGTACTTTTGGAGTCATTACCATCAGGAAAAGATTCTCTATCATTTCATAAGAAAAAACTTTTTTTTTTTAAATTCTTCGACACTAAGAGCAAGTTTGTGAGCAGGGGTCGGAACAGTGAAAGGGATAAATACTATAGAGGGGTGGTTTGGTCATTCAGAGAGGATGGAACAAAACAGGATGACTTGGGGGTTGTGTAAATCTGTAGCTGAGGGGAGGAGGGGTAGGGGTCATCCTAGGAAAAGATTGAGGGAGGGGATAAAAGAGGTTTTGTGTGCAAGGGGCTTGAACATGCAGCAGGCATGTGTGAGCATATTAGATAGGAGTGAATGGAGACAAAAGGTTTTTGAGACCTGACAAGTTGTCGGAGTGTGAGCAGGGTAATATTCTGTGAAGGAATTCAGGGAAACCAGTTAGCCGGACTTGAGTCCTGGAGGTGGGAAGTACAATGCCTGCACTTTAAAGGAGGGGTTTGGGATATTGGCTGTTTGGAGTGATATCTAAACTGTTGTACCTGACAGTGATTGTGTGAACACTGGTGAGTGTTGAATTGTGGTGAAAGTGTTTCATTCTTTTTTGGGTCACCCTGCCTTGGTAGGAGAAAGCCATAGCGTTAAAAAAATAATCCACTTCCTCCATATGCATTCCTTACAATATGATATTCAATCACTGTTACTTACATTTAGGGGGATATTTTAAACCAGCAGGGTTCTCACACTGCCTAGGAAATGGCAGGCAATCAGATTCAATCCAAAGAGAGGACAAGTTAATTAAATTCCCAAAGGATGGGAGGCAATTAGTTCAATATAAGGGAAGGAAAAGTTCAATTCCTTGGATCAAAAGCCCCTTACCTACCTCAACAAACCCCCCTTGAAAGCTTTCTCTAATCACCACCTTCAACTTAACTCTCCACATTGCCGGTTCCCCATGTTGGTGACAATTCTCCCAATCTATTACTCTATGGTAAAAATCTTCCATTATAAGCAGCTTTGCTTGAGCCCTGTTTCTGCTATGATGTCAGCCATCATTCTGTTATTCTCATATTCCAGCCTCAGTCCTATTATTAGGTGGCAGGGAGCATATCTCCGCAACTACTACCTGGAGTCTACCAGTCTTAACTGCGCACATTATGAAATCATATTCCTCTATTTATTCCTCTCACTTCTTTAAAGCTCCATTTACTTTTAATTAATACTGTCACTCTTCCTCCTCCCCTATTCATTCTATCTTTCCCTAACACTTGGTATCCTGTTGAAAATAGGCATCTGGTATCATTTGTTGACTTTTCCTCAGTGGTAACTATCTCATGTTTGGCATGACTTCAGCTATGCTTTCTTTCAATTCATCGCTCTTGTTAGAAAAACAAACTGCATTAGTGGACCATACTCTGATACTACTTTCCCTTGCCATGTAATACTCCCATGTCTACTCCCTCTTCATAATGCTCATCAGACAAGAGTAGGGAACATTTTGTTGAGGTTGGTGTAGACCTCCCTACAGAGGTAAGGGTCAGGGACGAGGTTAAGGGCATGGAAGGGGAAAGGAAAAAGTAAGGGAGTAAGAAGAAAGGTGACTGGTGAGGAGTCAGTATTAGTGATGGTGCTAGAAAGGTGGGGACTGGTACAGAGCTGTGTGTGCATGCATATGTGCTGTGTTTAAGTACAGTATATATTATTTAAGAGTGTCTATGCATTTCCAAACTAATATGAACCAAGATTTTACACATCTATTTTTAAAACAATTGTGAAGCAGTACAGAACTAACATTTTGTCTCTTCTGCAGTAGTAAGACCAGCCTCTTCACACTGAGCAGCAATATCCAGGATTCCTCGTACCTGTCAAAAAATTACCCACGAGGTAAAATCATCAAGCATCTTTACAGATTCAACACAATGAACAATACACATGATTATAAAGAAGGTAAAGGAGCCAGTATATATACGAGAGGGGGCAGGGCCGGGAGTACTATAGCAGAATGAGTGGTGGTGGTGGTAGTAGTAGTGGTAGCAGTAGTACTACTACCTCTACTACTACTACTACAATTATGCTACTACCTCCTCTCATTCTACAACTCCTGTCCCTGTCCCTGTCCCTGCCCCCCCAATTATGATAATGTTTTATTTCTTTGAGCCTTACAAATACTGTAAATACATGGGTACATGTATGTGTAAAATAGTAGCGACCAAAAGCCGCTAATTATGCAATGCATAATAGGCAACTAATCATAAGGCCTACATTTACTTATTATTATTAACATTCAAGGAGACAGCACTAAATTCAAAGGTATTATAAAGAGCCTGGGGAAATGTGTTACCTTGATCCCTCTTTTTAGTTCCTCTAAAGCTGAGCATGAGAACATGCATGCCTTATAAGAATTTTTGTTATTAACCATGATGAATAAATGACAGATTTTGTTATGTTAACTGTCCAACGTACTAGAACACAGGTGCTGGTATTATGTATGATGTACTAGTATGCACCATTTTTCATACTCACAAATCTGCCTCCTGCCAATATTTTTACCTCAGGGCAACTCTTTGGGTCTTCTTTTATCTGTTCATACATTTGAGAAAAAAATCTAACACCAGAAGACTCCACACAATGTATCATGGTTAACTACTCAGGGGATGTCTATAGTATGTCTAACATACTAGTATGCCTCACTAGCAAAGCAAACAAAGAAACCAGAAGTTGCAGCACCACCAGCTTCCCTGCCAGCAAACAGGGTGTACAAGTGGCTCAAAGATGATGTATTCAGTCCAAATTTATTACACTTTCATGATATAACAATCGAATTCAGCCACAAAGCACACCAGGATAACCCAGTAGTCAATGTGAATATTTTCCATGTTCTGTAATTGTAATGTTGCAATACACAAATAACCCGCACATAAAAGAGAGAAGCTTACGACGACGTTTCGGTCCGACTTGGACCGAATGGTCCAAGTCGGACCGAAACGTCGTCGTAAGCTTCTCTCTTTTATGTGCGGGTTATTTGTGTATCGTTCCAGTCACGGTATTGTGCCTTCTTTGTTAGTAATGTTGCAAGTATTCCTTGTAGATAAACTTAAAAGACCAAAACAGTTTAATTAAGAAAAATAAATAAATATATATATACATTTATTTTATTTTTTTTTTTTTTTTTTTTTTTTTTCAACAAGTCGGCCGTCTCCCACCGAGGCAGGGTGACCCAAAAAAGAAAGAAAATCCCCAAAAAGAAAATACTTTCATCATCATTCAACACTTTCACCACACTCGCACATTATCACTGTTTTTGCAGAGGTGCTCAGAATACAACAGTTTAGAAGCATAAACATATAAAGATACACAACATATCCCTCCAAACTGCCAATATCCCAAACCCCTCCTTTAAAGTGCAGGCATTGTACTTCCCATTTCCAGGACTCAAGTCCGACTATATGAAAATAACCGGTTTCCCTGAATCCCTTCACTAAATATTACCCTGCTCACACTCCAACAGATCGTCAGGTCCCAAGTACCATTCGTCTCCATTCACTCCTATCTAACACGCTCACGCACGCTTGCTGGAAGTCCAAGCCCCTTACCCACAAAACCTCCTTTACCCCCTCTCTCCAACCCTTTCGAGGACGACCCCTACCCCGCCTTCCTTCCCCTATAGATTTATATGCTTTCCATGTCATTCTACTGTGATCCATTCTCTCTAAATGACCAAACCACCTCAACAACCCCTCTTCTGCCCTCTGACTAATACTTTTATTAACTCCACACCTTCTCCTAATTTCCACACTCCGAATTTTCTGCATAATATTTACACCACACATTGCCCTTAAACAGGACATCTCCGCTGCCTCCAACCGTCTCCTCGCTGCTGCATTTACCACCCAAGCTTCACACCCATATAAGAGTGTTGGTACTACTATACTTTCATACATTCCCTTCTTTGCCTCCATAGATAACGTTTTTTGACTCCACATATACCTCAACGCACCACTCACCTTTTTTCCCTCATCAATTCTATGATTAACCTCATCCTTCATAAATCCATCCGCCGACACGTCAACTCCCAAGTATCTGAAAACATTCACTTCTTCCATACTCCTCCTCCCCAATTTGATATCCAATTTTTCTTTATCTAAATCATTTGACACCCTCATCACCTTACTCTTTTCTATGTTCACTTTCAACTTTCTACCTTTACACACATTCCCAAACTCATCCACTAACCTTTGCAATTTTTCTTTAGAATCTCCCATAAGCACAGTATCATCAGCAAAAAGTAACTGTGTCAATTCCCATTTTGAATTTGATTCCCCATAATTTAATCCCACCCCTCTCCCAAACACCCTAGCATTTACTTCCTTTACAACCCCATCTATAAATATATTAAACAACCATGGTGACATTACACATCCCTGTCTAAGACCTACTTTTACCGGGAAGTAGTCTCCCTCTCTTCTACACACCCTAACCTGAGCCTCACTATCCTCATAAAAACTCTTTACAGCATTTAATAACTTACCACCTATTCCATATACTTGCAACATCTGCCACATTGCTCCTCTATCCACTCTATCATATGCCTTTTCTAAATCCATAAATGCAATAAAAACTTCCCTATCTTTATCTAAATACTGTTCACATATATGCTTCAATGTAAACACCTGATCTACACATCCCCTACCCACTCTAAAACCTCCTTGCTCATCCGCAATCCTACATTCTGTCTTACCTCTAATTCTTTCAATTATAACCCTACCGTACACTTTTCCTGGTATACTCAGTAAGCTTATTCCTCTATAATTTTTACAGTCTCTTTTGTCCCCTTTCCCTTTATATAAAGGGACTATACATGCTCTCTGCCAATCCCTAGGTACCTTCCCCTCTTTCATACATTTATTAAACAAAAGTACCAACCACTCCAACACTATATCCCCCCCTGCTTTTAACATTTCTGTCATGATCCCATCAGTTCCAGCTGCTTTACCCCCTTTCATTTTACGTAATGCCTCACGTACCTCCCCCACACTTACATTCTGCTCTTCTTCACTCCTAAAAGATGGTATACCTCCCTGACCAGTGCATGAAATTACTGCCTCTGTTTCTTCCTTAACATTTAAAAGTTCCTCAAAATATTCTCGCCATCTTCCCAATACCTCCATCTCCCCATCTACTAACTCCCCTACTCTGTTTTTAACTGACAAATCCATATTTTCCCTAGGCTTTCTTAACTTGTTTAACTCACTCCAAAATTTTTTCTTATTTTCATTAAAATTTCTTGACAGTGCCTCTCCCACTCTATCATCTGCTCTCCTTTTGCACTCTCTCACCACTCTCTTTACCTTTCTTTTACTCTCCATATACTCTGCTCTTCTTATAACACTTCTGCTTTGTAAAAACCTCTCATAAGCTACCTTTTTCTCTTTTATCACACCCTTTACTTCATCATTCCACCAATCACTCCTCTTTCCTCCTGCCCCCACCCTCCTATAACCACAAACTTCTGCCCCACATTCTAATACTGCATTTTTAAAACTATTCCAACCCTCTTCAACCCCCCCACTACTCATCTTTGCACTAGCCCACCTTTCTGCCAATAGTCGCTTATATCTCACCCGAACTTCCTCCTCCCTTAGTTTATACACTTTCACCTCCCTCTTACTTGTTGTTGCCACCTTCCTCTTTTCCCATCTACCTCTTACTCTAACTGTAGCTACAACTAAATAATGATCCGATATATCAGTTGCCCCTCTATAAACATGTACATCCTGGAGCCTACCCATCAACCTTTTATCCACCAATACATAATCTAATAAACTACTTTCATTACGTGCTACATCATACCTTGTATATTTATTTATCCTCTTTTTCATAAAATATGTATTACTTATTACCAAATTTCTTTCTACACATAGCTCAATTAAAGGCTCCCCATTTACATTTACCCCTGGCACCCCAAATTTACCTACTACTCCCTCCATAACATTTTTACCCACTTTAGCATTAAAATCCCCAACCACCATTACTCTCACACTTGATTCAAAACTCCCCACGCATTCACTCAACATTTCCCAAAATCTCTCTCTCTCCTCTACACTTCTCTCTTCTCCAGGTGCATACACGCTTATTATAACCCACTTTTCACATCCAATCTTTATTTTACTCCACATAATCCTTGAATTAATACATTTATAGTCCCTCTTTTCCTGCCATAGCTTATCCTTCAACATTATTGCTACTCCTTCTTTAGCTCTAACTCTATTTGAAACCCCTGACCTAATCCCATTTATTCCTCTCCACTGAAACTCTCCCACCCCCTTCAGCTTTGTTTCACTTAAAGCCAGGACATCCAGCTTCTTCTCATTCATAACATCCACAATCATCTCTTTCTTATCATTTGCACAACATCCACGCACCTTCAGACTTCCCACTTTGACAATTTTCTTCTTCTTATTCTTTTTAGTAATCTTTACAGCAAAAGGGGTTACTAGCCCATTGTTCCCGGCATTTTAGTTGACTTTTACAACACGCATGGCTTACGGAGGAAAGATTCTTATTCCACTTCCCCATGGATATAAAAGGAAAAGTAATAAGACCAAGAACTATTAAGATAAAATCAAAGAAAACTCAGATGAGTGTGTATAAATAAATGTGTACATGTATGTGTAGTGTGACCTAAGTGTAAGTAGAAGTAGCAAGACATGCCTGTAATCTTGCATATTTATGAGACAGACAAAAGACATCAGCAATCCTACCATCATGTAAAACAATCACAGGCTTCGTTTTACACTCACTTGGCAGGACGGTAGTACCTCCCTGGGTGGTTGCTGTCTACCAACCTACTACCATTATATACATATATATATATATATATATATATATATATATATATATATATATATATATATATTATATATATATATATATATATATACACAGTGGACCCTCGACCAGCGATGGCATCGATTAACGATAAATCTGACTAGCGATACATTTTATCGCAAAAATTTTGCCTCGATTAGCGCTAAAAAACTCGACCAACACTATTCCTTCCATCTGAGACGCGTCCACTTCTGGCCAGTGTTTACAAGCCAGCCAGCCAGCCAGCCACTGCGGTCGCTTCCAAGCATACAATCAGAACATTTCATATTATCACAGCCTTTTTAGTGATTGCACCTGCAAAATAAGTCACCATGGGCCCCAAGAAAGCTTCTAGTGCCAACCCTACAGCAAAAAGGGTGAGAATTACTATGGATATGAAGAAAGAGATCATTGCTAAGTATGAAAGTGGAGTGCATGTCTCCGAGCTGGCCAGTCTGTACACAAAACCCCAATCAACCATCGCTACTATTGTGGCCAAGAAAACGGCAATAAAGGAAGCTGTTCTTGCCAAAGGTGCAACTATGTTTTCAAAACTGAGATCGCAAGTGATAGAAGATGTTGAGAGACTGTTATTGGTATGGATAAACGAAAAAGAGATAGCAGGACATAGCATCTCTCAAGCGATCATATGTGAAAAGGCTAGGAAGTTGCATGACGATTTAATTAGAAAAATGCCAGCAACTAGTGGTGATGTGAGTGAATTTAAGGCCAGCAAAGGTTGGTTTGAGAGATTTAAGAATCGTAGTGGCATACATAGTGTGATAAGGCATGGTGAGGCTGCCAGTTTGGACTAAAAAGCAGCTGAAAAATATGTGCAGGAATTCAAGGAGTACATAGACAGTGAAGGACTGAAACCTGAACAAGTGTTTAATGGTGACACTGACAATGTTGTGAAACACGTTAGGAATGTCATATAAAGGAACGGGAGGTACAGGCCTCTATGGGCAGATATGTTGTGCGACAGAGGTCCAGTGACTCTCAAGCTGGTCCTAGTGGCATTAAAAGAAGGGAAGTAACCCCGAAAAAGGACTTGTCACCTCAAGTCTTAATGGAAGGGGATTCCCCTTCTAAACACTAAGACCATCAACACACTCCCCTCTTCCCATCCCATCAATCATCACCAGATCTTCAATAAAGGTAAGTGTCATGTAACTGTGCATGTCTTCTTCAGTTTGTGTGTATTAAAATTAATATTTCAAGTGTTAAAATTTTTTTTTTTTCAATACTTTTGGGTGTCTTGCACGGATTAATTTGATTTCCATTATTTGTTATGGGGAAAATTAACTTAACTAACGATTATTTTGACTAACGATGAGCTCTCAGGAACGGATTAATAGCGTTAGTCGAGGGTCCACTGTATATATATATATATATATATATATATATATATATATATATATATACATATATATATACATATATATATACATATATATATACATATATATATATATACATATATATATATATGTATATATATATGTATATATATATGTATATATATATGTATATATACATATATATATGTATATATATACATATATATACAGTGGACCCCCGCATACCGGACGCATCGCATACCGTACAATCCGCATACCGCATGCTTTTTTCGCAAAAATTTTGCCTCGCATACCGCCCAAAAACCCGCTCACCGCCCTTCGTCTGAGACACGTCCAATGTGCGGCCTGAGCCACGCTCGCATGTTCCGCCGGTGGCATTGTTTACCAGCCAGCCTCCGCGGTAACATCCAAGTATACAATCGGAACATTTCGTATTATTACAGTGTTTTTGGTGATTTTTTCTGGAAAATAAGTGACCATGGGCCCCAAGAAAGCTTCTAGTGCCAACCCTACAGCAATAAGGGTGAGGATTACAATAGAGATGAAGAAAGAGATCATTGATAAGTATGAAAGTGGAGTGCGTGTCTCCGAGCTGGCCAGGTTGTATAATAAACCCCAATCAACCATCACTACTATTGGTGGTACAGCTCCTGCTGTACCACTGTCAGCTGCTGCTGCACTGTCAACTGCTGCTGCACTGTCAGCTGCTGCTGCTGCTGTAGCACCGTCTGCTGCTGCTGTAGCATCGTCTGCTGCTGCTGTAGCATCGTCTGCTGCTGCTGTAGCATCGTCTGATGCTGCTGTAGCATCGTCTGATGCTGCTGTAGCATCGTCTGCTGCTGCTGTAGCATCGTCTGCTGCTGCTGTAGCATCGTCTGCTGCTGCTGTAGCATCGTCTGTTGCTGCTGTAGCATCGTCTGCTGCTGTTGTAGCATCGTCTGTTGCTGCTGTAGCATCGTCTGTTGCTGCTGTACCACCGTCAGCTGCTGCTGCTGCTGTAGCATCGTCTGTTGCTGCTGTAGCATCGTCTGCTGCTGCTGTAGCATCGTCTGCTGCTGCTGTAGCATCGTCTGTTGCTGCTGTAGCATCGTCTGTTGCTGCTGTACCACCGTCAGCTGCTGCTGCTGCTGTAGCATCGTCTGTTGCTGCTGTAGCATCGTCTGCTGCTGCAGTAGCATCGTCTGTTGCTGCTGTAGCTTCGTCTGTTGCTGCTGTACCACCGTCAGCTGCTGCTGCTGCTGTAGCATCGTCTATTGCTGCTGTAGCATCGTCTGCTGCTGCTGTAGCATCGTCTGCTGCTGCTGTAGCATCGTCTGTTGCTGCTGTAGCATCGTCTGTTGCTGCTGTACCACCGTCAGCTGCTGCTGCTGCTGCTGCTGTAGCACCGTTGTTGGTGTGGCTTATTGAGAATACCAAGAAACAATTAACCCCAGAGGATTTTCCACCCAGGATAACCCAAAAAAGTCAGTGTCATCGAAGACTGTCTAACTTATTTCCATTGGGGTCCTTAATCTTGTCTCCCAGGATGCAACCCACACCAGTCGACTAACACCTAGGTGAACAGGGAAAAATGCCTGGAACCAGTGCTCATATTGGTGAATTTAAAGCCAGCAAAGGTTGGCTTGAGAGATTTAAGAATCGTAGTGGCATACACAGTGTGATAAGGCCTGTTCTGGAAGAAAATGCCAAACAGGACCTACAGTACTCAGGAGGAAAAGGCACTCCCAGGACACAGTGTCTCATCAGTCATTGCTGCATCTTCAATAAAGGTAAGTGTCATTTATTCTTCATTTAGTAGAGTAGTACATGCACAATATATATTGTGCATGTACTACTCTACTATTGTGCATGTATCCTTCTCTTTGTGTGTAGGAAAATGTATATTTCATGTGGTAAAATTTTTTTTTCATACTTTTGGGTGTCTTGCACGGATTAATTTGATTTCCATTATTTCTTATGGGGAAAATTCAATCGCATACCGAACATTTCGCATAACAACCAGCCCTCTTGCACGGATTAAGGTCGCTATGCGGGGGTCCACTGTATATACATATATATACATATATACACACATATATATATACATATATACACACATATATATATACATATATACACACATATATATACGCAAAACAACCACTCTGAAAAAATAGAGAAATTCCAAGCGCTTTCGTGACTACTCACATTATCAAGGAACATAGTTCCTTGATAATGTGAGTAGTCACGAAAGCGCTTGGAATTTCTCTATTTTTTCAGAGTGGTTGTTTTGCATATTCTGAAATCACCTGTTTACTGTGATCTTATTGCACATATATATACATATACGTATATACATATATTTACATATATATATATACTTTTTTTTTTTTTCAACAAGTCGGCCGTCTCCCACCGAGGCAGGGTGACCCAAAAAAGAAAGAAAATCCACAAAAAGAAAATACTTTCATCATCATTCAACACTTTCACAACACTCACACATTATCACTGTTTTTGCAGAGGTGCTCAGAATACAAGAGTTTAGAAGCATACACATATAAAGAACCACAACATATCCCTCCAAACTGCCAATATCCCAAACCCCTCCTTTAAAGTGCAGGCATTGTACTTCCCATTTCCAGGACTCAAGTCCGACTATATGAAAATAACCGGTTTCCCTGAATCCCTTCACTAAATATTACCCTGCTCACACTCCAACAGATTGTCAGGTCCCAAGTACCATTCGTCTCCATTCACTCCTATCTAACACGCTCATGCATGCTTGCTGGAAGTTCAAGCCCTTTGCCCACAAAACCTCCTTTACCCCCTCTTTCCAACCCTTTTGAGGACGACCCCTACCCCGCCTTCCTTCCCCTATAGATTTATATGCTTTCCATGTCATTCTACTTTGATCCATTCTCTCTAAATGACCAAACCACCTCAACAACCCCTCTTCTGCCCTCTGACTAATACTTTTATTAACTCCACACCTTTTCCTAATTTCCACACTCCGAATTTTCTGCATAATATTTACACCACACATTGCCCTTAAACAGGACATCTCCACTGCCTCCAACCGTCTCCTCGCTGCTGCATTTACCACCCAAGCTTCAAACCCATATAACTGTTGGTACTACAATACTTTCATACATTCCCTTCTTTGCCTCCATAGATAATGTTTTATGACTCCATATATACCTCAATGCACCACTCACCTTTTTTCCCTCATCAATTCTATGATTAACCTCATCCTTCATAAATCCATCCGCCGACACGTCAACTCCCAAGTATCTGAAAACATTCACTTCTTCCATACTCCTCCTCCCCAATTTGACATCCAATTTTTCTTTATCTAAATCATTTGATACCCTCATCACCTTACTCTTTTCTATATTCACTTTCAACTTTCTACCTTTACACACATTCCCAAACTCATCCACTAACCTTTGCAATTTTTCTTTAGAATCTCCCATAAGCACAGTATCATCAGCAAAATGTAACTCTGTCAATTCCCATTTTGAATTTGATTCCCCAAAATTTAATCCCACCCCTCTCCCGAACACCCTAGCATTTACTTCTTTTACAACCCCATGTATAAATATATTAAACAACCATGGTCACATTACACATCCCTGTCTAAGACCTACTTTTACCGGGAAGTAGTCTCCCTCTCTTCTACACACCCTAACCTGAGCCTCACTATCCTCATAAAAACTCTTTACAGCATTTAATAACTTACCACCTATTCCATATACGTACTTGCAACATCTGCCACATTGCTCCTCTATCCACTCTATCATATGCCTTTTCTAAATCCATAATTGCAATAAAAACTTCCCTACCTTTATCTAAATACTGTTCACATATGCTTCAATGTAAACACTTGATCTACACATCCCCTACCCACTCTGAAACCTCCTTGCTCATCCGCAATCCTACATTTTGTCTTACCTCTAATTCTTTCAATTATAACCCTACCGTACACTTTTCCTGGTATACTCAGTAAACTTACTCCTCTATAATTTTTACAGTCTCTTTTGTCCCCTTTCCCTTTATATAAAGGGACTATACATGCTCTCCGCCAATCCCTAGGTATCTTCCCCTCTTTCATACATTTATTAAACAAAAGTACTAACCACTCCAACACTATATCCCCCCCTGCTTTTAACATTTCTGTCATGATCCCATCAGTTCCAGCTGCTTTACCCCCTTTCATTCTACGTAATGCCTCACGTACCTCCCCCACACTTACATTCTGCTCTTCTTCACTCCTAAAAGATGGTATACCACCTCCCTGACCAGTGCATGAAATTACCACCTCCCTTTCTTCCTCAACATTTAAAAGTTCCTCAAAATATTCTCGCCATCTACCTAATACCTCCCTCTCCCCATCTATTAACTCCCCTACTCTATTTTTAACTGACAAATCCATATTTTCCCTAGGCTTTCTTAACTTGTTTAACTCACTCCAAAATTTTTTCTTATTTTCATTAAAATTTCTTGACAGTGCCTCTCCCACTCTTTCATCTGCTCTCCTTTTGCACTCTCTCACCACTCTCTTCACCTTTCTTTTACTGTCCATATACTCTGCTTTTCTTATAACACTTCTGCTTTGTAAAAACCTCTCATAAGCTAACTTTTTCTCTTTTATCACACCCTTTACTTCATCATTCCACCAATCACTCCTCTTTCCACCTGCCCCCACCCTCCTATAACCACAAACTTCTGCCCCACATTCTAATACTGCATTTTTAAAACTATTCCAACCCTCTTCAACCCCCCCCACTACTCATCTTTGCAATAGCCCACCTTTCTGCCAACAGTCGCTTATATCTCCCCCGAACTTCCTCCTCCCTTAGTTTATACACTTTCACCTCCCTCTTACTTGTTGTTGCCACCTTCCTGTTTTCCCATCTACCTCTTACTCTAACTGTAGCTACAACTAAATAATGATCCGATATATCAGTTGCCCCTCTATAAACATGTACATCCTGGAGCCTACCCATCAACCTTTTATCCACCAATACATAATCTAACAAACTACTTTCATTACGTGCTACATCATACCTTGTATATTTATTTATCCTCTTTTTCATAAAATATGTATTACTTATTACCAAATCTCTTTCTACACATAGCTCAATTAAAGGCTCCCCATTTACATTTACCCCTGGCACCCCAAATTTACCTACTACTCCCTCCATAACATTTTTACCCACTTTAGCATTGAAATCCCCAACCACCATTACTCTCACACTTGATTCAAAACTCCCCACACATTCACTCAACATTTCCCAAAATCTCTCTCTCTCCTCTACACTTCTTTCTTCTCCAGGTGCATACACGCTTACTATAACCCACTTTTCACATCCAATCTTTATTTTACTCCACATAATCCTTGAATTAATACATTTATAGTCCCTCTTTTCCTGCCATAGCTTATCCTTCAACATTATTGCTACTCCTCCTTTAGCTCTAACTCTATTTGAAACCCCTGACCTAATCCCATTTATTCCTCTCCATTGAAACTCTCCCACCCCCTTCAGCTTCGTTTCACTTAAAGCCAGGACATCCAGCTTCTTCTCATTCATAACATCCACAATCATCTCTTTCTTATCATTTGCACAACATCCACGCACCTTCAGACTTCCCACTTTGACAATTTTCTTCTTCTTATTCTTTTTAGTAATCTTTACAGCAAAAGGGGTTACTAGCCCATTGTTCCCGGCATTTTAGTTGACTTTTACAACACGCATGGCTTACGGAGGAAAGATTCTTATTCCACTTCCCCATGGATATAAAAGGAAAAGTAATAAGACCAAGAACTATTAAGATAAAATCAAAGAAAACTCAGATGAGTGTGTATAAATAAACGTGTACATGTATGTGTAGTGTGACCTAAGTGTAAGTAGAAGTAGCAAGACATACCTGTAATCTTGCATATTTATGAGACAGACAAAAGACACCAGCAATCCTACCATCATGTAAAACAATTACAGGCTTTTGTTTTACATTCACTTGGCAGGACAGTAGTACCTCCCTGGGTGGCTGCTGTCTACCAACCTACTACCTAATATATGTACAAGCATATATATACACACCCCTCTGGGTTTTCTTCTATTTTCTTTCTAGTTCTTGTTTATTTCCTCTTACCTCCATGGGGAAGTGGAACAGAATTCTTCCTTCATAAGCCATGCGTGTTGTAAGAAGAAACTAAAATGCCAGGAGCAAGGGGCTAGTAACCCCTTCTCCTGTATAGATTACTAAATTTAAAAAGAGAATCTTTTGTTTTTCTTTTTGGGCCACCCTGCCTCGGTGGGATACAGCCGGTTTGTTGAAAAAAAAAAAAAATAATAATTTGTAATAAGTAATAACTTGTAATAATGATAATTTGTAATAATAATAACTTATCATGAAGTTACATGAGAATGAAAGTGTTGCTCTTTATTCTGCTGTACCACTGCAGAGACGACGTGCACCAAACATGACCAGACATGTTTGTTTACACAGTACTCTGGAGCTCTGTCCTCTTGTTCTCTCTCGTTTATTCACTTTTATCTCGGTTACTCACCTCTCACCCTACATTAAGACTACAAATATTTTAGGGTAAGTAATGAGTGTACTGTATATGTATTTTATCGCTCTAGGGTGCCTTAAATGTCGTAGTAGGTGTAGTGGCCAGGCGGGTTACCATACCTCCCACACAACTTTCTATAAATAAATACTTTTCACCTCTCACCCTACATTAAGACTACAAACATTTTAAGGTAAGCAGGGAAGTGTACAGTATATGCCTTTTATCACTAGGTTGCTTCAAGCATCATAGTATATTATGTGTGGGTGGGGTGGCCAGGAGGGCTATCATACCTACCACACCTTTCTTAAATATTACTCACCTTTTGCCCTACATTTAAACTACAAATATTTTAAGGTAAATAATGAGATGTCCTGCGTGTGTATTTTATTTTTTGTTGTTTTTTTAATGCCTAGTTCTATTGCTAGATTAATATATGTTAGTGTAAACTTGTTACCTGACATTTATATGCATTTATAAGTAGAAAAAATGGTGTTCTGCTTTCCAAAGATGTCTGCTTTGTGGCGGTAGCCTGGAACCTAACCTGCCGTATAAGTGGGGCCCTACTGTATACCGATTACTTCAAGTGAAACAATGTTTGAAGTGTTAAAACACCTTGAAACATCTAATATTGTATGTATATATAGACTTAGTACAGTGGACCCCCGGTTAACGAACTTTTTTCATTCCAGTAGTATGTTCAGGTGCCAGTACTGACCGAATTTTTTCCCATAAGGAATACTGTGAAGTAGATTAGTCCATTTCAGACCCCCAAACATACACGTGCAAACGCACTTACATAAATACACTTACATAATTGGTCGCATTTGGAGGTGATCGTTAAGCGGGGGTCCACTGTATATATAGACTTAAACCTTTAAAGGCAATTAAAAAAACAAAAGAAAAAAATCATATGTTAGCATTAATAAATTGTAAATACCAATGATGCTTTTACACCGCCACTGTCGATTAGTGATCATTTTTTCCACCAACTTCAGCACATCACAAAATCATAACTTTTTATAAGATTTCGTTCATTTTCTTCTTATTTGATTTGCAAAACTGAGCTCTATCGATCTGTAAGAAAAATTTTTTTATTTTTTTTTTTTTATTTTTCAAAATTCCTCCAGCAGACAGGAATTTTTTCAGGGTATCCTGCAATTAAAAGTTAATGGAACTCTTATGATTTGCTATACAGCTTGATTAAAGGCTTACAATATCATACAATACAGTAGTTGATGATATTTTAAACATTATATAACTGATGTAATAATGAAGATGAGAGTTTTTGTATATATTGGAATTTTAATTCTTTAAAATGCACCACATTAATGTATTTAAGTATGTAATAGAAGGAAGGTATTGAATTACATTTCTAATGAGAACACCAAATAGCAAACAATAATCATATGCAATTAAAGTGAAACTTATTAAACAATCAATAACTGCTAGAAGCACTAACCTGGAGAGCTCGGCCCAGCTTGAGGAAAGCTGCTAGATGTTCCTGTTCCACCATCACTTTACCTGTATAGGGCATAATTTTTTAGTAGACTAAAAAAATATATATTTATTCATTACAAAAATACTAAGCTACCTATTATATTTTCTGACATCTTGTTCACCCTGCAGCAACTATTTAAAAAGCATGTTGATAAATTAGACACATGTGCAACTCTTGGGTATCTTTATTGAGGAAACGTTTCGCCACACAGTGGCTTCATCAGTCCATACAAAGGAGAATCTTGAAGAACAGGAGGAGAATGAGGTAATCAGTCCCTCAACCTTGAGTCGATGTGGTCAGTCCATCAATCAAGATTGATGGACTGACCACATCGACTCAAGGCTGAGGGACTGATTACCTCATTCTCCTCCTGTTCTTCAAGATTCTCCTTTGTATGGACTGATGAAGCCACTGTGTGGCAAAACGTTTCCTCAATAAAGATACCCAAGAGTTGCACATGTGTCTAATTTATCAACATGTCGGTTCTCTGAACCATTCATCTACAAATTTAAAAAGCAGTTGCCAAAATGAAAAAGCAAAGCCACCAGGCAACCTAAACATAATTTAACAAGCGCTATTCCTTCTTACATTTCACTAAATCTTTACATGATGTAGATTATCCATTCCTCGTTTCAAGTTTTTCTCTTACATGGATATCCTAATTAAAAGAGTTTATCATCCAACATCCATTTCATAAGTACAAATCACTGTACAATATTTCTACTGAACAACTCTGCTTCCCCATATCCCAAACACTCTCATAATACTATGTAAATATTCATAACATTTCCCCCCTGCATAATCCTTACCAGAGAACAATTCACAAGTTTTAGCATGGAAGTGCAAAGATTGAATTTTAATGTGAAAAGTCTAGCACCCCACTTTATTCAAGAGCTATCCAAAAACTCATACTTCTTTGTAGTATATCCAATTCTCAATATTATGTAAGAAAACAAGGCTAAGCAAAATATTGTTAATTCTATACTAAAACAGTTTCTGCAATGCAAACAGTGAAAAAACTAAGCATGATACATTCTTCTTCTTTCAACAAACTGGCTGTACCCCACCAAAGCAGGGTGGTCCAAAAAGAATAAGAAGTTTCTCTTTTTAACTTGATTAATGTATACGGGAAAAGAGGTTACGAGCCCCTTGCTCCAGACATTTTAATTCCCTCTTACGACACGCATGGCTTACGGAAGAAGAATTCTGTTCCACTTCTCCATGGAGAACATTTTATACACAGTGGAACCCCGACTTACGATATTAATCCGTTCCCGAGAACACATCGTAAGATGAAATTATTGTAAGTCGAATTAATTTTCCCCATAAGAAATAATGAAAATCAAATTAATCAGTTCAAGACACCCAAAAATATGAAAAAAAAAAATTTTTTACCACATGAAATATACATTTTCCTACACACAAAAAGAAGGATACATGCACAATATACTATATATATTGTGGGACTATACATGTACATCTACCTTGGCTGATACCTATCTCCAATACACCAAGGAGGAAGGAGGGGCAGCCGCCAACTTCAGGGAGTCCCAAAGTCTAGAAAATATGGAGAACTTGCCCATTATTAAATGTATGTTCCCATAGGCTCAGAGACCCTTGACTCATGGGGAAAGAGTACATCTAAGTTCCTTAACCCCTTGACCGTCGCAACCCCCAGTCCTGAGGTGTCTCCTGGTGTCGCAAAATTTAAAAAAAAAAAAAAAAAAAATCTTATGAAATGATAGAGAATCTTTTCCCAATTGTAATGACACCAAAAAAACGAAATTTGATGGAAAACTGACAGAATTACGCTCTCGCAAAGTTAGCGACCTCGACGATATTTACAAATCGGTGATTTCGCCCACTTTGAGCCCTATTTTCGGCTAATTCCATTGTTCCAGTCGACCAAACTCACAGCTATTTCTTTAGAACTCCATTTTTTCTATTGATTGAGTACAAGAAACTGCCCATTTACCGATTTCAACTACCCAATAACGTGGTCAGAAATTTGCAATTTGGCCAATTTCACGAAAATTAAAAAATATGACAATTTCAAAATAAGGACCAGAATGAACAATGCAGACATTCCTGGCTCTAAAATAACATTTTCTTTGCTCATCAGTCATGTCTCCAGGCCCCTGTGATATTACTCTTGCTTCCTATTTTGAATTTTTAATCAAACAAAAAATAGAAGATTTACTGTTATGCAGACTACTGCAATACTGTAATAATTGTATAAATAACATCAACACATTCATGACTGCATATTAGAATAGCTAGTTGGACATTTATTGGACAATGACATCATTTGTTCACTTTTGAACATCGGCAAAAATAAAAAATTTCCTGTACTATGAGCTCCATTTCCAGGTTCTTTTTATAGTAAAATCAATCAAAATCACCTCTATTTCTATAATATATTTTCCATTCTATCAAATGAGACCAAGAAAACGAGAATACAACCATAAATAATATACGAAAATAGACCACAAATTCGGCATTTTAATTAAAAAAAAAAAAGGTCGGAGTTTTTTTTTCTCATTATGCACTGTGTGCTCCAGGATTTTTTTATATGGTGCACACTGATCACACAGACCCATTCTCTCACATGTGGGCCTACCAGCTTTCTCCTGCTTGATTTGAAGCTGCTAGAATTTTTGAGTATATATATGTCAAACACGGTACCTCGTAAGACGTATACGTACATGTATATATGGCCGCGACAGTCAAAAGGTTAAGGAGCTAGGCAAAAGACTCATCAGGGTAACTAGGGATCCCAGGACAGCTAGTTTTCTGTTCCAGCGACTCAGCACTGCTGTTCAGAAGGGTAATGCCTGCTGTATTTGGGGCACGCGCCCCAGTTCTGAAAAGCTGGATGAGATTTTTGCACTATAATCAGTGACAAACACGTAACAATATGTACTAGACATGCATCTCTCACAGCTCATGTACCGTATATGCCATCTTTATATCAACAATGTATCTCTTAAACCTTTTGTACCATATTATTTAATAAAATACACATATTGGTAAAAAAAGAATGAAAAGATAGGGTGGTAGAGGAAGTGGAATATTTAAACAGCTTCCAATAAGAAATCCAAATACTCTTCCTTGAAGCCTTTTTATCCACTTTTCCAACGTTATGAGTCCCACAATTTATACCAGAGGTGGACCCCATTTATATATATATATACAGTGGACCCCCGCATAACGATGGCATCGCATAGCGATTTTTCCGCATAACGATTACTTTTATCGCAAAATTTTTGCCCCGCATACCGATTAAAAACCCGCATACCGATTTTCGTCCGAGACGCGTCCAATGTGCCCTCACATGTGCCGGCCGTCCCATTGTTTACCAGCCAGCCTCCGCGGTAACATCCAAGCATACACTCGGAATATTTCGTATTATTACAGTGTTTTCGGTGGTGTTTCTGGAAAATAAGTGACCATGGGCCCCAAGAAAGCTTCTAGTGCCAACCCTGTGGTAAAAAGGGTGAGAATTAGTATGGAAATTAAGAAAGATTTTGAAGGGTTTGGGGCTAACCCTGAGAAGCCTATGCCAGTTGTGGAATCCATTGTGCCTACTTCAAAGATTAAGGAAATGTGTGCAGAGTGGTTTGAACTGCAAACCTTTATAGATGAAAATCACCCTGACACAGCTGTTGCAAGCCGTGCTTGTGACTATTTCAATGACAATGTTATGGCCCATTTTAGGAAAGTCTTGAAGAAACGGGAGGTACAGAGCTCTATGGACAGATTTGTTGTGCGACAGAGGTCCAGTGACTCTGAAGCTGGTCCTAGTGGCATTAAAAGAAGAAGGGAAGTAACCCCAGAAAAGGACTTGCTACCTCAAGTCCTAATGGAAGGGGATTCCCCTTCTAAACAGTAAGAAGATAATGCTCTCCCCTCCTCCCATCCCATCAATCATCACCAGATCTTCAATAAAAGTAAGTGTCATGTAATTGTGCATGCCTTTTTCAGTTTGTGTGTATTAAAATTAACATTTCATGTGGTAAAAAAAATTTTTTTTCATACTTTTGGGCGTCTTGCACGGATTAATTTTATTTCCATTATTTCTTATGGGGAAAATTAATTCGCATAACGATTATTTCGCATAACGATGAGCCCTCTTGCACGGATTGCTGGTGTACATATTATTGTTTTACATGTCTCATAAATATGCAAGATTACAGGTATGTCTTGCTACTTCTACTTACACTTAGGTCACACTACACATACATGTACACGTTTATTTACACACACTCATCTGAGTTTTCTTTGATTTTATCTTAATAATTCTTGGTCTTATTACTTTTCCTTTTATATCCATGGGGAAGTGGAATAAGAATCTTTCCTCCGTAAGCCATGCGTGTTGTAAAAGTCAACTAAAATGCCGGGAACAATGGGTTAGTAACCCCTTTTCCTGTAAAGATTACTAAAAAGAATAAGAAGAAGAAAATTGTCAAAGTGGGAAGTCTGAATGTGCGTGGATGTTGTGCAAATGATAAGAAAGAGATGATTGTGGATGTTATGAATGAGAAGAAGCTGGATGTCCTGGCTTTAAGTGAAACGAAGCTGAAGGGGGTGGGAGAGTTTCAATGGAGAGGAATAAATGGGATTAAGTCAGGGGTTTCAAATAGAGTTAGAGCTAAAGGAGTAGCAATAATGTTGAAGGATAAGCTATGGCAGGAAAAGAGGGACTATAAATGTATTAATTCAAGGATTATGTGGAGTAAAATAAAGATTGGATGTGAAAAGTGGGTTATAGTAAGCGTGTATGCACCTGGAGAAGAAAGAAGTGTAGAGGAGAAAGAGAGATTTTGGGAAATGTTGAGTGAATGCGTGGGGAGGTTTGAATCAAGTGTGAGAGTAATGGTGGTTGGGGATTTCAATGCTAAAGTGGGTAAAAATGTTATGGAGGGAGTAGTAGGTAAATTTGGGGTACCAGGGGTAAATGTAAATGGGGAGCCTTTAATTGAGCTGTGTAGAAAGAGATTTGATAATAAGTAATACATATTTTATGAAAAAGAGGATAAATAAATATACAAGGTATGATGTAGCACGTAATGAAAGTAGTTTGTTAGATTATGTATTGGTGGATAAAAGGTTGATGGGTAGGCTCCAGGATGTACATGTTTATAGAGGGGCAACTGATATATCGGATCATTATTTAGTTGTAGCTACAGTTAGAGTAAGAGGTAGATGGGAAAAGAGGAAGGTGGCAACAACAAGTAAGAGGGAGGTGAAAGTGTATAAACTAAGGGAGGAGGAAGTTTGGGGGAGATATAAGAGACTGTTGGCAGAAAGGTGGGCTAGTGCAAAGATGAGTAGTGGGGGGGTTGAAGAGGGTTGGAATAGTTTTAAAAATGCAGTATTAGAATGTGGGGCAGAAATTTGTGGTTATAGGAGGGTGGGGGCAGGTGGAAAAAGGAGTGATTGGTGGAATGATGAAGTAAAGGGTGTGATAAAAGAGAAAAAGTTAGCTTATGAGAGGTTTTTACAAAGCAGAAGTGTTATAAGAAAAGCAGAGTATATGGACAGTAAAAGAAAGGTGAAGAGAGTGGTGAGAGAGTGCAAAAGGAGAGCAGATGAAAGAGTGGGAGAGGCATTGTCAAGAAATTTTAATGAAAATAAGAAAAAAATTTGGAGCGAGTTAAACAAGTTAAGAAAGCCTAGGGAAAGTATGGATTTGTCAGTTAAAAATAGAGTAGGGGAGTTAATAGATAGGGAGAGGGAGGTATTAGGTAGATGGCGAGAATATTTTGAGGAACTTTTAAATGTTGAGGAAGAAAGGGAGGTGGTAATTTCATGCACTGGTCAGGGAGGTGGTATACAATCTTTTAGGAGTGAAGAAGAGCAGAATATAAGTGTGGGGGAGGTACGTGAGGCATTACGTAGAATGAAAGGGGGTAAAGCAGCTGGAACTGATGGGATCATGACAGAAATGTTAAAAGCAGGGGGGGATATAGTGTTGGAGTGGTTGGTACTTTTGTTTAATAAATGTATGAAAGAGGGGAAGGTACCTAGGGATTGGCAGAGAGCATGTATAGTCCCTTTATATAAAGGGAAAGGGGACAAAAGAGATTGTAAAAATTATAGAGGAATAAGTTTACTGAGTATACCAGGAAAAGTATACGGTAGGGTTATAATTGAAAGAATTAGAGGTAAGACAGAATGTAGAATTGTGGACGAGCAAGGAGGTTTCAGAGTGGGTAGGGGATGTGTAGATCAAGTGTTTACATTGAAGCATATATGTGAACAGTATTTAGATAAAGGTAGGGAAGTTTTTATTGCATTTATGGATTTAGAAAAGGCATATGATAGAGTGGATAGAGGAGCAATGTGGCAGATGTTGCAAGTATATGGAATAGGTGGTAAGTTACTAAATGCTGTAAAGAGCTTTTATGAGGATAGTGAGGCTCAGGTTAGAGTGTGTAGAAGAGAGGGAGAATACTTCCCGGTAAAAGTAGGTGTTAGACAGGGATGTGTAATGTCACCATGGTTGTTTAATATATTTATAGATGGGGTTGTAAAAGAAGTAAATGCTAGGGGGTTCGGGAGAGGGGTGGGATTAAATTATGGGGAATCAAATTCAAAATGGGAATTGACACAGTTACTTTTTGCTGATGATACTGTGCTTATGGGAGATTCTAAAGAAAAATTGCAAAGGTTAGTGGATGAGTTTGAGAATGTGTGTAAAGGTAGAAAGTTGAAAGTGAACATAGAAAAGAGTAAGGTGATGAGGGTATCAAATGATTTAGATAAAGAAAAATTGGATATCAAATTGGGGAGGAGGAGTATGGAAGAAGTGAATGTTTTCAGATACTTGGGAGTTGACGTGTCGGCGGATGGATTTATGAAGGATGAGGTTAATCATAGAATTGATGAGGGAAAAAAGGTGAGTGGTGCGTTGAGGTATATGTGGAGTCAAAAAACGTTATCTATGGAGGCAAAGAAGGGAATGTATGAAAGTATAGTAGTACCAACACTCTTATATGGATGTGAAGCTTGGGTGGTAAATGCAGCAGCGAGGAGACGGTTGGAGGCAGTGGAGATGTCCTGTTTAAGGGCAATGTGTAGTGTAAATATTATGCAGAAAATTCGGAGTGTGGAAATTAGGAGAAGGTGTGGAGTTAATAAAAGCATTAGTCAGAGGGCAGAAGAGGGGTTGTTGAGGTGGTTTGGTCATTTAGAGAGAATGGATCTAAGTAGAATGACATGGAAAGCATATAACTCTATAGGGGAAGGAAAGAGGGGTAGGGGTCGTCCTCGAAAGGGTTGGAAAGAGGGGGTAAAGGAGGTTTTGTGGGTGAGGGGGCTTGGACTTCCAGCAAGCGTGCATGAGCGTGTTAGATAGGAGTGAATGGAGACGAATGATACTTGGGACCTGACGATCTGTTGGAGTGTGAGCAGGGTAATATTTAGTGAAGGGATTCAGGGAAACCGGTTATTTTCATATAGTCGGACTTGAGTCCTGGAAATGGGAAGTACAATGCCTGCACTTTAAAGGAGGGGTTTGGGATATTGGCAGTTTGGAGGGATATGTTGTGTATCTCTATACGTATATGCTTCTAAACTGTTATATTCTGAGCACCTCTGCAAAAGCAGTGATAATGTGTGACTGTGGTGAAAGTGTTGAATGATGATGAAAGTATTTTCTTTTTGGTGATTTTCTTTCTTTTTTTTGGGTCACCCTGCCTCGGTGGGAGACGACCGACTTGTTGAGAGAAAAAAAAAAAAAAAAAAATATATATATATATATTATATATATATATATATATATTATATATATATATATATTATATATATATATATATATATATTATATATATATAATATATATATATTATATATATATATTATATATATATATATTATATATATATATATTATATATATATATATTATATATATACAGTGGTCCCTCAATCGTCCATAATCCGTTCCTGGAAGTGGGAGTATTATCGAAATGGACGATTTTCGAATCAATTTTCCCCATAAGAAATAATGTAAATCCAATTAATTCGTTCCAGACACCCAGAAGTATCAACAACAATATTTTTTTTACCTAAGAGATAGATTTACATGCACAAAAGAATGAACATTCAACATGAAAGTTACCTTTATTGAAGGCTGTTGTTGATGAATGGAAGACAGGAAGGAGGAGAGAGGGAAGAGAGGTTATTTGGAAGGGGAATCCCCCTCCATAAGGACTCTAGGGCACTAATAAAATGTATAAATGAACATTGGTAATAGGGGTAATTGATGAGTGGAACGGTCTGCCTAGTAGGGTGATAGAAGCTAAAACATTGGGTAGTTTCAAGTTTAGGTTGGATAAATATACGAGATAGAGGGGTTGGATTTGAGTCGGACTTGCACCTGAGCTTATTGCTTGGGTAGCATTTGTTCTGTTAGTGGGTTGGATTTGTGAAGGACCGGCCTAGTATGGGCCAACAGGACTATTGCAGTGTTCCTCCTTTCCAATGTTCTAAAAGCTATGGCTTGGGTAGTTTCAAATTTAGGTTGGATAAATACACGAGTGAAAGAGGTTGGATTTGAGTCGGACTTGCACGTGAGTTTATTGCTTGGGTAGCATTTGTTCTGTTAGTGGGTTGGATTTGTGAAGGACCGGCCTAGTATGGGCCAGCAGGCCTGTTCCAGTGTTCCTACTTTCTTAAGTTCTTATTTAACATCACACTTACCAGTAAGGTAATCGAGGCTAGGACCTTGGGTTGC